>NC_135886.1:143816194-144276194 GCF_964194155.1 Cetorhinus maximus | reverse complement strand
GGATGATCTCAAAGTTTCTGAGGCTGAAAAGTGGGAAGCCAATCAGGAGAGCATAGGGATGGCTAAGTCCGGAGGTAAAAAAGGCACGGCTGAGAATTTCTTGCAGAAGATGGGCTGAGGCAGGGGCAGAGTCAGGGCATAAAACCCAGAAGGTGCTTCTTCCTCTCCTTCAGCAGAAACCTCACTCACACCCCTGAACAAAAGAAGGAGAAGCTTCAGGAAAACTCATGGTGGTATTCAACCCCCACCCCCCACCCCCCCCCATGGTGTGAGTTACTAAAGCCTATCTCTCTTTGGCAGCAGCCTTTGCAGCTGCTCCCTGCATGGCATTGAGAAACACTTCTCCAGATTCACTTGTGGAAAACATCCTTTTCTCGTGCTCCTGTTTGAAGTAATTGGCTAGTGACCAATTTTAAGTTATTACATTCTTCAATGAGTTTTGACGTGCAGCTGACAGTCACTCCAGAACCCAATGATCCTTAGACAATGAATGCAAACTTCTAATCAAAACAGCCCTTGTTATTTTACTGATAAGTTGAAATCCTTAAATAAATAGTGTTTCATGAATATGCTAATTACTTTTCTGCAGATAAAATGCAGAGGTATCATTCTCAGAGAAACCACATTGCCTGTTGCTTTCATCTTAAACAGCTGACAATATAGAGGCTCTGACTGAAGCCAGCCTTGAAACCAATGCAAGTTAAAACTGAGCAACTCCTAAATTGATTAGCCTTTTGGGAGAGTGCGCAATATTCTCTGCATATTTAAGCAGAGGAAGATAATATGTGTGCGCTTCTAGTCACTGCACAAACAGTTTTAGTGACATTTAGACCAGTTTTAATGAAAGTATCATCAAATGGAATTTTTAACCCTTCAATCTGTCCCCACAACTTCTATCCAGGATCAAAGTGACTCCTGTATTTGCTTGTTTTATCTCGGATTTCCAGCATCTGCAGTTTTTTTTTGTTTTAACAGATAATATTTATTCTCTTTGAAAGTTTTGAAATACAGAAGAAAACACTGCCTTAAACTCTAATGCTTCCCATTTGTAAAACTGCAACAATTAATGGCCTGTGCTCTGCAGTTTAACAATACAAACTGGCAGAAATAAAATCATTGGGTGATGTATTGTATAGTAATTACAGCACAGAGACATTCAGCTCATCTAATCTAAGTTCTAGACAAGCCTCCTTTCACATCTCTTCATCTAACTCCAATACCATTCCTTTCTCCCTAATATGTTTATCCAACTCCCCCTTAAATGTATCTATAATATTTGCCTCAACCATTTCCTGTTTTAGCAAGTAACACATTCTCTCTCTGGGTAAAGAAGTTTCTCTTGAATAAGATTTATTATCTTATTATTATCTTATATTTAACTTACTTAACTTATTCTTCTTTGTATAGGCATCACGAAAACCGTGGTTATGGGACAGAGTGTCACACTAAACATGTTAGCAAATTCTGCTACCTCAGGTCCACGGTGACAGACAATCTGTCCCTTGAAGCAGAACTCGATACACACACAGGGAAAGCAACAGCCTCCTTTGGCCAACTCGCAAAACATGAATGGGATAACAAACTCACCCTTAGGACCAAGAAGCTGGTTTATGAGGCCTGTGTTCTCAGCACCCTATTGTGAAAGATGGACGACTATCAAGAAAGAAAGCTCAACAACTTTCACCTTTGCTGTTTGCGTTGCATTCTGGGCACATGCAAGGAAAAAAATCACGAAGGCAGCAGTCCTCTCAAAGGCAAATCTGCCAAGTATGTCGGCACTCACCAAGCAGAGATGACTTTGCTGGCTCGGATGTGTTCGCAGGATGGAGGGCAGTCACGTACCCAAGGATTTTCTGTAATGGTGAGGGAGCCGGAGGCAGAAGACGAGTGGGATGCCCAAAGCTCCACTTCAAGGATGCTTGCAGGTCTGACATGAAGGCCCTAAACATGGATTTTCACACCTGGGAGACACTAGCCAATGAGAGAGAAATGGCGACATCACCTGTGGGCCGACATGTGCCACTATGACGATCAGCAGTTACAGTGGCTGGGCAACAGGCGCCAACACGGAAAACAACTCACACCTGATAACACTTCATGTGCAGCATTTGTGGCAGAACTTGCCTCTCATAGATTGGTTTCTTCCGTCATCGGCAAATGTGCACCATATGAATCTACCCCCATCCCCAATGGTTCCAATTTGCTGCATTTCCATTATCTTACACAGATGGAGGGATGCCGACGTTGGTACATCCCCTAGTTTTGAATTCCACTGTAACTGGAAACATCTTCTCTATATCAACTCTATCAAACCCTTCCATAATTTTAAGGACCTCTGTCAGATCACCTGGGGAGTAACTCTCCATCCTGTTCAATCTTTCCTCATAGTAATAACCTCTCAATTCTGGCATTATCCATATAAACCTCAGTTACATCCTCATTGTGTGTACCTCACATTCCCTTGAGATGATTCCTTTTAAAGTAATAAATGAAACAGAATGGGAAGGTATTGCCATGGTTTTTTTTTTGGTTAGCGTTGCACAGGGTGAGACTCTTTGTGGGAGCATACAGTTAAAACATCGACCCCCTGCCATTAATAATTCTGATTTCTGGTGCACATTTAAAGTAAATTGAAAAATGTTGTGTTGTCAATTTAAAACTGAAAGATAGTCCCTTTCATCTGTGAATGGATATAAAGGTGCAAACTGCCTTCAGGAAAATTCTGCGTATAACCGCCTCGTGTGCCTTTACAACATGTTTCTTTTGTTCTGAACACATGTTTATCATTCTCTGTCAAAGTTCATAACTTATTTTTTTTAAAAACATGTTCAGGGCTCGACAGTAAAAAGGAAATGTCAATTTGATCCAGGACCCTATTATCCATGTTTTAATGAGAGCTGGTCAAATGAAATGCTGCAGGAGTTAAGACGAGGCAATCAACTTTTATTAACCATTGAGATTTCAAGATGCCCTGAAATGGAACACATTCAGAATTTAATATATGGAAACAAGGTTATAAAGGTTGAACCCCACTCTTTATTTCTCCAGGTTAACCTGTAGCTGTGTATCCTGTTGTCCCTGGACACGTGTTCAGCTGTTGTACTCACATATGGGAAATGATCAAAGTCTGAACTTCTCTCTAATTGTACCCCTGCTGCTCAGATACTCTATCCATGATCAAGGTCTCAGCAGGTGATGGGGGGGTTGGGGAAGGCATTCCAATAGCTTGGAAGGGGAATTAGGCAGAGAGAGAGAGAAAGAGAAAGAGAGACAGTGGAGTCCAGGCTGAAGAAGAGAAAAGAGAAAAAAATGAAAGTGATTTGAAAATACAGCAATGTGGCCTTGAATCCTGATGAAATATTGTGTCTGACAGGTTCCAGTTTTTGTTTTGTTGCTAATTTGTGGGGCTCTGATTGTTGAATTCAGTGCCCTGTCTGCCAAAAGCCTGGATGTAAACAAAGCACAGTAGGCATGTTGTTTTTGTTTACTTGGCTTGACAAGATCCTGCTAACTCAAACAGTTTATGGTACTTCACGTGTTTGTGCAAATCATTGAAATGCTTTTCACTTCTGTCTGTCATTGTTTGCTTAAGGGGCTCTCGCACCCCCCACCCCCAGAAACCCCTCCCCCTACTCTCAACAGATGGTCCTTTTCTCTCACTCTGATGTCTGCACCTCAGCATTTGGTGACTTTGGGAGACAAATGGTGTGAAAGAGAAAATGTCTGCACTGGGATCCTGAAAAGTTGAGACCAGGATAAGGTTTGTTCCTCATGTGGCCAAGACTCAGCTGCATGGAAAGCACAGCATTATCCATCAAATATTCATCTTTTTATCTGTTCCACATCACTTTCCCACTCCATTCCACAGGGGAAGGACTCATCTTGCCTCTTGTTATTTGGACTAACCTATTGAAAAGAAACAATAACAAAAGCAAATTGCATTTATGCAGTGCCTTTAATGTAGCAAGACATCTCAAGATGCTTCAGAGGAGTGTAATCAGACAAAATTTATCATTGAATCTCACAAGGAGATATTAGGACAGACAGCCAGTTGGTCAAAGAGGTAGATTTTAAGGAGGGGGAGGTGGGGAGGTTTGCTAGTGCTGTTGGGGAGGGTTTAATCTAGATTGGCAAGGGGATGGGAACCTGAGCGGGAATTCAGAGTGGGGAGGAGAAAAACTGGCAGCAGGAAGTAGAGAAGTATTAACTGATAAGGAGGCTATATCAGACAGTATCAAGCTAAATAGAATACCTGGAGAGTTTGATAGAACTAGAGTAGGCTACAGTAAGTCATTAGATGGGGTCAGAGTAAAGGGAAAGTTAAAAAGCCTAAATCAGGATTAATGTGCATGTGTGTGAATGCACAGAGTGTGGTTAATAAGATTGGCGAACTACAGGTACAGGTTGACAAATGGAATTATGATATTATTGCTATAAGAGAGACCTGGCTCAAAGAAGGGCAGGACTGGGTGTTAAATATTCCTGGGTACAAGGTGTTTAGGAGAGACAGGAAAGGAAGAAAAGGTGGGAGAGTGGCAATATTGATTAAAGATGGTATTACAGTACCAGAGAGAGAGGGTGTTCCAGAGGGGTCGAGGACAGGATCACTCCGGCTAGAGGTAAGGAATGAAAAAGACGCAACAACATTGGCGTAGTATATATACCGCCAACTAGCGGAAGGGATGTGGAGAAACAAATTTGCAAAGAAATTACAGAGAGGTGCAAGAATTATAGAACAATTATAACAGGGGACTTCAATTATCCAAATATAGACTGGGATAGGAGTAGTGGAAAGGGACAAGAAGGGTGAGAGTTCCTGGAGTGTGTGCACGATAGTTTTCTGTATCAGTATGTGTTCGGTTCAACGCGAGGGCAGGCACTGTTGGGCCTGGTTCTGGGGAATGAGTTGGCCCAGGTGGGTCAAATATCACTGAGACACCATTTAGGGGACAGTGACCATTGTATCATAAGGTTTAGGTTAATCATGAAAAAGGACAAGGAGCAATCCAGAGCAGGGATAATTAATTGGGGGAAAGCCAACTTCAATGGGATGAGAATCCATCTGAGTTGAGTGAGTTGGAATCAAATATTGGTGGAAAAGATGGTGGCTGAACAATGGGCTTACATCAAAGAGATAGTATTACAGTCAATGTCAAGGTATATTCTCTTGAAGGGGTAAGGTAGGACAAAGAGGGAAGGTGGTGGCATGGTGGTATGGTCACTGGACTAGTATTCCAGAGACCCAGGGTAATGCTGTGGGGACCAGGGTTTGAATCCCACCACATTGCCTGGAATTAAAAATCTGATGATGACCATGAAACCATTGTCGATTGTTATAAAAACCCATCTGGTTCACTAATGTCCTTTAGAGAAGGAAATCTGCTGTTCTTACCTGGTCTGGCCTCCAGGTGACTCCAGACCCACAGCGATGTGGTTGACGTTTAAAATGCCACCTGAACAGGGGCAATTAGGGATGGGCAATAAATACTGGCCCAGCCAGTAATGACCACGTCCCATGAACAAATAAAAAAATGATCTAGAACACCCTGGATGACGAGAGAGATAGAGGTGAAGATGAAAAGGAAGAAGTGCACGTATAACAGATGTAAGGTAGAAAATACAACGGAGAATCAGGCTGAATATAGAAGGACCAGAGGGAAAGTGAAGAAACTAATAAGAAAAGCAAGGAGAGAGCATGAAAAGAGACTGGCAGCTAACATAAAAGGGAATCCCAAGGTCTTGTATAAGCATGTAAATAATAAAAGGCTGGTAAAAGGAAGGGCCAATTAGGGGTAAAAGCAAGACTTGCATACGGAGGTATTAAACAAATACTTTGCATCTGTCTTTACAGATGCTACCCAGGCCGAGGTGAAAGAGGAAGTAACTGCTACACTCGAGGAATTAATAATTGAGAAGGGGGAGGTATTAAAAAGGCTATTTTTACTTAAAATTGATAAGATATCAAGACCAGATGAGATGCATCCGAGGATAGTGTGGGAGGTGAGAGTAGAAATTTCAGAAGCACTGACTATAATCTTCC
Source organism: Cetorhinus maximus (assembly GCF_964194155.1). Classification (NCBI taxonomy): domain Eukaryota; kingdom Metazoa; phylum Chordata; class Chondrichthyes; order Lamniformes; family Cetorhinidae; genus Cetorhinus; species Cetorhinus maximus. The sequence continues at coordinate 144,270,154 of NC_135886.1, read as the reverse complement.
AGCCTTCATATACAGGCGAGATGCCGGAGGACTGGGGAATTAGGAATGTTACACCCTTGTTCAAAAAGATGTGCAAGGATAAAGCCGGCAACTACAGACCAGTCAACTTGACTTTAGTGGTAGGGAAACTTCTGGAAACAATAGTTTGGGACAATTAAGGAAAGCCAGCATGGATTCATTAAGGGAAAATCATGTTTAACTAATTTGCTGGAGTTTTTTAAGGAGGTAACAGAGAAGGTTGATTAGGGAAATGCTGTTGATGTGGTGTATATGGATTTTCAAAAGGCATTTGATACAGTGCCACCCAACAGACTTGTGGGCAAAATTCTAGGTAATGGAATAAAACGGAAAGTAGGAACTTGGATAAGAAATTGGCTGAGTGACAGGAAACAGAGAGCAGTGGTAAATGTTTTTTTTCAGATTGGAGGAAGGTTTGTCGTGGAGTTCCCCAGGGATCAGTGTTGGGACCCTTGCTCTCCCTGATATATATTAATGACCTAGACTGTGGTGTGCAGGGAATGATTTAAATCTGGAAGGCTCTCCTCCAAAAAGCTGTTGAGGCTGGTAGGGGACAACTTCAAAATCAAGATTGATAGATTCTTGTTAGGCAAAGCCCACTAAAGGCTGTGAAACCAAAGCAGATAGGTGGAATTAAGAGCCATGATCTAATTGAATGGTGGAACAGACTTGAGGGGCTGAATGGCCTTCTCCTGTTCCCATCTTCCACACACTGAGTAAATTTTCTAAACCATTGAGGATGCAAGAATTTTTTTTACCAATTGGGATTTTCTCTCAATTCAGTCTGTGTGAAGAGCGTGTGGCTCTGTGTGAGTGGGGTCTTTTCTTTTCTTACTGATTGAATATGGAATGAAGCCAAAATAACAGGCTCTGTTTAAATGGAGCTGAAGAATATTCTCTGACAGCAGGAAGCTACGCAAAGCTTTAAAGAGAGGGGCCACTCCATCTTTCTCACATTGCCTGAACAGTAAAACCATCCCACTGTCAGTCTCATATTTATACAAAGCTGTCCGGAAGAGAACCTCTGGAACTGATGTGAGGATGCTCTCACTATGGAAACGCACTCATTTGCTCCATGCTGTGTCATAGATCTGGTGACTAAACCCAGTGGGATAACATTCCTTTGAAAGAAAATGATCAAGCAACAAAGAAATGATTATATTTTAGCTCTATCAGAGGGCAGTGTAGTGCTTACATTACTGAGCTAGTAATCCAGGGAAGATAAGGTCAAATCCCAGTATTGGCAATCTGAGAATCTGATTTCCGATTTTAAAAGAATTGGCAAAGTAAAAGGTAAAAGTGATCGTGAAGCTGTTGGACTGTTGTAAAAACCCAGCTGGTTCACGAATATTCTTTAGGGCATATCCTTATCAGCATGGGCGTACATTTGATTCCAGAACTGCATCAATGTGGTTGACACTTAATGGCCCTCTGAAGTATCAAATTGCTGCAAAATGGAGATCAGGAAGGCAACCCATGACTACCACTCAGGGAAACTATGGATGGGCAATAAATCCCAGCCCCACCCCCCACCACCACCCTCTCCCTGCCAGCGATGCGCAAGTCCTAAGTATGAATTAGCAAAAGATGTTGCCTTGCACAAAGTGATGTACTTATAAATAGCCCTGATATTTCTGATCACACAGGGGGACTCTGCATGTTTGTAGATGTTATTCATTATTGGAGTTGCAATATTTCAGATGCGGCATTAAATTGAAACCCTATCTGCTCTCGCAAGCGGATATAAAAGACCCCAAGGCACTCTTGGAAGGAGTGCAGCTGATGTTATCCCAGGTCTCCTGGCTAATATTTATCCCTCAATCAACTTCACAAAAACAGATTGTCTGGTCAGTATCATATTACACTTCATGGGATCTTGCTGTTCACAAACTGGCTGTTGCATTTCTAACATTAAAACGGTGACTACTCTTCAAAAGAACTTCATTGGCTGTAAAACACTTTAGGACATCCCTCGGTCCTGAAATGTGCTATATAAATGCAAGTCTGTCGTGTTTTAGCTGTGCTGGACTGTGTGAGAAACGCCGCTGGGCAGCGTGTGGTCACAGCCCCACTGGAATTCCAGAAGAACACTCCCGGAAAATGTCACAAACCCTCTTGTAGCGTTTCTCCACGCTTTCTAGGAGTTTCCATGAGGTCTCCCCCCCTGACGCTTTACAAAACAAGTACAGTCACTTAAATAGGAAGCAAGGTAGCCAATTCACGCACAGCAAGATTCCACAAATGGTAATGTAATAATGATCCAGGCGCTGCAGTCTGAAGTCAGGGGGTCATTGGCGGGTCTCTGGGTAACCTGCCCCCTCCTCCTGACACAGGGTAGATATCTGACTGCAGGCTGCATAGGGCAGATGGATAACAGAGACAATGTCTGCTGTATTCTCATCAGGTCCCGCAAATCCCACTGGGGCGAATGGGTTAACTCACTCACTGGCAGGTGTGATCCCAGCAAACGAACATATGGACATCTGAACAAGGAACAGGAGTAGGCCATTCAGCCCCTCAAGCCTGCTCCACCATTTAATAGGATCATGGCTGATCTGATAGGAACCTGAAATCTGCATCCCACCTACCCCCAATAACCTATCACCCCCTGGCTCACCAAGAATCTATCCATCTCTGCCTTAAAAATATTCAAAGGCTCTGCTTCCACCACCTTTTCAGGAAGAGAATTCCAAAGACTCACAACCCTCTGAGAGAAAAAAATTTCACCTCATCTCCGTTTTAAATGGGCGACCCCTTATTTTTAAACAGTGATCCCTAGTTCTAGAATTTTCCACAAGAGGAAACATCCTCTCCACATCCACCCTGTCAAGACCCCTCAGAACCTTATATGTTTCAGCCAAGTCGCCTCTTACTCTTCTAAACTCCAGCAGCTACAAGCCTATTCTGTCCAACTTTTCCTTATTGGATAACCTGCCCATTCCAGGCATTAGTCTGGTAAACCTTCCCTGAATTGCTTCTAATGTTGCCCCAGGAATCTCAAGGCAGTCCCGAGGTGGCAGGAGTGGAGGCGAGGGTCAAGGAAAGTGGAGGGAGTTGAGTTGGGATAGCCTCCTGATGCATTCCTGCCTGGGGAGATGTTTTCCTGGAGTGGGCTACCAGGGGAATCGGCTGCCGACTGAACGGAGGTGGGCAGCCAATCAGCATGCAAGACCTCATTTAGGGGCCGTTTAGAGCGCTCACTAGCATTTTGCTGATGAGAGGCAGCCTGCCTGATGTGTGCTGAGGCCACCAGCTCATTGCAGGCAACCTTTCTGCGGCCTCCTGGGACACCATCAGAGTCCGGAGGCTCCATGTTCGTATGGCTGGAGAGGTTTCCATTCCTATTGGAGGAGCCAACTGGCTTGGCCCCCCTGAGATTTAATTTTAAACTTATCCCTCTGAAGCGACCTCCATTTGAGGCACCCTCTCAATCTTTGACCTGCCTCAGCAGCGCCCACCTCTGCCAGCCCTCTGATTGGGCATTCGTTATCTATGTCCCACCCAACATCCTTAATTGAATGGTGAGCTTTAAAACACCGATTAGGGGGTTGCCTCTGTGAAAATACCCACTCTGGTTCCAGTGATGGCAAGTGTGGGCTCAGTCAATGTTGCACTTTTGGCTCATTGAGATGCCTTCTTTGTACAACTAAGGCACGAATGTGTTCTTTTTAAACACCCTCGTGCACTGAATGGACTAAGGAGTTCTACTCCATCGCAACTAATAGCTTTTGAACAGCAATTTTGCTTATTTGTTAATGGATTTTATTCCAGCTTCTTATTTCAAAAATTCTGCCTCAAAAATTCTCGAATTATATAGGAGGCCATTTGGCCCATCGTGCCTGTGCTGGCTCTTTGAAAGAGCTATCCAATTAACCCTACTCCCTTGCCCCTTCCCCATAATCCCTACATGTTTCTTCTTTTCAGGTAAAGCTTCATGTTGCCAAACCAGGAGAGTCGATGGGATCAGAAGAGACTGCTCGGAAAGCACAGAAAGATTTAGACAAGGTGTTAAACTCTGCAGAGCAACAACAACTGATCCCAACTGGATGAAAATCAGGCGGGTTCTACAATGTGTGATCTGCTGTGCCAGATTAATGCCCAGAGAGCTCTCCCACCACCGGATCATGATGAGTAATGATCTTTGAAATATCCCAGATATAAATGGATATAAGTAAACTGAGGACTATTTGCCTGTTGAATTGTGTGTGCAGTGTATTGGAATACATGGTGATTTAAAATCAGTAGAGATTGCTATTTTAATATTAGCCCATAATTACCCAACACCTTGATGTGACCTGCCACTGTCCACATTTAACAACAACAACAACTTATGTTTATATAGCACCTTTAACACAATAAAACAACCCAAGGTGCTTCACAGGAGCATTATAAAACAAAGAATGACACTGAGACACATCAGGAGATAGTAGACCAGATGACCACAAGCTTGGTTAGGAGTGTAGGAGTGTCTTAAAGGAGCAAAATGAGGTAGAGAGGCAGAGAGGCTTAGGGAGGGAATTCCAGAGCTTGGGGCCCAGGCAGCTGAAGGCCTGGCCACCAATAGTGGAGTGATTATAATTGGGAATGCACATGAGGCCAGAATTAGAGGAACGCTGATATCTCAGAGTGTTGCAGGGCTGGAGGAGATTACAGAGATAGGAAGAAATTCCAAAGCAAGGGTGGGAATCTTAAAAATCAAGACGTTGCTTAACTGGGAGTCAGTGTAGGTAAGCAAGCTTAGGGGCAATAGGGGATTGAGACTTGTTCTGCGTTAAGACACACGGGCAGCTAATATCGGGTGATCTCAAGTTTACGGAAGGTACAATTGAGACACCAGGAGTGCATTGGAATAGTTCAGTCCAGAGGTAACTTTGGAGATGAAATGGAGATTGGAAATGGGATGGTAGTTTACAAAGGTGGCGGGGTGAAGGGTTGGTTTTTTGAGGCGAGGGGTGATAAACACAGATTTAAAAGAGAGAGGGACAGCAATTGAAGAGAGAGAACTGTAAACAATATCGGCTAACTTAAGGACCAGGAGGGGAAGTTGGGTGATCAGCAGCTTGGTGGGAATAGGATTGAGGTGGGTCTCATGAACAGGATGAGCTCAGAGAGGGCATGAGGGGAGATAGGAGAGAAACTGGAGAAAAGATGCGAGTTCAGCGCTAAAGCAGAAGGGGTGCATTAAAGGAAGGCAGGTTTAATGAGGGATGAACCAGCTGTCAGGTTGCTTGTCAGATGTACAGTGTCGGAGAGTCACAACTTCCCCCGATGAATCATTGCGAAGACCGATGCCATTATCGTCAGCCCCCAAATTTTGGGTAGGTGGAGTTGAATGGTTATAAAAATTACCAAAGATGTTGAATGCAAGTCTTTCCCTGTTCCAGAAAGCTCTGGAATTCTCTGGTGCTTTCGGCTGTTGTAGCAGTGACTAGGTTTAAACACCGTGCTCCGGTTAGAAAGAGCAGTCAGGACTCCTCCTTTTGATGACTAACCAGTAAAGAAAAAAATATGCATTTTTATAGCATCTTTTCACAACTCAGGATATCAAAAAGTGCATAAGGGGCTGTAATTTTATTTTTGTAATGTTGGAATTTAGGAAACAAAGCATCTAATTTTCCAGGTAATTTGTTGAAGTGATGTCCGTCAGGTATCCGGGGGGGAGGATACCACTGTTCTTGTTTGAGATAGTAACTAGTTTCTCATCCCTGCAACCATTCTTGTAAACCTTTCACATCCATCGGAGAGAGAAGAACGAGCCCTCAGTTTAATGTTCTGTCTGAAATATGGCGAATGCAACAGTTGCAGCACTCCCTCAGTACTCACGCTCCGACACTGCAGCACTCCCTCAGTACTGGCCCTCCAACAATGCAGTGCTCCCTCAGTACTGACTCTCTGAGAGTGCAGCACTCCCTCAGTACTGACTCTCTGAGAGTGCAGCACTCCCTCAGTACTGACCCTCCAACAGTGCAGCGCTCCCTCAGTACTGACCATCCGACAGTGCAGCACTCCCTCAGTACTGACCATCTGACAGTGCAGCACTCCCTCAGTACTGACCCTCCGACAGTGCAGCACTCCCTCAGTACTGACCCTCCGACAGTGCAGCACTCCCTCAGTACTGACCATCCGACAGTGCAGCACTCCCTCAGTACTGACCATCTGACAGTGCAGCACTCCCTCAGTAGTACACTGGGAATGCCAGCCTGGAATTAGTGCTCAAGTCTCCACTTTGGAACTTGTACTCACAACCTTCTGACTCCAAGGTGAGAGGGATTCCCACTGAGCCACAGCTGACTCGAACATTAAAATTTGATGGGTATAATATCTTTTTGCTGCAGTCTGTGATCACACCTCTGTCTTTACATTGTGAATAAATTTATATATGTTTCATAGCACAGTAAGAAAGGTTTATTCATCACTTCGTTTATATGCTAACAAGGATTTCAGGTTTAGCAGAATCTGATAGCCTGATTATACAGGTGACCTCAGGCCTCTTGTTCATTCTGATATTAGAGTCACGGAAATGTTATGACACAGAAGGAGGCCATTTGGCCCATCGTGTCTGCACCAGCTCTCCAAATGAGCATTATGACCTAGTGCCATTGCCCTGCCTTTTCCCTGTACCGTTGCACATTGTTTCTATTCAAATAATCATCTAATGTCCTCTTCAATACCTCGATTGAACCTGCCTCCACCACCCTTCCGGGCAGTGCATTCCAGACCCAAACCACTCACTGTGTGAAAAAGTTTTTTCTCACATCGCATTTGCTCCTTTTGCAAATCACTTTAAACCTGTGCCCTCTCGTTCTTGACAAGTGGGAATAGTTTCTCCTTATCTGCGCTATCCAGCCCACTCATGATTTTGAACACCTTTATCAAATCTCCTCTTAGCCTTCTCCTCCCCAAGGAGAACAGTCCCAACCTCTCCAATTTATCTTCATAACTCAAGTTTCTCATCCCTGGAACCATTCTTATAAACATCTTCTGCACTCTCTCCAATGTGTTCACGTCCTTCCTATAATGTGGCACCCAGAAATGTGACACAATGTTCCAGCTGAGGTCTAACTAGTATCTTATATAAGCTCAGCACAACCTCCCTGCCCTTGTACTCTATGCCCCTATTAATAAAGCCCAGGATACTGTATGTTTTATTAACAGTTCTCTCTACCTATCCTACCACTTTCAATGATCTATGCACATATGCACCCAAGTCCCTCTGCTCCTGCATACTCTTAAGAATTGTACCCCTTATTTTATATTGTTTGTCCATGTTCTTCCTACCAAAATGAATCACCTCACACTTCTCCACATTAAACTTCATCTGCCACCTGTCTGCCCACTCCACCAACTTGTCTATGTCCTTTTGAAGTTCTATACTGTCCTCCTCACAATTTGAAATGCTTCTAAGTTTTGTATCATCTACAAATTTTGAAACTGTCCCCTGCACACCAAGATCTAGATCATTAATATATATCAGGAAAAGCAAGGGTCCCAATAACAACCTCTGGGGAACTCCACTACAAACCTTCCCCCAGCCCAAAAAATATCTATTGACCATTGCTCTCTGTTTCCTATCCCTCAGCCAATTTTGCATCCACATTTTATTCCAAAGTTCTTTCAAGCTTACATTTATCCATTTCACATGGCCAAATCCGTATGAAATATCATTCGTGTTGAGGTTGGTGAGATGCGATCTTGAATTGAAAGGTGTTGCAAGAAGCTCAAAATATATTGTCAAGTGTGGAGAATGATTATCTGCATTTGGCTCCTTTCATAACCCTTACTGACAGCATCTAAACAATGGCATAGCATCTCACTGAACATCAAAACAACATTGACTACAAGTCCATCATGCAGTCTTTGAAGTCCTACGGGAAAAGGAGACGGTGGATTGTGTCAGTTGGTTCCCAGGGCAGATTGTCAAAGTCATTTGGTAGAACTTTCAAACAAGCGCCAAGATGTGGCCTGACTGATGGTGAGAAAGGCCCTCCCTGTCAGATCCTTGCTACACACCCGGAGTCTCAACCCCTCTGCACGTTGCCCTCGAGGTGACTGCAGTGGAGGGCAGACCGTTATCCACCTCCTTCTGGAATATCCCTTTGCAATGAATCTCTGAAAAGAGATGCAGCCTTTTTTGCTGAGATTCACCCCGGGCAGCTCTGTGACACAGGAGCCTGTGCTCTATGGGCTGTTCTAAGGGAAGCATACCAAGACAAACATCAGCCGCTACTGGAGAACCATCAGCTTGGTGAAAGACTCTCTTTGGTCTGCCCAAAACCTATAGATCCTCCAATGCAAAGAGTTATTGATGAGCGAGTGTTGCAGGTGGAGATATTCCAAGGTCCAGGACTATGTGTTGAAAGATGCACCGAAGCTTGGGGCTGCTGTAATGGCACAATAGGAAAATGCCACAGTCTGAGGCTCTCCCGCCCCACAGTACACAGGACTGGAACCCGTGTCAAACACTTTGGGCTGTATGCATCAGAAAGTGTGCGTTATAAATAGAAGCTGTAACTGTAAGTGCATTGAGGCAGCCCAGAGTGCCACATACTGTATTGAAAGATATTGACCTGTACTGCACCTTATGTAATGTTAAATCTGAATGGTTATGTAAGATACTTCTATAAATTATTATGAATAAAATACATATTTTTTGAAAAAAAATCTTGCTTAACATTGGAGTCCAATGTGGGAAAGAGGGCGTTTTTCCCGCCGGCCGCAATGGCGGCTTTTCACACCGTATCGTCCCAATCCCACCTCAGTAATCATGCATTCCCGGGACACATGCCATTTCACTGCTGGCTGGCCTCCAAATTGCCCACCACACCATCCCTCACCTCTCCCTCACGCCGGGCACCATATTTAAAGTGCAGCCGCACGCACGCCTCTCGGTGTTTCCAGCCCAGGACGGCTGCACGGGAGACATGGCCCCAAAAGGCAAGACTGCAGCCCCCCCCCCCACCCGATTCAGTGACCCATCCCCAGAATGCATTTTGTACCCTGTGGCGGCCCCACCGTGATATCCTCTACCCCCTCCCCCGCTGGCTGCAGGAGGAACAGCAACATCACCAATCAGGCTCGGGAGGCAGTGGCAGAGGTGGTCAGTGCCAATGCCCTACGAAAGAGGACCGCCGCCCAGTGCCAAAAGAGGCTGCAGGATCTCCTCCGTTCCACCAGGGTAAGTCACTCTTCTCATCACTCTCAACTCACACACTCACACACCCATCACACACCCACAGGGCCCTCACTCACTGCCAGTTCAAGGGACATCACCATTCACTCTCTCACACACACCTTCATTGTCCTCAGCCCATCCATGGCACCACTCACCACCCACACATGCCAGGCATACTTATCATCTGGCCTGGCAGGCATCCTGCTTATACTCTCTCCATTTCTATTCATGCAGGACAAGCTGGCACACAACAAAAGGGAGAGGTCACAGGCTGGTGGAGGAATGCCTGAAGTCAAGGTCCTCATGGACTTTGAAATTAGTGTCACCCAGCTGGCTGGCAACAATCTAGGCTGTTCCTGTGCTGAGGGTGAGGTCTGCAGTGCTCAGCCAAGTGAGGATTCAGCAGTGCAACATCCATCAGACAACCATGCTGTGAGTGACGTGTCCTGTTTCACAGGCCACTGCCATGCACTAGTTATCTCCCCTTGCTTTCGCAGGCACATCAGGGAAACAACTGACTGAGTCCATGACCCAGGGCCTCCAATCAAGCCTCAAAGGAACCTCTGAAGAGGAATCTGCTGAAACCCTCATTGGAGACCCGTCTCACCCACACCTTCCACCATTGTAGAGACACACACCTCTGTGGGACCTAGCTTTAGAATAGCCTCAGGGTCAAAATCCGGCGAGCACATCGCGCTGTCTGATCCACAGCAGGCGGCGGCAGCAGCAAGAACTTCCTAGGTTTCTGGCACTCGGAAAACTGCTGGAGGCCAGAACGTTGCTGAGTCCGAGTCCAACGATGAGTCTCTGGACTCGGTCATGTCACAGTTACCGGAGCTGCAAAGGCAAGCTCGGGAGCATCAGGAAGGGATGTCTGCTCCTCAGATTGCAAGGCACGATAGAGGAGTCCGTCCGCCTTCCGTCTGAGCTGATAGCACCGGCAGGCCCATGCACTGAGATCAACATTGATGGGATGGCGGCCGCAATGGAGACCATGGTCCAGGACTTCGGTCCTGCACTGCTGTGCGGGGTGAACTCCATCACTGATGTCATCATTGGCCTCGAATAGTGTGTATGCGAGAGGGGTGTGGGGTAGCTCGATCTCACTCCAGCTTCCCCTGCTCCTCATGGAGTCAGCCAGGGGCCCTTGGCCATTCATAGGGAGGAGGATCAGCAGGTGCACTCTCCGGGCCCATCCACCCAGGTTACTCAGGAAGTGTCCGGCCCATCCGAATCCCCTCTTCTTGTGAGCCCAACAAATCCAACTCCACAGGCTGAGGAGGGGCCGCTGCCACACAGCAGGATCCCGAAAGCAGGCCGGGACCCTCCAAGTCTCCGTCCTGTGACAGGGTGTAGCAGTCAGCAGGCTGCCTCCACCTCCACTGTGGATGTCCAGGGAGCACCAAGATGTAGCGGCAGGTTAAGAAAATGTAGTTACACAGCCTGGGCACAGGTGATAATGTTCACTTTGTTAACAAACTCCCAAGAATGTCTCTTTGTCTATGGCTCCTTGTTCTAATGAGCAGTGTTCATGTCACTCAGATGTGAAACCTTGGTCCCTGCACAGGATAAAGGCGGGTGTCTCAGTCCAGGGCCTCTTCCCTGTGCTTTGAGCAATCTCCCCAGCACACTGATGGTGCGTCTTCACAGTCATTGGACACATCAGTCATACCTGCACCTCTCTGGTGCTGGTCATTGCTGCCAGAATGCCCTGGGCCGGTGGCACAGAGTTCCGTCATTCTCTCCGTGTGCTCCCAGCACCTTTAAGATGCGGCTGCTGTCCCGCCCCCATCTCATCAGTATCTGTGTCCGGTGACAGTGCGGTCCTGAAGGGTTCAGCTCACAAAGGCTGCCATAGGATCAGGAGAAGTTAAAGTTTCCATTCTGCATCTCCATGGCATGACCCTGATCACAGAGCATCAGCGAGCTGCCCTCAGCCAGACAGGAGTCACACATTCACATGAGCTGTGTGAGGATCCATGGAGTGTCCCCACTGCGTGTTGTCTTCATCCTCCCCTACCCCAGATATCCCACCCCCTACGACAACGCCATCCCCTACCCCAGACACACCTCCTCCCTTACCTCAAACTACCACTTCCCCTACCCCAGGCGCCCCATTCTCTACAACACCCCCCTACCCTACCTCAGACACACCCCTCCCTTAACCCAAACTACCACTTCCCCTACACCAGACACCTTCCTCCCTAGAACAGAATATCCCCAGTCCCAACTCCCCCTCCCCTGCCCGTGACTCCCCCGTGCCCTAAACCAGAGCCGGGCCTTTCCCACACCAACCCTATACCCTCGACTTGCCCCACTATTGCCAGAATGCACCCCCCCAATTCCGACACACACTCCTTCCTCCCCTTAGTAAACTCCTCCCCACCCCACACTCTGTAAAACACTTTGGGATGTCTTGAGGTTGTGAAAGGCATTATCTAAATCTTTTTTTAATGTTTATGGAAGGCAATGGTAGCAACTGAACTGCTGCAAACTCTAGGCAAAGCCATGAGCTTCAGGTTTGTGAAATTCAGTAGCCATCCATGTGAGCTCTTTACCTAGTTCTTAACTGAGTTTATTATCAACATCCTGGGGGTTACCAATGACCAGAAACTGAACTGGACTAGCCATATAAATACTGTGGCAACAAGAGGCTTGGTCAAGAGGCTAGGAATCCTGTGGCAAGTAACTCACCTCCTGACTCCCTAAAGCCTGTCCACCATCCACAAGGCACAAGTCAGGAGTGTAATGGAATACTCCCCACTTGCCTGCATGAGTGCAGCTCCAACAGTACTCAAGAAGCTCAACACCATCCAGGACAAAGCAGCCCACTTGATTGGCACCACATCCACAAACATTCACTACCCCCACCTCCGACACACAGTAGCAGCAGTGTGTGTACCATCTACAAGATGCCCTGCAGGAACTCACCAAGGCTCCTTCGACAGCACCTTCCAAACCCACAACCACTACCATCTAGAAGGACATGGGCAGCAGATAGATGGGAACACCACCACCTGGAAGTTCCCCTCCAAGCCACTCACCATCCTGACTTGGAAATATATCGCCGTTCCTTCACTGTCGCTGGGTCAAAATCCTGGAACTCCCTCCCTAACAGCACTGTGGGTGTACCTACACCACATGGACTGCAGCAGTTCAAGAAGGCAGCTCACCACCACCTTCTCAAGGACAATAAGGGATGAGTAATAAATGCTGGCCTAGCCAGCGATGCCCACACCCCATGAAAGAATAAATAAAAATAAATCTAGTACACCAGTGGGAGAGTTTAATTTGAGTTGTTTAAATTTTTCTCATTAAATTACATGAAGAATTTTGTGTCTTCATTTATTTCTGGTTAATTGATGCCCCTCTGATTTCTTATTTTAAATGTTGTAACTTTTTAAGAATTAGCTCTGTCTCAGTGGGTGGTGATTACCTGCTGAGTGATATGGTTAATACAGCTGATTCTAAATCAGTTAAATAATCCCTGTAGTTTCAATCTCAGCTGCTAATGCAGCATATCACACACAATTAAAATTCAAACCTCAAATTATGGTTCCTTTAATGATCTCTCACACTTTCTGCAAAGTATTTGAGGGTAATTTTAAGTCCCCCAAGAAGGGATGAGTTTGAGTCAGGCAGGAAGTAATTTGTTTTTATAATTTGAAACCGGGCGTAGTTTTAACAGAGCTGAGATAAGAGACTGCTGACCAATCCACACTCAGGTCAGTAAGATCTTTTAAGGAAGATGCATGCCTTCCTTGTAACAGCATCTTGTATTGTTCACTAAGATCATCCAGGGTTCCCCAGCCTTGGGAATGCCGACAGGCAAAGGGAAGGTGAGAAGAGCCGGACCCATATGGTAATGACTTGGAGCTCAATTCCTACGAGGGGTTGCGGAGATGAAGACGATTCATCATTTCAGAGGGAAATTGGATGAACACTTGAGGGAAATAAACACGCAGAGCTGTGGCAGAGGAGTGGCGAAATGGGACTGACTACATTACTCAGTAGAGAGCCGACATGGACTTGATGCGCCCAATGGCCTCCTCCTGTGCCAAAATGAACCAATGGCTGGGATTTTACGGGTCAGTGGTGGTTCCATCCATGGGCCTAAAACTCAGGGGCAACCCCACCACGGACATCTCAGGGCACCCCGATTAGATTTTAAATCCATCAAGCAATTAATTACAGGCCTCAGGCCTCCAATCCCTTTAATGGACGAGGTCTTGCCCCCAAGAACTCCAGAGAGACAGATTCATGGCATCGCAGGAACTCAGGGAGCTGGCTGTTGTCCTTCTGCTGCCATGGCAGAGAGTTAAATGTATGGTTCAGAGGTTAGTGTGGGGGAAATGGGTTTCAATTCACAGGGAACTGGCACTGGGTTTGGGAAAAGAGGGAGCTGCACCATTGGGAGGGTCTACACTTGAACTGCGCTAGGACCCGTGTCCTGGGGAATTGTGTAACTAGGCTGTAGAGAGGGCTTTAAACTAAACAGTGGGGATGGGGTGGGGGCAGGGTGGGTTGACACGAGTGGAGATTTGGAAAGTTAAATAAAAAGGACAAGGTAAGCATGCAGGGTGCAGTGCGGGTAACAATAACCAGAGTGTGACAGGAAGGAACAGAGCGTATAAACATTGAGATGTTCAAAATCATGAGGGGGCTGGACAGAGTAAATAGGGAGAAGCTGTTCCTGCTCGTAAAAGAATCAAGAACGAGAGGGCACAAGTTTAAAGTGACTTGCAAAAGAAGCAACCATGACGTGAGAAAAACTTATTCACACAGTGAGTGGTTCGGGTCTGGAATGCGCTGCCTGGAAGTGTGGTGGAGGCAGGTTCAATCGAGGCATTCAAGAGGGCATTAGGTGATTATTGGAATAGAAATAATGTGCAAGGGGACGGGGAAAAGGCAGGGCAGTGGCACTAGGTCATAATGCTCATTTGGAGAGATGGGGCAGACGCGATGGGCCGAATGGCCTCCTTTAGTGCTGTTAAGATTCTGTGATACTGTGAGTGCGCCAGCAAATCTGGTCAGAGCAGAGAAAAATGGTAAAATGGCAGAATTAACTGCTCTTTACCTGAATGCACACAGCATTCGCAACAAGATGGATGAATTGATAGCACAAATAGAAATGAGTGATATAATAGTCATTGCAGAGAAATAGGACTGAATGTTACAGCCCCCTGCCAGTTGTGTTCTTGGCAAAAGGAGGATGTAAAATACAAGGGGTGGCAAGGCAACCACATTCTCACCCACCCCCGGGCAGCCCCCATGACACGGTAGGTGGGCAGGCGCCAAAATTGGCAACCTGCTTGCCATTATAAAATAATTGATTAACGGTCAATTGAGCTTGTTACCGTAATAATATATTGCTCATGCATAGAACGGTTGGCATGGACAAGCGGGTGGGGTTTGGCAGGATTTGTAAGGAAACTGCTTAAAAGGCTGAAAGGTGGGGCATCTCCTTAGGGGGTGCCCTGTGCACATGCGGGCATCCCCTGCAATGTGCCTCTCTACCTGACCTCCAAATCCCAAACAGTACCACCTTACCACCCTCCCTGGGCTTCCCGACCCCTCTCCATCCAATACTCATGACTTAGGAGTCTCCGAAATCCATGTCCTCTTTGTCCGTGGGCCTCCCTGCAGTGCCAGCAGTGCCTACTGCTGAGTTCTGGTGCTGTTGGGACTGCTCGAGGGTGGGACCTCCTCCCACTGAAGGTTATAAGTCTAGCTGTCTGCTCATTTAGCACATCAGCAGCACATTACGGCTGTGGGGTGGGCTTCTTTCAGGTGCGATGGCTGCCGGTCAACTCTTGCAATGAGGGGAACAAGCAAATGACCCTGGCCAATGGTTAAAATGATCACATGTGGGACCTGAATATTCAAGGGTATTTGACATTTGGGAAAGGTAAGAAGAAAGGAAAAGGAGGTGGGGTAGCCCTGTTAATAAAGGATGAGATGAGGTAGTGAGAAATGATCTTGGTTCAGTGGATCAAAATGTAGAATTGGGTGGAGATACGAAATAACAAAGGAAAGAAGTGGGAATAGTTTATTGGTCCCCTCACAGTAGCTACACTGTAGGACAGAATATAAATCAAGAAATAAGGGGGGCTTGCAAGCACATACATATGAATATAAGAATTAGGAGCAGGGGTGGGCCACTATGCCCCTCGAGCCTGCTCTGCCGTTCAATAAGATCATAGCTGATCCGATTGTAAACTCAACTTCACAGTAAGAAAATTACTGCAATAATTGTGGGTGATTTTAATCTTCATATAGATTAGACAAATCAAATTCACAAAAATAGCCTGGAATTGAGTTCATAAAATGCATTTAGGACAGTTTCTTAGAACAATACGTTCCAGAACCAGCCAGGAAACAGGGTACATTAGACCTGGTAACATGTAATGAGACAGGATTAATTAACAGGAAGACCTTAAAACAATCACGGTTGCTCAAGAAAAAGTACCAGGAAAACCAATTGGACTAAAGGCTGATCATTACATTACTGGTCTCGATCACCAGTAAAGTAATGGAAGGGGTCATCAACAGTGTTATTAAGTGGCACTTGCTTAGCAATAACCTGCTCACTGATGCTCAGTTTGGGTTCCGCCAGGGCCACTCAGCTCCTGACCTCATTACAGCCTTGGTTCAAACATGGACAAAAGAGCTGAACTCCCGAGGTGAGGTGAGAGTGACTGCCCTTGACATCAAGGCAGCATTTGACTGAGTGTGACATCAAGGAGTCCTAGCAAAACTGGAGTCAATGGGAATCAGGGGGAAAAGTCTCTGTTTGTTGGAGTTATACCTAGCACAAAGGAAGATGGTTGTGGTTGTTGGGGGCAGAAGCTGAGCAGTGGTACAATAGGAGCCACGCCTCCAACAGGGCTGTGGTGGAGGGAACCATCGGTCTTCTCAAGGTGCGCTTCTGATGCCTGGACCGTTCAGGGGGCGCACTCCAGTACCCCCCAGATCGTGTGTTGCTGATAGTGTTTGCATGCTGCGCTCTCCAAAATCTTGCGCTGGAAAGAGGCAACACAGTGGACGAAGAAGATGTTGACGCAGTTGCTCCGGCTGCACACGATGAGTCCAGCAGTGAGTCCGAGGATGAGCACACACAGGGAAACGCTGAGAGGGTAGGCACTGAGCCGGGCATACTCCAGGGAGGCAGGGACACCCGGGAGGCTTTAATCCAATGAACCTTCAGCTAGCCCACCTCAGGTGGACCTCCAACACATGTCAGGGCTGCAGGCTCCATACTCGATCCCTGAGTGCAAAATCTGCCTGGATAGGGACATTAACTAAGGGCATTGTCAATAAAGCTCAATGTCAAACTACTCACTCATAACATCATGGATTCCCGTCCACCTGGAGGAGAAAGGAGTCACCCTGAGCCATGCTTACATATCAAAATTTAATGATATAACATCCGGAGCACCCTGAGAGGAGTCCGCAGAGATGACAGGCAGCTGCTGCACCAACGTGAGGTCGCTTTGGACCTCCCTGCTCACCGTGGATGGATGGGCACCGAGCTGGGATACTTCGTGCCCAGACCATCCCCCACACTGGCACTGACCAGCTGAGGTCAATGCCACTGTGAGAGCTTGCTGGTCCGAGCGTAACCCGAGGAGGCTCTGATTGGTCTCCTGAAGGAGCCTCTCCACGAGAGTCGCCACTCTCTCCATGGAAGACACGCGGTGCTTGGCCATGAGGCTCATTGCATGGGTGATACTCTGTGTGGACTCCTCCAGCATGGGCACCATTTCATGCATCGCCTCATGTATCTCCGCCAGATCCTCCCGCATACCCTGCTGCAATTCCAGCATTCGCTGCCTCACAGACGACTCCAGAGGCCCATCATCAGCCACCGACTGAGCATGTGCCTGGTACCCTGCAGTCCTCTGACTGCTGGCGCCATGGGCACTCTCTGTCTCCGCCCGCACCTCCAGTGAGTGTGAAGTGCCCTCACCGCTGTGCCCCGGGACACTAGCCAATGATCTAATTCCCACCAAGGCGCTAGTATCTGCGCTGGTGCCTACCTGGCAGAGATGGTGTGACGCTGGTGAGGCGATATGTTCTGGGCCCTCAGGGGTAAGGTGGCCCCTCTGCCTCCTCCTCCCAGCCCTGCTCCGCTGATGCTGAAAGGAAGAACAAGGACATTTGATAAGTTCAAGTGGAGACAATGTCAATGTGCATGCCGCTCCCCTGGATCATTATGCGTTCATCCTTCCATAATCAATGGTCAACCCATGTTGCAAACTTCAATCACTGAGCATTCAGCAGTGCCATGGCTGCTGGGACACACATGGTGACCTCAGTGCTCGGCAAACATACCTCCCCGTGGCACCCCAGCCTCACCGCCTCCGGCAGACCAGGGCACATGGCGCCTCTCCAGATCCATGGCCTGCTGCTCGAATGGAGTCACGAAGGCCAACTGGGCCTGGCCTCCGCCAGTCCGCATCCACTCGGCGGCATTGTGCTCAGGCTTCTCCTGGAAAGGAAAAAGGAGCATTGATTAGTCCAGCCTGTACCTGGATTCCTATTGTATCCCTGCCAACCCAGCCAGAGTGGGACATTGCAGGACTCCAGTACTTCGTTACCCCACAGCTGCTGCACACTCACCCAAACAAGCCAGGGCTGACCCCCCCCACCCCCTGCCAACATGCTGCCTCCTTCACATTTGGCACCACACGATGTAACCTTGCAAAGCGAGGAGGCACCAGCACATGGAACGCCAAGGCCAGCAGATGGATCGGTGCCCCACCACCTGGAAACTCCCCTCCCAGCGTGTTAGCGCCCTGACTCTGACATACTTCCCAGTTCCAGCACTCTGCCTAGGAGCAGAGCCTTGAGCTTTCCCCCATTCTATACTCTGGGTGTCAATATCACACGTGCTGTGGGTGCAGAACCCATCTCAGTTCAACCCTCTCAGGGTCAGTTGTTGGGAGGGAGGGGGGCTTCTTGGAGTGAAAGGCTGACGGCTGCATTAAGTGACCTCTGTCAACATGGCGCTTAACCTTCCCGAGCGCAGGAGGTTGTTGAATCTCTTGCGGCACTGGACCCACGTGCATCGCACCACATCCTGGGAGCTCACACTCTCGGCCACCTCCTCCCAGGCACGTTTGGTCAGGTGAGGGGCCTTCGCATCCCATCCCTCGGAAGCAGGAGCTCCCGCTGCGATGTCACCTCCTCCAGGAGGGCAGCTAGGCACTCACCCGACAAAACGAGGGGCACACCGCCCCCCTGCTCTACTCTCTGGAATGGCCTGCTCACCAGAAGTCCTCTGGCGAGCCCTTCTACTTGCCATTGTGAGTGGTTTGTAAAGGCTGCCAGCGCTTCATATAAACAGGCTGCCAGGTCACCATTCGGCCTAGTGGTCATCGCACTCCTGCAACTGCCTACCCACTCCCGCTATCCTCGGGAGTCGCGCATTACGCTGGGCGGGGCCTTAATTGACCCACCCGCATAAAATGGCGGCGCGGACCCGATTGTGGGCGGTGCTCGGGTGTGCGCCTGCTCCCGCTTGGCCTGCCCGACATGGGGAAAATTCTCCCCCACGTTTGACAAATTTATGAGAGTTCTTTGAGTACATAACACGCAAAGTGGATAAAGGGGAACCAGTAGATGTAGGGCAGAATCCTCCCAGATTTGCAATAAGTGTGGTAGCGGTTATGAAAAACATGTTTTACCTGCTGGCCACAATGATGGATTTTCATACCGTATCGTACCCTTCCTGGCACGTCCAGCCTAATTAATTATGCATTCACGGGAGCCAGCTTGCTGGAGGATAGGCTCGGATTTGCCTGCAGCCTGTGATCTCAGCTCTTCCTCGCTCTGGACGCCATATTTAAAGCAAAGCTGAATTCAGACCATGACTGCTCCAAGTGACAAATGGCCCCAAAAGCAAAGGTGACAGCAGCCCCCAAATTTAGTGACCCCATGCCGGAGCATCTCCTGGATGCAGTGGAAGGTGCCACGATATCCTCTACTCCCACTCTGGCTGCAGGAGGTCCACCAGAGTCATCAATCCAGCCTGGGAAGTGGTGGCAACGGTGGTCAACGCCACTGGAGCACGGAGGAGGTCAGCCATCCAGTGCAGAAAGAGGGTGAATGGTCTCATCTGTTCCGCCAGGGTAAGTCAGCCAAATCATCGCTCTCAACTCACACACTCCCATACCCATCACACATTCACAGGGATCTCACATCTCAAGGGACAACACCACTAACTCTCACACACACCCTCACATCTCCATCAGATTCATATCCTCTGGAGCTCCCGTCCTCATCCTGTCCTTGGCTCCGCTCGCCACACAAACATTCCACTCAGTGCCATGTGTCCTGCTCACACACTCTCCATCTGTTTTCATGCAGGAGAAGCCTGCTCACATCAGCAGGGAGAGGTCCCAGACCGGGGGTAGAGTGGTCCACATTAGGCCCCTCATTCACTTGAGGAGTGTGTCGTCGTGCTGACTGGTGAGGATGTGAACCGTGCCTACAGTGACAGTCAGGCCAGTGGCGAACACCCACATGAGGATCTTGTACCACTCTCTCAATTCAACTGTGAGTGCTCTCTCTCCTGTTTTGACTCTGTTGCCATGCACTAATTATCTCTACTTTGGTTCACAGGAAACTCTGCCAAGTGACTGACGCCCTCAGCCAGCCAGTCCCTCAGCTCCATCCACATCCTCACCTCCATTGAAGAGCTGGAAATAAACAGCCTGGAAGACCCATCACAGCGCTTACCCACACCCTCCACCAGCGCAGAGACACACACCTCGGTGGGACCTAGATCTAGAGCAGGCTCGGGTTCACAATCTGGTGGTCACCGCACAGACACATATCCGCAATGGGAGAGGCAGGTTCAGCCAAGTTCTCTAGCACTTGGAGGACTGCTGGGGAAGAGGCATCTGTGAGGTCTGAGTCAGATGATGAGCCTCTGGATTCGGCTTTCCAACTCATTGTGGAGAGTCAGCAGAAGGCAAGGAACATCATGCAGAGCTGTTGGAAGCCCTCAACAGAGTGGCACGTGAGTCAGAGGATTGCGTCCTGTTATGGCACAGCTGATGGTAAATGCTGAATTGTTCAAAATCCCAGAAGGAAACTTGAGACAACTGCCACAACTATTTTTTCAATTTGCATGTTTCGAGATGTGGGCTTTAAATTCAGTAGTAATAAGACCACCGAGCCTTATAGGTTTTTACAGAGCTAGATTAAACATTTATTAATAAGAGAAATGATTTTAAGCACATATATATGTCTACCAATTACTACTATAATAACTTCTTAATCCCCTAAATAATCTAACTCTCAGTCACACTTTCGAAAGGCAACAGTAAGATATATAGGTAGAACTTTGCCCTTGTCTGGCGGGCTCAGCGCTGCCTGTGTAGGCGGGGGAAGAGGGCGAGTGTAACATTCATGCATGTGTGCAAGTGCAGGCTTGAAAATCTCCCTGAGGCACAGAGCTGCCTCAGAGAGGTGAACAGTTTTAAAAATTAGAAATAAATATTTTAAAAATGTTATAAAACATGTCTCCACTCTCTGTCACATGAGTAGAGACATGTTATAAATTAAATTTTAAAAATTTTATTTTATTTTTATTTGATTTTGGAAACCTCATCCCGCCGGTGGATGAGGTCTCCAAAAAATTGCAAAGGCCATTTGGCCTTTTTGCCTGCCCGCCAACCGTTAGTTTGGATGGGCAGCGAAATTGCATCAATGATCTGGTTAATGGCCTTTATAGGTCTTTTAATTGTCGGCAGGCACACTGCCGATTCCGGCGCGCACCCGCTGACCAAAATATCGTGCAAATGTGTGTTGACGTCGGGACACTCGCCTGGTGTCAGCTTGCGTCATTTTACACTCGAACAGGTTGGGCACGCGCCCACCTGCCCGCCAAGGTAAAAATTCTGCCCATAGATTTTTAAAAGCCCGGGCAAAGAAATATGATACCCTGACAATCTAATTCGAAGTGAGTTTCCTTAACTTCAGTTCTTTGTAGACAGCAACTTGAGACATAGATTCTGAAGTCATTTCACACTTGTTAGATCTTAGACTGCCTATCCTTACACACAGCCTTCGCCCCTTTATACATATTTTCCCCTTTGAATGCAAATTCCCATTGTTTCACTATGTCGTTAGACTTTACCTTTCTAATAATAAAAATCTTTCATATTACTAATTTTACCAGCAATCTTCGGAAAAAATAAACACACTGATTCTGAACTTCACCTGGCTCAGTGACACATTTCACCCCCTCCTTGAAAACAAGCTAGTCTGGTTTATTCAAAAATGCAAATGTCCTTTTACACCTCACATTCTAAACTTCCCCCATGTTTACCTACTTCAAACCTAGATTATCTTCTAATACATCAAAGCCTTCAGACCAGCTGCCTTTAATCCAATTAAGCCACACACACACACACACACATACAGACACAGATACCACTATTTTACAATAAATTCCAATAACATTATTATATCTTCCTAACATTTTACCTGCTCTCTGATGAAGTGGCATCCACATGTGCGCGCATGGAGATCTCTGTCAGGAGGGTGGTGGATGCCATGGAGACCCTGGTCCAGCAGAATGAGGAGATGTGCACAGACCTGCACTCCATCATGGTAACCATGGATGAGTTCCTGCAGTGGCAACGTGAGAGGGAAACAGGGCACCTAACTCCTTGCCCCCAGGAGTCAGGCCGGGGCCCTTGGGCACCCGAAAGGAGGAGGAGGAGCAGCAGCTGGACATCCCACGGTCATCTGCTCAGGAATTTCAGAGGCTGTCCACGCTCTCTGAGCAGCCTTTGCCTGTGACCTCCTCAACCTCATCCTCTGTCACCACAGAGGGAGCTGGCCCCCAGAAGGACAGTCAAAGCAAGCCAGGGCCCTCAAGGCTTCAGCTCTCCAGAGGACACATGCTGAAGTCATCAGAGGCAACAGAGCCAACCATTGCCCAGGCTGTCTCCACCCCTGCTGTGGATGTCAGCTGGGAGGAGTGGTAGGCCTAGAAAAGTTAAATTCAGATCACAAGTGGTTGCAAGTGGTGTCACTTTATAATCTGAAAATAGCTTCACTTTCACTGACTAATATGTAATGTTGTCTTTCAGCTTCATCTACAGACTTCACAAGTCCTCCCCCTGCCACCCGTTACCGCCCTCCCCCCCACCCCCACCCTCACTAGCAGGTCAGCTGAATGTAGTTGGCCCACCTGTGATCCTGGAGGGAGCAGTGTGTGTGTGGCAGGGCCTTTCGGAGCCTCGAGCAAGCCTCTCCCACACACGCGGAGCCTTCATCCCTCACACTCATCTCACTGTCCCGAGCATTTTCACTGCTGCCTGCTGGGATTCTCCTTCAGTTGTCCACCTGAGTGACCGGCATCTCCGGCCTCCCATGCAGCACCTGTGCCCGTCCAACACGAGGCTCCGCTCACTTTCGATTTGAAAAACATGGTGGTCATTAAGTTTTTGATCAGCTCCCCCCGTCCATTTCCTTCCCCAAGTCACCCATGTCCTTTCCCCTATGACAGTCCAGTCCACCCCCCGGGTATCAACTTCCACCTCCCCACCATTACCCTGCAGCCTGAACCCTTGTCATTCCAGGATATCCAGGTGAACGTGCACATTCCCGACTTTCCTGAAATCCCACCCCCATCCCCATTGACCTCCTCGACCTCCTTCTTCTCAACCCCAGGGTCCATGTCCCCACCAACCACTGTTTTCACCCCTTCTACTGATACCAATGCACCTTTACCTTCCACACTACCAGCTCCCTCTGCTCCCTCTCACCATTCCCTCCTACCACGCCCATCCTGAGTTCATTCCCAGGAGGCTCACATTGACTCCACTGACCCCTCCCTTGCATGTTCACCTGGACATTCCACACCCCACCTTACTCTCTCCTCCACCCTTACTCCCTGCTCCCCCCAGGCACCCTCCCCCCCCTCCAAACTCCCTCCTCCCCCTGGATACCTTCTCCCCTCCAAACTTCCTCCTCCCCCTGGATACCTTCCCCTCCAAAATCCCTCCTCCCCGCCCTGGACACCATCCCCCCCTCTGAACCCCCTGCTCCCTTTGGACACCCTCCCCTCCCTGAAATCCCTCCTTCCTCCAGACACCTTCCCCTCTCCAAATTCCCTCCCTTCCACCTTCCTCCCCCCCTTGCACCTACTTCCCCACTTGCAGCACTCTCCCCATTTACATCCTCCTCCCCCCATAATTCCCTCCTTTCCCCAGACACCACCCTCCCCCCTCCCAACCTTACCCCTCTGCCACCTTCGGCCCCCTGTCCCAATCTCAACTCCCCGACATCTTCATGCCCTCCCACAACCTTACCCCTTCGACACCTTCGCCGCCCCCCCCATCCAATCTTACCGCCCCCTGCCCCCAGTACACCTCCCTCTCCACTCACCCCCCACCCAATGGGTGATCATCTGTACCAGCCCATGGCGAAGTCCATGAAAGTCCGAAGCCTCAGTGAAGTTGAAGCTGCTGTGTGGAGACCTCCCACTTTCCCAGAGCTGCTTCGCGGTGGAGCCATGTCCATGAGAATCCACCCCGCAGGTGATGCACATGTTCCTCCAGGGTCCGGTAGCTGTAGGGCTCCAGCATCTTCCGCTCCTCGGATGTCTGCGATCTAATCGAGGCCCTGAGGTAAGTCCGACTTCTGCATATCCCGCTTGTCCAGACGTGTTCTGGGCCAGCGTGTTTTCCTGCCGGTGTAACAGTAAATGGTGCAACGGGGGTGATTCCGGTGGGTCCTTACTTTGCATTCCATTAGCGGGATGCAAATTGGGTTCAAACAGCCTCCAGCGGGATTCACGATTCACCATGCCGGACACCAGCGGATGATCCTGCTGTGATTTCACGACGACGTGAACCGATTTTTGGCCTTCTGGCCATATTGTCCACTCACACCCGCCATGATGCCCACTGCCAACAGGAGTGGGCAAATTCGGCCCTAGCGTATTTGGATGTTCAAAAGGTATTTGATAAGATGCCACATAAAATGTTACTGTGCATGATAAGGGCTTATGGTGTGGATGTGATATATTAGCATGGATAGAGGATTGACTAACAAACAGGAAACAGTCAGCATAAATGCGTTATTTTTAGGTTGACAAACTGTAACTAGTGGTGTTCTCTAGAGATCAGTACTAGGGCATCAACTATTTATGATCTATATTAATGACTTGGATGACGGCACAGACTATATTGTGGCCAAATTTGCTGATGGTACAAAGATAGGTAGGAAAGCAAGTTGTGAGGAGGATACAAAGAGTCTGCAAAAGAATATAGATCGGTTCAGTCAGTGGGCAAAAATTTGTCAAATGGAGTATAACATGGGAAAATGTGACTTGCACTTTGGCAGGAAGAATAGAAAAGCAGAATCTTGTTTAAATAGAGAGAGAGACAGCAAAATTCTGTGGTACGGGGGGATCTGGGTGTCCTTGAACATGAATCACAAAAAGTCAGCATGAAGGTACAGCAAGTAATTAGAAAGGCAGATGGAATGTTGGCCTTAATTGCAAAGGGGATAGAGTATAAAAGTAGGGAAGACTTGCTGCATCTGTACAGGACATTGGTAAGATCGCACCTGGAACATGTGTACAGTTTTGGTTTCCTTATTTAAGGAAGGGTATACTTGTATAGGAAGCAGCTCAAAGAAAGTTCATTGGGTTGATCCTGGAATGAAGGGGTTGTCTTATAATGAAAGGTTGAGTAGATTGGGCCTATGCTCATTGGAGTTTAGAAGAATGAGAGATGATCTCACAGAAACACATACGATTCTGAGGGGGCTTGACAGGGTAGATACTGAGAGGATGTTTCCTTTCATGGAGGAATTTAGAACTTGGGGAACAGTTTGAGATTAAGGGATCTCTCATTTAAGACTGAGATGAGGAAGCATTTCTTCTCTCAGGGAGTCATTAGTCTTTGGAATTCACTTCCCCAGAGAGCAGTAGAGGCTGGATCATTGAATATATTCAAGGCTGAGTTGGATAGAGTTAGATATTATAAAATCCATCACCGTTCTACTTCTCTTTAGTTCTGAAGATGAGTCATACAGACTGGAAATGTTAACCCTGTTTCTCGCTCCACGGATGCTGCCAAACCTGCTGAGTTTTTTCACCATTTTCTGTTTTTACTTTTGACAGATTTTTGGTCAACAAGGGGGCCAAGGGTTATGCAAGACAGACAGGAAAGTGGAGTTAAGGCCACAATCAGGTCAGCCACAATCTTATTGGATGGCGGAGCAGGCTGAATGGACCGAATGCCTACGCCTGCTGCTATTTCATATGATCTTATGATATCCGCTCGCGGGCTCTCTTAATTGGACCAATGGAGATGATTTTAAATGGTTGATATCAAAATCAGCCAATGATTGAAGATCAGAGGTTGGGTGGGTCCAAATGGCCATTCTATCAGCCTCATTGGTCACATGACTTCATTTCCAGGATGGCGAGGGCTGTGAAAGTGATACGTGTCCTGTATCCTTATGACGCTGCCCTCACTTCACATGATGAACATTGAGCCGTGTCCCACCAGTCCCATTGGTTAATATCAATATCAGTCATTTAAAATCATTTCCAAATCAGTGAGTGGCCGTGAATAAAGATCCTATTGTTACCCCTTCATCATAATTCACAAAATCTAAATGTCAAAGGGAAAGAGGTTGTTCACTTCAAATTGGTTGTTTTTAATGATTCTTAATCAATAAAGTGACTCAGGACACAAATGCAATTGCAGTGCTCATTTTCATTCCAGTAATTATATGAGCTGGTTTTAAGCTTACACATTTGTGTGTGTGCATGCTTGGGGGTTGGTGGCCCGGGGGTGAGGACAGTGTTGGAGAGAATGTGTCCGGTATTCTTAGCCTTTACCAGTGGCCACCCTGGACCCTGACCGCAGTGGTTTCAGGGCAGTGTCCATGATGCAGGTCTGGGCTACATGCCATCCCAGCGGTGGCCACCACTCCTGATGGCGCTGTTGGCACTGTTGGCGCTGAAGGCTTCTGTTTCCAATTCCCTTTTAAAAGTTACTGTTAAATCTGCTTCCACTGTCATTTCACGCAGTGCATAGAGTCATAGAGGTCTACAGCACAGAAAAAGGCCCTTCAGCCCATCGAGTCGGCGCCAGTCAAACAAGTACCTAACTATTCTAATCCCATTTTCCAGCATTAGGCCCATAGCCTTGTATGCCATGGCATTGCAAGCGCACATCCAAATACTTCTTAAATGTTATGAGGGTTTCTACCTCTACCACCCTTTCAGGCAGTGAGTTCCAGATTCCCACCATCCTCTGGGTAAAAAAGGTCTTCCTCACATCCCCTCTAAACCTCCTGCCCCTTACATTAAATCTATGCCCCCTGGTTATTGACCCCTTCACCAAGGGAAAAGTTCCTTCCTGTCTATCCTATCTATTGCCCTCATAATTTTATACACCTCAATCATGTCCCCCCTCAATCACCTCTGCTCCAGGGAAAATAACCCCAGTCTATCCAATCTCCCCTCATAACTAAAACTCTCCAGCCCAGGCAACATCCTAGTAAATCTCCTCTGCACTCTCTCTAGTGCAATCACATCCTTCCTATAATGCGGATTCCAGGACTGCATGCAATACTCTAGCTGTGGCCTAACCAGTGTTTTATACAGTTCCAGCATAACCTCCCTGCTCTTATATTCTATGCCTCGGCTAATAAAGGCAAGTATCCCATATGCCTTCTTAACCACCTTATCTACCTGTCCCACTATCTTTAGGGACCGCTGGACATGCACACCAAGGTCCCTCTGATCCTCGGTACTTCCCAGGGTCCTACCATTCATCGTGTATTCCCGTGCCTTGTTTGTCCTGCTCAAGTGCATCACCTCACACTTATCCGGTTTAAATTCCATTTGCCACTGATCAGCCCATCTGACCAGCTCGTCTATATCCTCCTGTAATCTAAGGCTTTCTCCTCACTATTTACCACCCCACCAATTTTCGTGAACTTACTGATCAATCCTCCTACATTCAAGACTAAATCGTTTATATATACCACAAACAGCAAGGGACCCAACACCGATCCCTGTTGAACCCCACTGGACACAGGCATCCAGTCACAAAAACACCCCTCGACCATCACCCTCTGCTTCCTGCCACTCAGCCAATTCTGGATCCAATTTGCCAAATTGCCTTGGATCCCATGGGCTCTTACCTTCATTATCAGTCTCCCATGTGGGACCTTATCATAAGCCTTGCTGAGGTCCAAGTATACTACGTCAAATGCATTGCCCTCATCTACACACCTGGTCACTTCTTCAAAAAATTCAATCAAATTGGTCAGACATAACCTCCCTTTAACAAAACCATGCTGACTGTCCTTGATTAATGAACACCTCGATTAAACCGCTTCTTAACCTTCTCCAGACTCTCCACATGACTGAAGCCCCTCATCCCTGGTACCATTCCAGTAAGTCTCCTCTCCCTTCTCTAATGTCATTACTGCGTTTCCTAAAGTGCAGTGTCCAGAATTGGACACAATACAGATAACTCACAATATTATTAAAATAATATATTAATAACATAATATATTAATAATATAATATATTAATAATATATTATATTAATAATACACAATACAATAGTCCAGCGGAGAACTAACCATTGTTTTAGGTTTTAGAGGTTTTAATCTCAAAGTTGAAGTGATTAATATCATGGATGCTGTAGAGACCAGGCTAATTGCAGGAATGGAGATATCTCAGAGGGTTGTGGGGCTGGAAGAGATTACAGAGATAGAGAGGGCTGGAGTCCTGGAAAAATTTGAGAACAAGGGTAAAAATGTTAATATCAAGGCATCACATAAAACAGGTCCTGACTGAAGCTCCCAGGCTTTGGGCACACAAAGATTGGGCGGTCAGGGGGAGCCAGTGTCATGAACGGATAGTCACAGGGACAGGGTTTATGAAGGGGTTCCACAGGTTGAAGGAATTAGGGAGTCTGGATCAGCGGCAGTACAGTGGATTCCCACTCAGCCTGACCCTACAGAGGGTCAAAGAGTCCACCTCAGTTCCATGACCTACATCAGGATCTTTGTGACAAATCAGGCGCTAGAGTTCAGGATCTTCAGTCACCAATGGAGTTTGAGCAATTGGAATGAACCTTCTGAATGGCTGGTGCTAGAAATTCGAGAGCAGCAACAGATGGTGAGGTCCATGGAGCCCCAGATATTGCGCCATTTTGGGGAAAATGTCTCGCACGTTTGTGATTGGTGACCAGGAGGCGTGATCTTGACTGGGCCTCAGGAAATGGTGGGGGGAGGGGGAGAGGAGCCTGGTAATCAGGAATTACAGGGAGAGAGGTTGGTATTTTGTAGATCTGGGTCAAGGCATCAAGATCAGGGGTCAGGGATCTAGCAGTGGGCAGGTGGGGGGCAGGGGGCTGGTAATTTAGAGGTTGGGTATTGGTGTTGAGCTGGGAGACCAGAGTTCAGGATGGTGTATACTCTGTAAGCACTTTTTCGTATTTCAGTGATCTTTACTGTTAGTCTCGTCTCAGGAGTAGGGACCTGAAGCCCATAGACCCATTATTTGCAAATGTAAATGGACTAAGACCTGTTTGAGCCATGAATGAATTATGTCTCTAGTTTGTCCTGGTCCATTGTATCAACACCATTTCTCTGGTTGGGAAATTGTGCGCTTGCTGCCTGCCATATTGGGACTTGTAGATCGGACAAATGTTCAATCCACCAGCAGTCTTACTTCAGCAGAAATCATTCTTAGATTAATATAAAAAAGTTACTGTTTCAGTTTGATTCTGTGGTTTTCATAGGATGGTTTCCCAAAAATGTTATTTCTTTCCTCAGCAGCTTTTGAGTAAATTATGTAGTCTGACCAAATCACTTCATTAAGCAAAAAGGTGTATAATTCACTGAGGCACTGTCGAGATCTAAAGCTTCCAGCTTTGCTCCACGTACCAATATCAGCCCCTTGGCAACCTCATTCTGTTCATTATCAAAACACCTTATCCACATCAGAATGGGAAATATAAGGTTTTCTTCTTAATAAGCAAAGGAGGGTAGGTGTTACACTGGGATTAATTTGGTCAGAGCTGTGATCTTTCAGACTCCATCACACAGAACCTTGGGAATTGCCTGCTAGGATTCTTCTGCTTTAATCCACTTACTGGGTCTTTCATTCAGGAGAGAGATCCATTTTCTTGTGAGACATATTCTCATCATCCCATCCTTTTTATTTCACCCAGTCCTTTGTTACTGTCACCAGCCGCTTTTATATTTTGTACTGAAGGATCGAATTTAATACAAAAAAAAGTGTATTAACTATTAAAAACCTTTAGTTGAAAAGTTATTTTATACCAGTCCAAGAATTGAACCCAATCATTAGCTAAAACTCTTGGTCGATTTTACAAGATGCACAAGAAATAACTGCATAGAATATCCTAGTTTATGTAGAAATGCCTTTGTGCTTCTGTGTGAAGGATTTTTACACAATTATCAGTCTGTATGTTTAAAAGGAGTTAAGGCCTGGGTGACAAATATCAGTCACACAAACATAATACACGCACATGAAATGTTTCAGCTTTAGCTTCACTGATTCTACCCTATATAGATGGATATAATATGATAGAATTGTTTAAAGTTAGGAATGTTGCAGATAGCAACAACAGCAACTTGCATTTATATGACACCTTTAAAGTAGTAAAATGTGCCAAGGCACTATCAAGCAAAACTTGACACTAGACCACATAAGGAGATATTAGTACAGGTGATTAAAAGGCTGGTGAAAGAGATAGGATTTAAGGAATTTCTTAAAGGAGGGAAATGAGATAGAAACTGAGAGGTTTAGGGAGGGAATTTGAGAGCTTGGAGGCAAGGCAGCTGTAGGCATGGCCGTCAATGGTAGAACGGTTAAAATCAGGGCTGCTCAAGAGGCATTCTCTAAGAATTAAAGAAGCATAGAGATCTCAGAGGGTCGTAGGGCTGGAGGAGGTTATGGATCGGGATAGGTACAACACTGATACCAGATTATTCAAAGTAGCTTTGAGACCATAATTGATTCCTGAATAACACCTAAACTGTTGGACCAAATTTGGTAACAGGATTAGTAACATAGTAGCGTGGTAACAAATTCTGCTACTGCCTTGGGTCCACAGTGACAGACAATCTGTCTCTTGATGCCGAACTCGATACAGGCGTGGGGAAAGCAGCTACCACCTTTGACCAACTTGTGAAATGTGCATGGAATAACATCAAGCTATGAAGGCCAGAGGGGCAATTTGGCTATGGTGGGCTGGGAGACTATTTTAAAACTCAGTTCTGTTGAAGGGTCATGAGGACTCGAAACGTCAACTTTGCTCTTCTCCGCCGATGCTGCCAGACCTGCTGAGTTTTTCCAGGTATTTCTGTTTTTATTTTAAGAGTTATGCTGGTCGAAAGGCAATGGCTAACATTTAGAGAACTAATACATAGCTTGCACCAAAAATGCATTCCTTTAATGCACAAAGACCCAGCAAGGAAAGTGTTCTAGCTGTGGCTAATGAAGGAAATCAATGATTGTATTAGAACAAAGGAAGAGGTGTATAAAGTTGACCAAAAAAATGGTAAGCCTGACAACTGGGAACATTTTGGAATCCTGCAAAGGAGGGCCAAGAAAAAGATTAAGAAAGGGAAAATAGAATATGAGAGTAAACTCGCGAGAAACGGACAGACTGTAAAAGCTCCTACGGGTATGTGAAAAGGAAAAGATTAGCAAAAACAAATGTGGGTCCATCACAAGTGGAATCAGGAGAATTTATAATGGGGAAATAAAGAAATGGCGGAGAAACTAAACAAATGTCTGCATTCACGGAGTAAAATACTAAAAACCTCCCAGAAGTAACTGAGAATCAAGGGACTAATCTAAACAAGGAGCTAATATTAGTTTAAAAAAATAGTACTAGAAAAAATTAATGGGACTTAAAGTAGATAAATCCCCTGGGCCTGGGACATCCCAGTGTTGAAAGGGGCGGCTGCAGAAATCATTACTGCATCTTTCAAAATTCTACAGGTTCTGGAATGGCTCGTGCAGATTGGAAAATGGCAAATGTAACCCCCATATTTAAGAAAAGAGGGAGACAGAAAGCAGGGAACCACAGGCCTGTTAGCCTAACATCGCAAAATCACAGAGCGTTACAGTGTTGAGGGAGGTCATTCAGCCCATCGTGTCTGCACTGGCTCTCTGAACACTTTAACTTAGTGCCAATCACCTGCACATTGTCTCTATTTAAATAATCATCCAATGCCCTCTTGAATGCCTCGATTGAACCTGCCTCCACCACATTTCCAGGCCGTGCATTCCAAACCTTAACTACTCACATTTGGTCCTTTTGCAAAATACTTTAAACTTGTGCCCTCTGGTTCTCGATCCGTTTACGAGTGGGAATAGTTTCTCAATATCTACTCTGTCCAGGCCCCTCATTATTTTGAAATCTCCTATCAAGTCTCCTCTCAGCCTTCTCCTCTCCAAGGAAAACAGTCCCAACTTCTCCAACCTTTCCTCATAACTGAAGTGTCTCATCCCTGGAACCATCCTCGTAAACCTCTTCTGCACTCTCTCCAACATCCTTCCTATAGTGTGGCGCCCAGAACTGTAAACAATACTCCAGCTGAGGTCTAATCTGTGTCCTATATAAGTTCATCATAACTTCCCTGCTCTTCTACTCTATGCCACTATTAATGTAGCCTAGAATACTGTATGCTTTAAAGACAGCTCTCTCTACCTATCCTGCCACCTAGGGCAGGATCTTCCAGTCGGCGAGCGGGGGCGGGGCCCACACATCGGCGTGTAAAATGGCGCAGGATGACGCCAGGTAAAACCCTCGACGTCACCCCGCGTTATTTCCATTTTCAGGTCAGTGGGGGTGCGGCCAAGTCAGCTACATGCCCGCCGACCTGTCAACGGCCTATTTAGGCCATTGAAAAAAGTAATTAAGGTAGTTAATGAACCTGCCTGTACAATTTTAAGGCTGGTGGGCAGGCTGGGAGCCCTGGTGGGCTTCAGAAAAAGCATGAAACCTCATCCACAGGCAGGATGAGGTTTCATGAGGGTATTTAAATCTTTAAGAAAGGTTTCAATAAAACTTATGGACATGTCCCAACTCATGTGACAGTGTCACATGAGGGGACATGGTAGGGAAAATTTTTAAACATGTTTAATAAGAGCTTTAAATCGGAGCTGATCTCCCTGAGGCAGCACTTAGCCTCAGGGAGATCTGTGCGCTCCTTCATGCATATGCGTGAAAGAGCGCACTCCCGGCTGAGGGAATCGGCCCCACCCACACAGGGAGCGCATAGCGCTTCCTGGCGATGTCACACTGGGCGGGCCTTAAACGGCCCTTCCATGTAAAATGGTAGTGTGACCCTGACTGGGGGCGCAGATTGGAGGCGCGCCCGCCCACACTCGCACTTCCCCCCTAACGAGGGGAAAATGTTTCCCCTATAATGACTTATGTACATATACACCCAAGTCTCTCTGCTCCTGTGCACCATTTAGAATAGTATCCTTTATTTTATACTGTCTCTCCATGCTCTTTGTATCAAAGTGTATCAACTCACACTTCTCCACATTGAACTTCATCCGCCACCTGTCTGCCCACTCCACCAATGTCAATGTCCTCCTCACAGTTTACAATTCTCCCAAGTATTTTGTCATGTGCAAACTTTGAAATTGTCCCCTGCACACCAAGATGTAGATCATTTCTATGTCTCAGGAAAAGCAAGGTTCCCAATACTGACCCCTGGGGAACTCCACTAAAAACCTTCTTTCAGCTCGAAAAATATCTATTAACCATTACTCTCTGTTTCCTATCTCTCAGCCAATTTTGTATCCACGTTGCTACTGTCCCTTTTTTTCCATGACCTATAACTTTCCTCATAAGTCTGTTGTGTGGCACTGTATCGAACGCCTTTTGGGAGTCCATATACACCACATCAACGGCCTTGCCCTCATCAAACATCTCTGTTACTTCTTCAAAAAACTCCCAACAAGTTAGTTAGACATGATTTCCTTTAACAAATCCATGCTGACTCTCCCAAATCAATCCACATTTTTCCATGTGACTATTAATTCTATCCTGAATAATTGTTTCTAGAAGTTTCCACACCACCGAAGTTAAACTGACTGGTCTGTAATTGCAGGGCAGATCTTTACAACCTTTTTTGAACAAGGGTGTAATGTTTACAATTCTCCAGTCCTCCGGCACCTCCCCCGAATCCAGGGAACATTGAAAGATTATTGCCAGTGTTTCTGCAGTTTCCAATCTCACTTCCTTCAATATTCTTGGATGCATCTCTTCTGGTCCCGGCGCCTTATCAACTTTAAGTACCAACAGCTTATCCAATATCTCCTCCTTATCAATTTTAAACCCTTCTCGTGACTGAGTTTCCTCCTCTGTCACCATGGTCTGGGCAGCGTCTGCCTCGTAGGTAAAGACAGATGGAAAATATTCATTTAGCACCTCAGCAAAGCCTCTTGCCTCTATGTGTAAATGCCCTTTTTGGTCCCTAATTGGCCCTGATCCTCCTTTTACCACCCTTTAACTATAGATGTGCTTCTAGAACGCTGTGGGATTTCCTTGTATCTTAGCTGCCAGTCATTTTTCATAATCCCTCTTTGCTTCCTGTATTTGCTTTTTCACACCCCCTCTGAACCTTCTGTATTCAGCTTGGTTCTCAATTGTATTTGCTACCTGACGCCTATCATAAACACACTTTTTCTTCTTTATCTTAATTTCTATCTCCTTTGTCATCCAGGGAGCTCTGGATTTGTTTGTCCTACCCTTCCCTTTTGAGGGAACGTACCTTGACTGTGCTCAAACCATCTCCTCTTTGAAGGTAGCCCATTGTTCAGCTACTATTTTTCCCGCCAACCTTTGGTTCCAGTCTATCCGGCCCAGCTCCGCTCTTGTCCCATTGAAACCCGCTCTCCGCCAGTTGATTATTCTTACCCTGGATTGACCAATGTCATTTTCCACTGTCATCCTAACCCTTATGATACACTGATCATTGCCCCCTAAATGTTCCCCCACCATCACTTGATCTACTTGGCTCACCTCATTCCCAAGAACCAGGTTTAGCAGTGCCTCCTTTCTTGTTGGACTGGACACACATTGCTGTAGGAAATTCTCCTGAACACAATCTAGGAACACTTGTCCCTCACTGCCTCTCATACTACCATTATCCAAGTCTATATACAGATAATTAAAGTCCCTCATTAGCACTAGAATCTATAATAAAGGATGTGATCAATGGACAGTTAGAAATAATGGTGGGATTGGGCAGAGTCAGCATGGATTTATGAAAGGGCAATCATGTTTAACAAACCTGTTGGAGTTTTTTGAGGATGTAACTAGCAGAGTAGTTAAGGGGGAACTGGTGGATGTGTTGTATTTAGATTACTGAAAGCTTTTGATAAGATCCCACACAAGAGACTAGTCAGCAAAATTAGAGCACAGGTGATTGGGGGAAGATACTGATATGGACTGAGAACTGGTTAACGGACAGAAAACAAAGAGTAGGAATAAATAGGTCATTCTCAAGGTGGCAGATCAGTGCTTGGGCCCCAGGTAGTCACAGTGAGGAGGATGCAAAGATGCTTTAAGGGGATTTGGAAAGGCTAAGCAAGTGGGCAAAAAATTTGGCAGATGGAATACAATATGGAGAAAGGTGAGGTTATCCACTTTGGCAGGAAAAACGGAAGTACAGAGTATTTCTAAAATGGTGAGAGGCTGGAAAATGTTGAACTTCAAAGGGACTTGGGCGTCCTTGTTCATGAGTCACTGAAAGCTAACATGCAGGTACAGCAAGTAATTAAGGCAGCAAATTGTATGATGGCCTTTATTACAAGAGAATTTGAGTATAGGAATAAAGATGTCTTACTGCAATTATATAGAAGCCTTGGTGAGACCACAGCAGCAGGATTTTGTGCAGTTTTGCTCTCCTTGCCTAAGAAAAGGTATACTTGCCATAGAGAGAGTTCAATGAAGATTCAATAAACTGACCCCTGGAATGGAGGGATTAGCAGAGTAGTTAAGGGGGAACTGGTGGATGTGTTGTATTTAGATTACTGAGGAGAGATTAAATAGACTGGCCCTTTATTCTCTAGAGTTTAAAGGAATGAGAGGTGATCTCATTCAAACACACAAAATTCTTACAGGGCTTGACAGGATTGATGCAGGAAGGGTGTTTCCCCTGGCTGGGCGGGGGTTGGGTGGGGGTGGGGGGTTGGGGTGTGGGGGTGGGGTGGGGCGTTGGGGTGGGGGGCTGGGGTGGGGTGCGATCTTGAACCAGGGGACACCGTATCAGAATATGGGACAGACTGTTTAGGACTGAGATGAGGAAGAACTTCTTCACTCAGAGGGTAGTGAATCTGTGGATGGTTGTGAAACATTCCCAACTGGCTGCTATCAAGAAAGGAAGCACAACAAGTTTCACCTTTGCTGTTTGCAGCACATTTTGGGTACCTCATGGAAGGACAAAATCACAAATGTAGCAGTCTTCTCCAAGGCAAGTCTCGCAATTACGTTACCACTCATCAAGCAGAGGCGACTTTGCTGGATCGGACATGTTTATAGGATGGAGTGTGGCTGTAGACCCAAGGACTTTCTGTATGGTGATGTAGTCAGGGCCTGCAAACCAATAGGACACCGAAGCTCCACTTCAAGGATACGTGAGATGAAGGCCCTAAAAATGGATTTTCATACCTGGGAGACACTAGCTGACAACAGAGGGAAACGGCGACATTACTTGTGTCCTGGCTTGCATGACGATCAGTGGCTACAGCAGCTTGGTAACTGGGACCAAGACAAAAACAACAAGCCGCACCTGATAACCACTTCATCTGCAGCATTTGTGGCAGAACCTGCCTGTCACGGATTGGTTTCTGCAGCCATCAGCAAAAGTGCGCCATATGATGCTACCCCATCCCCAATGGATTTGATGTCCATCATCTTACAGAGATGGAAGGAATAGTAAACAGAAAATGCTGGAAAAACGCAGCCGTTCTGTGGAGAGAGAGAGAAACAGGGTTAACGTTTTGTGTCTTCCTCGGAGCGGGAAGGATGCTGACAATCAGATGTAGCATAGTAAACTAGTAACATGTCAACAGTAACATAGGAAGAGGAGCAGCGTAGGATGATAATTGGGTATCACAGTAACACAGTAACATAGTAACAGTAACATAGTAACATAGTAGCATAGTAATACCGTAACATAGTGGCACCCGTTGAGATGTTGTAGGTTTATCATGCATTTGTGGAATGCAAAGTTATTAAATAACCTTCTCCCATCACACGCTCATGACTTATTCCAATTGATAAAAATGACAGGAGCTTCCTATTATGCTCTTGCAATAGCCTGAGCTCAGTCAGCTCAGAGGTCAGCAGTTAGCAGTATGTGTGGATCCTGAACAACTGTTCTCAAAAATAATGCACTGAATTACAGGTCAAAAAATTCAATGCAAAATTAAAGAGGGCTGAAAATTCTATCTGTCATTTCTGGTGTAAAGGGGAGTGTACTAAAAAACAGTTTCGAAAAATTGAGTCATTCTCAGCTGCAACTGAAAACTCTGAGGAGAATATTGGGCTGTAAATCTAACTGAAAAAAGCACCACAGTCTGATACAATTCCAAACACATTCACTCAATCACCAACAAATCTGAGCTCTTTACAATTCTTGTTAATTTTTGGGTTGTTTGTTTCCTAGTGGATCTAGTGGGAAGCAAATGTTTTCATCTTTAAGGTGACTCAGTGGTACTCATCTCAGGGTCAGAAGGTCATAGGTTCAGTCCCACTCCATAGTCTCCAGCACATAAATCTATGCTGAAAGCTCAGTGCCAGCATTGGGGGAGTGCTGCAGTCTTCCAAATAAAGTGCTAAACGACGGCCCTGGCCGCCCCCTTGTATGGATCTAAAAAGACCCCGTGGCATTATTTAGAGAAGGGCAGACAGATTCTCCCCCAGTGTACAGGCCAATGTTCATCCCTCAACCAACATCATTTTTTTTTTAAATCACAGTGATCAATCTCTATCAGAGGGTCTACCACAGGCCCAGACATGAGGTGAGGAAAACCCCCAGCGGTGGAGAGATTTAGGAACCATAAATCCAAAGTTACTGAGCCATACTCACCCCACGCCGTCTCTCAAATTAATCAAATGCTGGATTCTAAAATTCTATTTTCTGACAGAAATCTCTCTAATTTGTATTTGAATTAATCCGTACTAACAGAACCACCATCTCCCTAGGGAGCTTGTTCCATAGATTGATCATTTGCTCACTCACTGAAATATCCCGTAGGATTCTCCTGACCCTGGGGGCTGAGGGTGTGTGTTTGGGGGCTGGGGGGTGGGGGGGGAGGTGGGGGTGGGGGTGGGGAGAGGCAGGAGGGGTCAAAATAGCAGGGGAGCCATGTCACAGTGGTTTTCTAATGCATTCCCACCACTGGGGAAGTTTCCTAGTGCTGGGGCTGGATTCATTTCAGTTGCCTACTGAATGGAGGTGGAGAGCCAATGTAAATAAAGAGGCGCCTTTGGGCAGGGAAGGTCACCCAATGGGCCATTCAGAGAGGTCTGCCTGTTTGGCTACACAACATTTTTACTTACCTCTCTGAGGGCTCCTCCATGTTGATGCAGCCTCTTCACCGCGAGCTGCTCCTGTAGCCCCCACCTCTCCCAGTGGAGCTGATGGATCTGCAAAGATATGGACCTTTTGACTGGGCCAGCAGCATCTACATCCTGCCTGCCGCCCTTACTTGGACAGTGAGCCAATTAGTAGGCTGCCTCTGGGAAAATTGTGGAGCCAGTCCGAATGCCAGCCTGTGTGGGCTCAGGACCCACTCCTGATGTTGGGCAGCACCATCCTGCCCATTGTTTCCACGGATTAGTTCTGAATTTCCCCCCTTCCTGTGCTCTGGTTCCACTGTCCTGGACAAGGCTTTGTTTTAATTCATCCTCAAGACTTGGTGCCAATGGCAAGACTGACATTTATTGCCCATCCGTAATAACTCTTCAGAAGCTGGCGGTAAGGTGACTTCTTGAATACAACTGAACAATTTGCTGGGTCATTTCAGAGAGCAGTTAAGAGTCAACCACATTGCTGTGGGTCTGGAGTCACAAGTAGGCCAGACCAGGTAAGAATGGCAGATTTCCCTCCCTGAAGGACATTAATAAACCAGATGGGGTTTTACAATGATCCATTAGTAAGGGGAGGCTGTGACATAGTGGTATTGTTACTGGGCTAGTGATACAGAGATCCAGGCTAATGCTCTGGGGACCTGGGTTCGGACCCCACCACGGCAGAAGGTAAAATATGAATCCAATAAAAATCTGGAATTAAAAGTCTGATGATGACCATGAAGCCATTGTTGTAGAAACCCATCTGGTTCATTAATGTCCTTTAGGGAAGGAAATTGTCTGGCCTACATGTGGCTTTAGGAAGAGGCAATGGTATTGTCACTGGACTAGTAATCCAGAGACCCAGGGTAATGCTCTGGGGACCTGAGTTCAAAGCCTGCCATGGCAGATGGTGGGATTTGAGTTTAAAAAATCTAGAATTATAAGATTGATGATGATGAAACCATTGTCAATTGTTGTAAAAACCCATCTGGTTCACTAATGTCCTTAAGGGAAGGAAATCTGCTGTCCTGGTCTGGCCAACATATGACTCCAGATCCACAACAATGTGATTGACACTTAAATGCCCTCTGAAGAAGGGCAATTAGGGATGGGCAATAAATGCTGGCCCAGCCAGTGACGCCCACATCCCATGAATAAAAAAAAAAACCTGACATAACCATTAAGCTGCTGTACCCCAAAAGGGGAAACAGTTTATGATGGTCAACATTATCCAGTTCCGTTAGAAGGCTAAAAAACAGCACCTTTTAACCTCCTCTTTCCCAGTAAGAACATACCTGATTTACTTAATCGCTCCTGAATAATCCAATCCCACCCAGCTCTCAATTATTTAGCATTGCTAAAGGTCTCTTAGAGGATTCCTGCAGAGTGGGTTATAATACACATCTACATAAACAAAGGTTTTGTTTCTCCTGAATAAAGCTTGTGTGATGGCTAATTTAAGCACCTCGGTATGAATAACAGTAGCTGATTGCTGCATTTTAATAGCGCTACATTTCCTGTTTGCCTGATTAGGACTAAATTCCTCTGCTCATTGGGACAACAAGCATTTTATTGATTTCGGACCTTTTTAATTTGACTCTTAAGCTATTAAATGTGAAGCTTTAGGCTGCAGACATCTTCCTTGTGGCTTGTATCTTTGTTTCCCCAATCAGTAATTTTATTCTATAAAGTTTTACAGTTTTTTTTTGTAAAAATATACTTTATTCATAAAAAATCTTCAATCACATTCAAAACCATTTCAAAAACAACATTACAAGGGTACAATCCAGGTTAAACTTTTACAAAATGTATCACCAGGTGCATCAGTACAAACAATATTACAATCATTTACAGCCTTTCATTTTGATCTGTACAGCCCGAGGGGCTCTAAACAGTTCCCAGTCTCTCGGTGCGCTGTGGTAGAGAGGTCTTAGACAGCGACCCTTCCCCATTGCGCCTTTGCGGCAGCTGCCCCAAGCTTTAGTGCGTCCCTCAGCACGTAGTCCTGGACTTTGGATTGTGCCAGTCCGCAACAATCGGTCGGGGACAACTCTTTGTGCTGGAAGACCAACAAGTTTCGGGCAGACCAAAGCGCGTCTTTCACCGAGTTGATGATCCTCCAGCTGCAGTCGATGTTTGTCTCGGTGTGTGTCCCTGGGAACAGCCCGTAGAGCACAGAGTCCTGTGTCACAGAACTGCTCGGGATGAACCTCGACAGCAACCACTGCATCTCTCTCCAGACCTTCTTTGCAAAGGCACAATCCACAAGGAGGTGAACAACGGTCTCTTCCCCACCACAGCCACCTCGAGGGCAACGTGCAGAGGGGGTGAGCCTCCTGGCGTGTAGGAAGGATCTGACGGGGAGGGCCTTTCTCACCACCAGCCAAGCTACGTCTTGGTGCTTGTTGGAAAGTTCTGGCGATGAGGCATTCTGCCAAATGACTTTGACAGTCTGCTCGGGGAACCATCCCACAGGGTCCACCCTCTCCTTTTCCCTCAGGGCCTCTAGGACGTTACGTGCTGACCACTGCCTGATGGACTTGTGGTCAAAGGTGTTTTTCTGCATAAATTTTTCCACCAGGGACAGGTGGTACGGCACGGTCCAACTACTTGGAGCGTTCCGCGGCAGCGTGGCCAGACCCATCCTTCGCAACACCGGGGACAGGTAGAACCTCAGCACGTAGTGACACTTGGTGTTTGCGTACTGAGGGTCTACGCACCGCTTGATGCAGCCACACACAAAGGTGGCCATCAGTATGAGGGTGATGTTGGGCACGTTTTTTCCCCCTTTATCTAGAGGCTTGTACATCGCGTCCCTGCGGACACGATCCATTTTCGACCTCCAGATAAAGCGGAAGATGGCTCGAGTGATCGCCATCGCGCAGGAGTGTGGAATGGGCCAGACCTGCGCCACGTACAGCAACAGCGAGAGTACCTCACACCTGATGACCAGGTTCTTACCCGCAATGGAGAGGGAGCGTCGCTCCCACATGCCCAGTTTCCTTTTCACCATAGCCACTCGCTCCTTCCAGTTTCTAACGCATGCCCCGGTCCCTCCGAACCATATCCCCAGCACCTTCAGGCCGTCAGCCCTGACAGTGAAGGGGACAAAGGATCGGTCAGCCCAGTTCCCAAAGAACATGGCCTCGCTCTTCCCACGATTTACCTTGGCTCCCGAGGCCAGTTCGAACTGGTCGCAGACGTGCATCAGTCTGCGCACCGACAGCGGATCCGAGCAGAAAACGGCGACGTCGTCCATGTACAGGGAGGCTTTTACCTGAGTGCCTCCACTGCCTGGGATCGTCACTCCTCTTATGCCCGGATCCTTCCTGATGGACTCGGCAAAGGGTTCTATGCAGCACACGAAAAGGACAGGCGAGAGAGGACAGCCCTGCCTGACTCCAGATTTGATCGGAAAGCTATCTGTTTCCCACCCATTGATTGAGACTGCGCTACTGATGTTAGTGTAGAGCAGTTGGATCCAATTTCGAATTCCCTCCCCAAAGCCCATTTTGGAGAGCACATCCCCCATGTAGGTGTGCGATATTCTGTCAAAGGCCTTCTCCTGATCCAAGCTGATGAGGCAGGTATCCACACCCCTGTCCTGTACATAGGCAATCGTATCCCTGAGCAGCGCCAGGCTGTCAGAGATCTTCCTGCCTGGCACAGAGCAGGTCTGGTCAGGGTGAATCACCAATTCCAGAGCGGATTTGACCCGGTTGGCGATGACCTTGGACAGAATCTTATAGTCCACATTCAACAGTGAAATGGGTCGCCAATTTCTAATTTCCTCCCTTTCCCCCTTGTGCTTGTAGATGAGGGTGATGATGCCTTTCCTCATGGATTCTGACATGCTGCCGGCCAGGAGCATACTCTCGTACACTTCTAGCAGGTCTGGGCCGATCAAGTCCCACAGAGCCGAATACAACTCCGCCGGCAGGCCGTCGCTTCCGGGGGTTTTACTCTTCTCGAAGGACTCGAGGGCCTTAGTCAGTTCGTCAGGAGTTAGCGGTTTGTCTAGGCTCTCCCACGTACTGTGGTCTAAGACCTCCGTGATAGAGGACAGGAAGGACTGGGAGGCCGTGCTGTCCGTGGGCTTCACGTCATACAGTCCGGCATAAAAGGATTTGCTGATCCTCAGAATGTCGGACCGTGATGACTTTACTGAGCCGTCTTCTTCCTTCAGGCTGCTGATCACAGAGCGCTCTCTGTGTACCTTTTGGAAGAAGAAACGTGAGCACGTCTCATCCTGCTCCACGGAGCGGACTCTGGAACGGAAGATGATCTTGGAGGCCTCCGAGGCAAAGTGCGAGGCTTGCTGGCCCTTCACCTCTTGGAGCTCCTCCTTGACATCGACCCCCATCGACCGCAGCCGGAGCAGATTCTGCATCTTTTCCTGGAGTCGGGACATTTCCCTCTGTTCCTTTCTAGCTTTCTGGGTGCCTTTGCGGATGAAAAACCTCTTGATGCTTCCCTTGATCACTTCCCACCAGTGTGTCAGGGACTCAAAGAGGGGTTTCACGGTTCTCCAACCTTTGTAATCCCTCTTGAGCTCCTCAATGTTCTCTGGGGTCAGCAGTTGCACATTTAGCTTCCATGCCCCCCTGCCCACCCTCAGGTCTTCCTCCAAGTGGCAGTCCGCCAGTAGGAGGCAGTGGTCAGAGAAGAACACCGGCTTGACCTCGGTGGATCTGACTGTGAATGCACGGGACACAAACAGGAAGTCTATCCTGGAACGAATGGACCCGTCTGGCCGCGACCAGGTGTATCTACGCTGCGCTCCGTCTGCAGGGTTGCTGAAGACGTCGTGCAGCTTGGCATCCTTAACTGTTTCCATCAGGGATCTGGACGTAGCGTCCAATCTGCTTCCGGCCCTGCCGGATCGTCCAGCCGCATCGATGATGCAGTTGAAGTCCCCGCCCAGAATGACCGGCCTGGAGGTCGCCAGCAGCAGTGGGAGCTGCTGAAAAACCTCCAGCCGCTCAGCCCCTTGTGCCGGGCCATACACGTTAATTAACCGGAGTGGAGCGTTCTTGTACATTACGTCTGCTACGAGGAGTCGCCCGCCCACCACCTCCTTGACCTCGGAGACGGTGAAGTTGCCTCCCCGCAGCAGAATACCCAGGCCGGAGGAACGAGAGTCGTTTCCGCCCGACCAGATCGATGGCCCGTGGGACCACCATCGTGACCATTGCCTGTAGGAGCTGAGGTGCGGTATCGCACACTCCTGCAGAAACAACAGGTCAGCTTTGACCTTGGCTAGGTAGTCCAAGGTCGCAACACATCGCGTAGTAGATTTAATGCTACGCACATTTATGGATACAATCTTTAAACCCATTTTAAAGCATTTATTCTCCTACCAAACCCACTGTCTCTGAGAGTCCCAGACCTTTAGTCTGCTCCTTCATACCCGTAGTGAGCTCAAATTCCTTCACTTTGGATGGGCTGAGGTAGATCTCCTTGGCCGTGTTCTGCTCCAGTGGCATCTGGAGGTTCACGTAGAGAGCGGGTTTTGAGATGACCTTTGCTGGAGAAGCTTCTCCAAAACTCACCCCCTCTGGGGGGTTGCTGTTCCCGGCTTCCTGGAGCTGGGGTGCGATATAAAGTTTTACAGTTATATAATGCACACAGCATGGCACAGGAGCTAGAATCCTGGTCAGGAGTTAACTGCATCCTTTTTGAAGCCAGGGGAGAATCTTTTCTGTAAACTTGAGGTCATCCAAAACTCTGCTGCCTGTGACCTAACTTGCACCAAGACCCAGTCACTCATCCTTCTTCCTCTTTAGGCAGTCCCTGGGATCAGGGAAGACTTCCGTTCTGGTTTGGTGGGTGCTGAGATGGCTGATAAACCCAACCCGCGAGTCCAGACTCTACCACATACACGTGAAGGGTGGGATGGATGAATGTCTTGGAAGTTTGTGCGCTCTCTCTCTCCCTGACTTCACCTCTGTGTGCTCCCGACGCAGTGTCTCAATGTGTTCAGTGCCTTCCTGAATGAACCTTCTCTGTTTTGATCAGTTACAGGCCAGGGACTCCTGTGCATCAGTTGGAACGCTGAACCTCTTTGGGGGCGCTTGGAGGACATCCCAAAAGCATTTCTGCTGAGGCTGCTAACCCACATTGGCTCCTGGTTAAGCGACAAGAAAAGGAAGAAGAAAGAAATTCAACAGCCCCAAACTGTTATTTATAATTTGGATTCAATCATATACGCTGTGTTTAATTTTAATGATGATTGAACTCTTGTACAAGAATGATCTTTCTAGATGGATAAGCAGCAGGGCAATGGATGGTAAATAGCTTAGGCAATACTGACCTCAGCAGGGTAAGTGTGACATGGCAATGCTCATCAAGCATTGATTCACCACATCCCAAGGATCCAGAGACTTGCCCTTCTCCACAATCATACTGTCTGATTGCTGGCAACATACATGAGGGAGGTGCTTTACATTGACAGAGCAAAACAAGCCAAACTGCTTAGGGGTCAGCACAAAGGAGGCTGTTGATTCAGAGTTGACTTCAGCTACTGCCCAAACACCAATCTCACCCCATAACTTTTTATCAAGGCTG
The DNA here is from genome assembly GCF_964194155.1 of Cetorhinus maximus. Classification (NCBI taxonomy): domain Eukaryota; kingdom Metazoa; phylum Chordata; class Chondrichthyes; order Lamniformes; family Cetorhinidae; genus Cetorhinus; species Cetorhinus maximus. The sequence goes on along the minus strand of NC_135886.1, from coordinate 144,225,757 downwards.
TGGACAGACCAATCAGGAATGCAAATCAGAGGTGCCTGGAAAGAGATTTCCTGTTTGCTTGCTCTGGACATAGATGAGATTAAAGAGCAAAGTTGTTAATAGTTGACAGTCATCACAGTCCAGCCTCTGAAAACAAATACTTCCAAAGTCACATCCTGTGCTCTTCTTGTTAAAGTACTTGCCATTTGCTTGTGTGAATTCGGAGCTTCAGGTAGTTTTTTGTTGTTCTGATAGTTGTCGGGCTGGTTGCTGTGTGACTGTTGCTAAATGGAATTGTTTTCCTGCTTGTTTCCATTTTGTTCAGTTTCATTTACAGAAAGGTTCATTAACATTTTCATACTTCTGATAAAATTTTGGCCTTTCTTTGTAGCCTCAAAGTGTGAAATGTGCACCCTGGGAATTACCGCTCAATTTGCACTGACTGCAAATGTGGACGGTGTAATTCTGGAATCCAGGTGTGAACTGACTCCAAAAGGAAGTGGAATGAGATTCACTCCTCCAGGATCCTCTCTCCCTCTCATGCTGATGTCAAGTCAGTCCCAGAGACTGGGGCTGGATTCAGAACGTAAACTGCTGCATCAATGTGACACGAAACCTTTTTGCACCAAGGATCCAGTTGCTGTGTAAACGTAGATGAAAGTAGCTGAAACTTTTAACGAGGGAGATTGTAAAAAGGATTACAAGTTCATAATAATCAAGTTTCACAGTGCACAGCCATATACTTCATCAAATATCATGCTAGCATCAATTTTAAAATACAGCACTGATATTGTAAATGATCAATAGTGTTGGAAAAAGAGCAGTAACTTTTTGTACAACAATGAGATAATGAGCAGATGATCTGGTTTGTTTTCATAATTTTAGTTGAGGGAAAGACTTCCCTGGTCTTCTACCAAATGGGAGATCATTTACAGCCACCTGAAAGAGCAGGGGGGTCCTCAATTTAACGTCTCACATGGGACCTCCAACAGTGCAGCACTCCCTCAGTACTGGGCATGTGCTGAAGACTCTGGAATGGACTTGAATCCACAACCTCTGACTCGTGCAAGAGTGCAACTCACTATAACGGTGGAACGAGACTGGTTCAGCCACCACAAACCAGCCACCTAATTAGAAATGGAAATAATGTAGGATGTGATCCAAAATCATCAGTAAAAATCCTAGAATCCCATGCAATTAAAATACCATTCAACTTATGAGTCTGCATAAACCTGTTGTCTCGTTCACAGATAGTATTTCAGCACCGGACCTTATTCCTTTTCAGGATTCAGCACCCCAGCAAGATTCACACACCCCAAACTGGCTGCCAACCCCAATGATTCACACACCTCATTTTAACTGCCAACTTAGAATCATAGAGTCAAAGGGCAGGATTTCCTGGTCGGTGAGCGGGGGCGGAACTCCCGACCTCACCCTGCGTCATTTCCATTTTCAGGTTGGCGGGGGCGCAGCCGAATCAGCTGTACGCCCGCCGACCTGTCAACAGCCAATTGAGGCCATTTAGAAAGTAATTGCACTAGTTAAAGGACCTGCCCGTCCAACCCTAAGGTTGGTGAGCAGACCAGGAACCCTGGCGGGCTTCAGAAAAAGCGTGAAACCTCATCCACCGGCGGGATGTGGTTACATGTAGGGTTTAAAAAATTTAATAGAAGTTTAATTAAAAGCGATGGACATGTCCCAACTCATGTGACAGTGTCACATGAGGGGACATGTCAGGGAAATTTTATTTTTCGATATTTACCATTATTGAATTTGGCGCAGATCTCCCTGAGGCAGCACTTAGCCTCAGGGAGATGAGTGCATTGTTTTGTGTGCATGCGTGAAAGAGCACACTCTCGGCTTAGGGAATCCCCCCCGCCCGCACAGGGAGTGCATAGCGCTTCCTGACAGACATTACACTGGGTGGGCCTTAATTGGCCCGCCCACATAAAATGGCAGAGCGCCCCCAATTGGGGGCGCCGATCGGAAGCGCGCCTCCACACGCCCACTCCTAAACATCCCCCCCAACGGGGAGAAAATTCTGCCCATAGAGTCATAGAGGTCTACAGCACAGAAAAAGGCCCTTCAGCCCATCAAGTCTGCGCCAGTCAAACAAGTACCTAACTATTCTAATCCCATTTTCCAGCACTAGGCCCATAGCCTTGTATGCCATGGCATCACAAGTGCATATCCAAATACTTCTTCAATGTTATGAAGGTTTCTGCCTCGACCACCCTTTCAGGCAGAGAGTTCCAGATTCCCACCACCCTCTGGGTGAAAGAATTCTTTCTCACATCCCCTCTAAACCTCCTGCCCCTTACCTTAAATCTATGCCCCCTGGTTATTGATCCCTCCACCAAGGGGAAAAGTTCTTTCCTGTTAACCCCATCTATGCCCCTCATAATTTTATACACCTCAATCATATCGCCCCTCAATCTCCTCTGCTCCAGGGAAAATAACCCCAGTCTATACAATCTCTCCTCTTAACTAAAACTCTCCAGCCCAGGCAACAACCTGGTAAATCTCCTCTGCACTCTCTCTAGTGTAATCACATCCTTCCTATAATGCAGATTCCAGAACTGCACGCAATACTCTAGCTGTGGCCTAACCAGCGTTTTATACAGTTCCAGCATAACCTTCCTGCTCTTATATTCTATGCCTCGGGTAATAAAGGCAAGTATCCCATAACCCTTCTTAACCACCTTATCTACCTGTCCCACTACCTTAAGGGACTGGTGGACATGCACACCAAAGTCCCTCTGATCCTTGGTACTTCCCAGGGTCCTACCATTCATCGTGCATTCCTGTGCCTTGTTTGTCCTGCCCAAGTGCATCACCTCACACTTATCCGGTTTAAATTCCATTTGCCACTGATCAGCCCATCTGACCAGCCCATCTATATCCTCCTGTAATCTAAGGCTATCCTCCTCACTATTTACCACCCCACCAATTTTCGTGTCGTCCGCGAACTTACTGATCAACCCTCCTACATTCAAGTCTAAATCGTTTATATATACCACAACAGCAAGGGACCCAACACCGATCCCTGTGGAACCCCATGGACACAAGCATCCAGTCACAAAAACACCCCTCGACCATCACCCTCTGCTTCCTGCCACTCAGCCAATTCTGGATCCAATTTGCCAAATTACCTTGGATCCCATGGGCTCTTACCTTCATTATCAGTCTCCCATAAGGGGCCTTAACAAAAGCCTTGCTGAAGTCCAACTGGAGTACGTCAAATGCATTGCCCTCATCTACACACCTGGTCACCCCTTCGAAAAATTCAATCAAATTGGTCAGACATGACTTCCTCTTAACAAAACCATGCTGACTGTCCTCGATTAATCCCTGCTCTCCAAGTGTAGATTAATTCTGTCCCTCAGAATTGCTTGCAATAGTTTCCCCATCACTGAGGTTAGACTGACTGGCCTGTAGTTCCCTGGTTTATCCTTTCCTCCCAATTTTTGTCCTTTACTTTCTGTCCTTGTGGGATATACACACAGAGGGTGGAACCTTCTGTTCTGGAGACTAAGTTCGGTGGTGGTAGGGAAATTCGGCGTTATTCCCACGGGCAATGGAATGACTGAACACGTGTGACATTCTGCTGTTCAGCTGATTAATTATGTACCCGGAAGGAGCTTGGCAAATCTGATGGTGGGGCGGGCAGGAGGTTGTCTGCCCTGCTGTTACCTCATGGGGTCAAAAGCTCTGGCGCCATATTTAAGCAGCACCCAGACAGACGCTCACTCGCTGCAGGCCAGGAGCTCCACGTTACTCTCCACAGTCCTTGCGGCCACAGCTCGTATTGGGGTAGCTGGCAGATGTGATCAACCACATCCTGGGACATATGGAGGTGCCTCTCGCATTGCTTTTTACTCCGATGATACCGTCGATGATACACCCATGGTCAGGCCAATGCTTGCCATTGCAGTGGACCATGTTTGACAGCATCGTTACCTTCTTGAGGCCCTGCTGCCTCTTGTTGCTCAGGCCCTTGCTCCTCCTGGCCCTGTACCAACAAATGATGGGCCCTCCTTCTCCTAATCTGGATGAGAGCCAGTGCCAAGGCAGGGTGGCCTGCAGCCTGCATCCTGCATCATTGATGCCTTAGTGGATGTGTGAACGGATTGAGGTGATACATTTGGTGAGCATGTCCTTTACAGGTTTCCCTCCACCTCAAAGCCGGCAGGCTAGTCTCTGTAGAAGAGTCATACACCTCCAAGCGTCAACTTTGTTTCACTCTTCACAGGTGCTGCCAGATCCGCTGAGTTTTTCTAGCATTTTCTGTTTTTATTTTAGGCCAGTGCTAAGCCCTTCACCTGGACTCCGCCTAGACCTGGCTTCCCATCCCACCCCTTCCAGGTGAAGGACATCCTGGAGGACCAGAGATGGGTGTTCCTCCCGTTCATACATGACTGCACATGGAGACATTGCTCTTTGACCTGGGTGCTGAGTGTCATGTGCAAGAAGCCTCCCTCTGACACTATTCCGCTTACTTCCAACACCCTCAAGACCCTATAGAGAGACCATTACCTTGGAAGCGCAGAGTGACTAACAACATGAGCCGTTGTCAGCCATGACCATTCACCCGGGAGGATGGAGGTTTGGAGTAATGAGTTGGCTGCCGTCCACCAGCCATTACCCTCGGAGACATCCAACTCCCTCCCTCCCTCATCTCTACTCTGACTGCAGCCGATAGCAAATGTCACAGAATGAACGGCAGCTCCACACCTTGCTGGGGTCTCGAGGTTATGAGACCCATGAGTCGGAAACAAACCTGGTGCCTTGTGATCTTCACCATAGAGAGGAGAACACAGCTGAGCATGAAATAAAAACAGAAAATGCTGGAAAAACTCAGCAGTCTGGCAGCATCTGTTGAGAGAGAAACAGAGTTAATGTTCCGAATCTGAATGACTCTCCTTCTGAGCTGTCTTCACAACTGAGCCTGGTTGACATCCCGTTGCCTCGTGGTTATCAGGGTGTCCCTTTCGTCGGCCGCTCGTGCTGACCTTGAGCTCCACCCACCCGAAAACACCCTCCTCCCACCTCGAGGAATGTCACTCACTGACTAATTGCGTGTGGTCAATGTTAGATTAGAAAAATGGTGCGTATCACCTTCCAGAGTCAGTCCATCACTTTCTACCCTCCCCACCAGCCTCCCCCTCATCACCCTTGACCCACTCAATATCACCGTTCCTCTCCCCTCTGTCACCCTAGAACCTCCCCCCAATACACTGGACCCTATTACAATCCACCTCCACATGCCTTCCCTCCCCTCAGAGCCAACACCTGTTACCATCCCCATGCTCACCCAGACCCTGTCCCCTCCTGTTATCCGAGCACCTCTCTAGTGGCCCCTCTGTGACTCCCCCCCCTGACCCCACCATGAGGCCTTCACCTACCAGACTCTAACTCTGGAGCTGCTACCCTACTGCACCCACCACCCCCTCTGACTGTGACTGTTCCCTCCTATCACCAGTACACTGAGTTTACACCCCAGGGCACCCTAGTCGACATCACTGACCCCGCCCTCTAAGACACTCTCCCCCCACTACCTGGACACTCAACCCACCCCTTCCCTGCCTCCCGTGTCCAGCCTTATTGCAGCTTCTGCTACCAGCACTTGATCTGAGTGAAGTTATACAAAGTCCCCAAGAAGGCGAAAGCAACATCTACTGAGCTCAAAGTGGTGGAAGAGATGAAGCTGACCAGGTGTACCCCACTTATATCCAGTCGTAAAACTGGACATGCTAAACCCTCACTGGTGGGGAGCTAAATTTGGACGGGGATCTTATTTCCGGCGAGGGGCAGGGCCTTTTAATGAGTATGCACGAGATGCTAATGTATGCAAATTGGGTTCCCATTTGTTGAACAGGGGATGTGGTGTACTGGTGATGTCACTGGACTAATAATCCTGGGGCCCAGGGTAATGCTCTGGGGACACGAGTTTAAATCCCACCATGGCATCTGGTGGAATCTAGATTAAATTAATAAATCTGGAGTTAATCTCAACAAGGGTGACTATGAAACTCTCATCAATTGTTGTAAAAACCCATGTAGTTCACTAATGCCCTTTTTTAGGGAAGGAAATCTGCCATCCTTATCTGGTCTGGCCGACTTGTGACTCCACAGCAATGTGGTTGACTCTTAATTGCCCTCTGCAGTGGTGTGGCAAACCATTCAGTACAAGGGCAATTAGGGACAGGCAACAAGTGCTGGCCTTGCCAGTGATGCCCTTGTCCGATGAAAGAATAAAGGAAAATACTCAACTTGCCTTTAACCCACCTGGAAATTCAGGAGGACAAAATTCCAACAGTTTATCCTGCCGTTGGGAAACAGGACTTTTGCTTCCCGCAAATTAAGTGCCCTTGGCCATCACAATTCCCCCTGCAGGTGGGACCGGAAGATTCCGCCCAGAGACAGAGACACAAATACACCCACATAAAGACAAATACATCCACCCTCACACAGCCACACACTTCACTCATTAAACTGTGATCACATCTGCCCTTTCAGATGGATCTAAAAGATCCCATGGCACTACTTCAAAGCAGAGAAGGGGGGTTCTCTTCAGTGTCCTGGCCAATATTTATCTCCCAATCAACATCGCTACAAATGATTGTCTGGTCATTATCACGTTGCTATTTTGCTGAAAAAGAGACACGTCGAAGCTTTTCCTCTTGCACTCATCAGGACACTTCGCAAGAATTTCAAATAAGGGGAAAACAACAATTTATAGTTTATGTGAAGAGAGTGCTGTTGATTGGTTGGCAAGTGGAGTCTTATTGGTAGAGGCGTTGCCATGGAGAATGCACCAGTAATGGTGACTGACAGCTAACTGCCAAGCATTGTTTGAAATTTAAACCAGACAGCATGGTCCTGATTTGCCAAGGCATTGCCCCAAGGAAGGAGTCAGCAAATAGCTGTCACTTATTTTATTTAGCTGTTTGTGGGAGCTTGCTTTGTGCAAACTGACTGTTTCACTTCCTACATTACAATAGTTACTACACTTCAAAAGTAATTCATTGGCTGTAAATATTTTGAGATGTCCGGAGGTGCTATATAAATGCAAGTGTTTCTTTGGAGGAGAATCACTGGATTCCTCGGTCAGATTGCTGCCTATTGCCTCCTGCTGGACACAGCCTGTCTGTGCTCCCTCTGCCTGGGACACACTAATGAGATCCTGTCAGGTAGGGGTTCACCAACTGTCAGGATGATTGATTGAGGTTGTTTAAAGCCTATTAATTAATTAAATAAATTAAAAACCTGTTTGTTTTCATCAACCAGTTTAAAATAAATTTACAATAACTTTAGCAGCGAGTTGTGTTATGGACTGCCCTGCCTGAAAGTGCAGCGGAAGCAGATTCAATAGTAACTTTCGAAGGGGAATTGGAGAAATACTTGTGGGGGAGCGGGGGGAGAAAATTGGCTGTGGTGAATGAGACTAATTCGATAGTTCATTCAAAGTCTAGCAAAATTGCAATGGGCAAAATAGCCTCCTTTGTGCCGACCCATTCTTAGGTGATTATGAAATGTGGCCATATTAATTCAGAGGCATTTTGCTCAACATATATTCACTTGACCTCAATTTCTGGAGGCTTACACTTCAGCTGAATATAAGGCTGAACGTGTTGGACACTGAAGGACCAAAGCAGCTTAAATAGAGGAGAGCTCCCAATATACTGCAGCAAACAACTACCACACCAATATATGGATTGATTTGATGGTTCCTGGCACCACACTCTGCTTAATGTAGAATGTAGGTTGTGGACATGCATGCGGACGTTCGGGATAATGACAATTCAGTAGCACAGATATCATTTTGTGTTGTATTCATTGTTAAAATTCCACACATGTAGGATAATTGCTGCAAAAATATCCTTTATTAGCACAAAACCCAAAAACATCGGATCTCTAATGACACCATACAGAAATCATGCAGTGCAGCATGTCAACATGCAGAACACGTTCAATAGAAAGGACACATTGCTTGCAAAATCCTGTAAATCTATTGGTTTAGAGATGCAAATAATATCGGTGGCAGTGACGTGGAGGAAGTCATTAAAATGGCTTCACACTATCAGTGCGTTAGCCTGTTCAGCAAGTGTCTGCCTCACAGCTAAATATTCAGTCTGCACAGTAGCCAACCCAGCCCCTGACAATGCGAGCTACTGCATCGATTATACAGGGTGCCTCTGACAGCCGTAATTATATCTTGCTGTGGTGATTAGGCCTGGTTCTGTCATAGAGACCAGCAAGTCTGCGGCTTTGCACTCGTTTAAGCCATCAGTTGTCAGCCAGAAGTGGCAGAAGGGGAAGGGGGTTCTGCAGAGAGGTGAACCAAGAATAGAGTAGGAGTTTCTACTCTCACCTCTGACAGCTTGTCACTAACCCAGTGGTAGCTTTATTAATTACAATGGAGTCATTTAATAATTGTATAGGATGAACTGCAACCCTCAGGTAATCTCCTCATTGTCTGACCTCATTATAATGTCAAAATGCTTTTTGCTAATTCACAAAATCCACAATTTGCTTTCCGTGTTTCCAACAGACTCTGATAAAGACGTTCAGTCAAATTACAGGCACAGGAAGTGCTTGATCAGATTTGAATTTAGCTTCATTAAAACAAGGGCACTTCTGAGAGTGCAGCAACACACAGCGAAGAAATCTGGCAATCTCGATTCGAATTCTACAAGATTGCTTTTATATGTTTTTACAATGATATAAAGACACCAATCACTCACATGGGATTGTGTAAACATGATGTGGGTTCATTTATTGAGACTAGGCGCATGAGAACAGGTATACATGGATAGAAAGCTTGAAGACATCAGCAGCAGAGCTGTGCGTGCTGTGTGTGCACTCTGCTCACGGGCAAAAGTGAAACTAAAACTGGAACGCATGACCCACTTCTCTTCTAGTGATGTCATGCGGCTATAGCTTAAAGGAATATTACAACAGCTCTTGGACTGCAAACAAATAAATTACCCTGAATCCCTTGATTATTCCACATGCATTTAAATCAGGGCTGGTATTTAAATACAGGCAAGAATTTCCTTGAGAACAAATTAGATCACTTAAATTGCCAATTAAATGCTGTTCCCACCTCCCACCTGACTGGTCCCAGCATTCCCAGATCCCATTTCCCTGACTTTGAGGGTGTGTGTCCCATTGATGAGCGTTCATTCTCCAGGTACAGTGCCCACGGTGGCCACCGCAAGCGATGGCAGTACCGGGGCTGCTGTGCTCTGATTGGCCAGCAGCCCCTTTGGCAGACAATTAATTGGAGGTTGCTGGCAAATTGCAGCTGTCTCTCAGTGAATTGAAGTTGCCCACCTTCCAACCCTCACCCACCCCCCCCACCCCCCACCCCACCCCACTCCCCACTTTCGGCCCTGGCAGCTGGATTTCTATGGACTTCTCCTCTTGCTCCTATTTTCCTACGTTTCTATAGCGGGAGTGTGGCGTTGAGATAGAGGGTCAGCCATGATCATATTGAATGGTGGAGCAGGCCCGACGGGCCGAATGACCCACTCCTGCTCCTAATTTCTATGTTTCTGTCACCTCTGGAAATTCCTGCCCTGGGTTTCCGTTGATCTTCCACTGAAGTTATGCTGCTTGATTGGATGAAACGTCGCAAGGGAATTCCCAGCAACAAATTTGAGCCTTGGAGGTTTTGTTGCTGTGCGGACAATGTGTGCAAGATTATTAAAGTTTCGGTGGTTGAATTATCAAAGACTTAAGCACATAGATTGATAGGGTAGAAGCCTGAAAAGATTCCTATTACTTGCAGGAGGTAAGAATCCTTCTTTCATTTCATTGTGGAATCTGCCATTTTCAAATATTTCCACACACACCTTAAGATATGTACACACACATGTGCAGAGACATGTATGTACACACATACGTGTAGACATATAGGACAGAATCTTACTTTTCAGGCTGCAGATCCATTGTTGGGCGTGCATCGGGTCTCAAACATACTATAGAGGGCGCAGGGGCTTCCACCTCAATGTTACCGGTCGTGAATAAGCTGCCTCTGGATCTGCTGTCCTGTGCAGGATGGCTTCCCCACTCCCCACCCCGTAGAGCTCTTGGCCCAATCAGAGGACAGGCAGCTCAGCAGCGCCACCAGGGATGGTGGTCACTGCTGAGGATGGCAGGGGCCCTGCAGCCTGCACCTGGTGGATAGGCCGAAGGATCGTAAACATACATTGAGGGAGAGGAAACCCATCTGCGGAGATTGCTGGGACAATGGGGCTGCCTTCCTTGCCCCCAGACCCCTCTTTCCGTGAACAAAATACTGCCCCACACCCACCACCCCCACCCCAGACTGGCGGCTACTTGGAGGCTGCCTACATTCAGCTGGTGGCCCCCCCACATGCTGTCGGCAAACTGCTGCCGGTCTGGAAAAATAGTCAACAAGGGGCCTTTTCAATATTTAAATTTGCCTCCTGTTTCCTTGTGGTGGGAAATCTGTCAGAAGCCGATCCTGCCATCGGTAAAATTCACAACAGCGGGACTGCATTGGGGGCAGACCCACCTAATTTTACTGACCAGCACTGAGGGTCAGTACTGAGAGAATGCTGCCCTGTTGGAAGGTCAGTACTGAGACAGTGTTGCCCTGTCGGAAGGTCAGTACTGAGGGAGTGCTGCATTGTCAGAGGGTCAGTACTGAGGGAGTGCTGCATTGTCAGAGGGTCAGTACTGAGGGAGTGCTGCATTGTCAGAGGGTCAGTACTGAGGGAGTGCGGCACTGTCAGAGGGTCAGTACTGAGGAACTGCTGCCCTGTCGGAGGGTCAGTACTGAGGGAGAACCACACTGTCGAAGGGTCAGTATTGAGAGAATGCTGCACTGTTGGAGAGTCAGTACTGAGGAAGTGCTGTACTGTTGGAGGGTCAGTACTGAAGGAGCGCTGAACTGTCAGAGGGTCAGTAATGAGGGAGAGCTGCACTGTCAGAGTACTGAGGGAGAGCTACATCATCAGAGGGGCAGCACTGAGCGAGTGCTGCACTGTCACTGGGGCAGTACTGCGGGAGGGTTGCACTGTCAGAGGAGCAGAATTGAAGGAGTGCTGTATTGTTGGAGGGTCCATAGTATGAGGGCTCTGCACTTTTTTAGAGGCAGAACTAAGGGAACTCTGCACTGTCAGAGGGACAGGGTGGTAAAAGTCTTAGGTTTGGAAAGTGCTGCCTAAGGCGACTTGGTGAGTTGCTGCAGTGCATCTTGTAGATGGTAGACACTGCTGCTACTGTGCATTGGTGGTGGAGGGAATGAATGTTTGTGGATGGGGTGACAATCAAGTGGGCTGCTTTGTCCTGGATGGTGTTGAGCTTCTTGAGTATTGCGGGAGCTGCACTCATCCAGGTAAATGGAGAGTATTCCATCACACTCCTGACTTGCACCTTGTAGATGGTGGACAGGCCTTGGGGAGTCAGGAGGTGAGTTACTCGCTGCAGGATTCCCAGCTACTGACCCGCTCTTGTAGCCACAGTATTTATATGGCTAGACCAGTTCAGTTTCTGGTCAATGGTAACCCCCAGGATGTAGATAGTGGGGGCTTCAGTGATGATAAAGCCATTGAACATCAAGGGGAGATGGTTGGATTCTGTCTTGTTGGAGATGGTAATTGCCTGATACTTGTGTGGCATGAATGTTACTTGCCACTTGTCAGCCCAAGTCCGATCACATTAAAGTTAGCACTGATGTTGTCGCAAAGAACAAAAAAATTTCTTCACCAACGCAGTGCTCCCAAATCCTTTGCCCCATACTTTTAAGCCTTCTTCTGAATTCTGTGTCCTACATATAGTTCAGGCACAACACTCGTTTGGTTACATTTACATTAAAGGTTTGCCTTTACTTTGGTTCTTCTAGGTACTGTCAATAAACTACGCCAGCCCACCAGTCACTCGTCCACTTCTGCCCGCACTGTGTAATGTAGAAACAACTTCATCTCAAAAAAAGGAGCACAAATGTTTCTGTAACTTCTGGTACAACCTGGATACTGTATTGGGAGATTAACAAGTCTGCTCTCTGTGAAATTTGTATTTCTTGCTGCCCGATCAACCGTTCAGTTGGTGGGCTGGGCAAATAAGCCTTTGCATTTTTTATGAAACCTCATCCACGGGTGGGATGAGGCTTCCAACGGCAAATAAAAAGCAGAAATTTTTTTTCAACTTAATTTGAAACATGTCCCTCTCCATGTGGCTGAGTCACGTGTGGAGACATGTTTATATCTGCTTTTAAATCTTTATTTCTGTTCCTCCAATTCTTCAGCTCCCTGAGGCAGCTCCGAGTCCTTAGGGGGCTTTCAGCTCATGCTCCTGCCCCACCTCGGCAGCGCTGAGTGTTGCAGCGCGCACTTCACGCTGATTGGCCGTTAATTGGCCAGCCAGCATGAGTTAGCAGTCGGGGTCCGATCGCAGGCAGTGGACCTTTTCCCGGCCGCTCCCGGCCTCACCCACTACGCCCACCCGGCGAAAGTAAAATCCTGCCCTTGAGTTGTGAACCCGCTGGTTTGAAGGCAGTCTTGTTGGGAACAAGCTAAGGAAGGAAGACTGCCCTAACTGGCTCTCTCTCTCTACCTTGCCTTAAATTGTGTGTGGCTATCAACCTGTCACCAGAGGACCCTCATCTGAGAGCATCACCGAATCACACAGTGCAGAAGAGGCCCTTCGGCCCATCGAGTCTGCACCGACACGTGAGAAACACCTGACCTACCTACCTAATCCCATTTGCCAGCCCATAGCCTTGAACGTAACTAGTCTGCATTTGTACCTGAGGCTAGTTGGTGAGAACTTCCAGATGTCCACCAGGACCAGCTTTCACACGAGGGAACTCCAAGTCGGAACCTCAAGACCCTGTGGACTTTAGCCTTTAGTTTATAACACCCATCCTCTAAAGCCCATCTCTGCTGAGAGAATCTATCTGTTTGTGCTTTGTTTGTCTGTGTGTGTGTCTGTTGTGTGCTGGGGGAATTCTTTAGGAAGAGGTGGACAGTTATACTGCCCGATTACAATTGTGTATTAACCAGTACTGGCAGTTTGTTAATTTTATAATAAACAATCGTTCTGAGTTTATTGAAAGAAGCCTGGTTGAAGACTTTTTAAATCTGGCACCAGGAGGGGAAATAGACAATTGGCTATTTTGGTGAGAAAATGAAGCTTTTAAATTCATTGTGCAGCCTGTGGAGTAATGGGGCTGGATCATACATGCACTCCTCCCATCCCAGTCATAACACATGGTCCCCCCAGTTCTTTTGCACCACGTGAGAATTGTGGAACTTGTGCGATATCTTTGATTTCAATCAGTTTTATCTCACATTTCACTGATGCAAACATAGCAGCATTTCCTGATTATGAATGATTATTAATAAAGCATAAATGCAATCAGCAAGCTGTTCAACCTTCTTGTAGTCTTCTTTCATTACCTGCCAATTTACATAAGGTGTTATTTTGATAGATTCGGAAGAATTGTTTTTGACACAGATATAAACGACAGGAATGTGGGAGACAGTATGAAATGATAAATGTTCTTGATTATCTGAAGGCTGTGTTGTCATTGAAAGAATGAATGCAGCTGTGGAACTAGTGTACGAACAGCAAATTAAAGCCATATTCATACTGTGCCAGTGCCTCTGTCTCTTTATTGCAGGGCCCCTGACAGCCACAGCAGCAACATGGATACATACCTGATCTCAGATGAGAAGTTAAACCAAGACCCCGCCTGCCCCCTCGAGTGGACGTAACCACTCCCATTGTCACTATTTCGAAGAAGAGTTATCCCCATTGTCCTGACCAATATTTATCCCTCAACCAACATCACTAAAAATAGATTATGCAATTATGCAGCACATGCAAACATACAAAATAAGAGCAGGAGTAGGCCATTCGGCCCCTCGAGCCTGCTCCACCATGCAATAAGATCATGGCTGATATGCTTGTGTTTCGAGTTCCACATTCCCATCTACCTCTGATAACCTTTGATTCTCTTGCCTAAGAAGAATCTATCTACCTTTGCCTTAAAAATATTCAATGATCTGGCCTCCACCACCTTTTGAGCTCCAAAATTGCACAACCTTCTGAGAGAAACAATTTCCCCCTGTCTGTCCTAAAAGGGCGACCCCTAATTTTAAAACAGTGCCCCCTAGTTCTGGACTCGCCCACAAGAGGAAACATCCTTTCCACGTCCACCTTGTCAAGGCCGTGCAGGATCTTGTATACTTCAATCAAATCACCCCTCACTCTTCTAAACTCCAGTGGAAACAAGCCCAGTCTGCCCAACCTTTCCTCATAAGACAACCCACTCATTCCAGGTATCAATCTAGTAAACCTCCTCTGAACCGCCTTCAATGCATTCACAAATTCAAAATGGCGGCGGAGGTCCACTGGGTAAGAAGAAGCCTCAAATAGCTGTGGATCGGGTTGCTGCCGAGGGTTGTTTTAGTCATGATGGCATGCTGTGGGTTGGGGACGGGTTGGGAGGGCAAAATTCTCACTGGCCAGGAGGCTGGAGAATCACAAGATGCCCAATTAGTTTTTTGAAAAAAATTCCTCCGTGTTCAATCTTTTTTTTTGTTTTTTTTTGTGACATTCCAGATTGGTAATGCCAGGTGGGGAGGGTGCCGAGTCGGAGCCTGGGCTAGCGATGAAATGCACAACAGAGTTTCTGCCTGACTGGATGTTTTTTTTTAAAACGGCTCACAGGACTGGCTTGCCTGTCACTTTTAAAGGGTCTTATCTCACCCTGCAGGCTACTGGCTACTGGCTTGTGCTATGTTGAAGCTGATCTTCCGCAGGGATTCAGTGGAGATTTTTGATTGAGCTTAACGTCTTCCTTTTCTTTAGCTGCCAGGCTCTTGTGTCTCTGGAGCTTCTTAAGATGAGTTTTCATAGCGTCTTGTTTCTTGAGTGAGGTTGTTTCAAGGCAGAATCATTGCTGGTGTCCTTTTCTTCAGTCACTTTGCGAGGTTGTAGATTTTTATCTCGCTGCCGCCATGATCTGTTATGTTGTCGCTGCCTGTGATGTGTACTGCTTGGGCACCATGAAGCAGCCTTGTTGAAGTTACAAAGAAGTCTTTATTAGCATTACTGAACTATGTACATATTTACCCTCTACCCAGTAGACTGGGCTTAGCCCCAGGTCATGTGCCTTCTTATATCACTGTGTGGGCAGTGCTATACTCAGTCCCATGTTAACCTTTTAGATACCAGACCCTTCTACTACAGAGGGGAACTTGCAGGTGGTGATGTTCCTATGTATCTGCTGCCCTTGTCCTTCTAGGTGGTAGCGGTCGTGAGTTTGTAAGGTGCTGTCTAAGGAGCCTTGGTGAATTCCTACAGTGCATCTTGTAGATGGTACACACTGCTGCCACTGTGCGTCGGTGGTGGAGGGAGTGAATGTTTATGGATGGGGTGCCGATCAAGGGGACTGCTTTGTCCTGGATGGTGTCAAGCTTCTTGAGTGTTGTTGGGGCTGCACTCATCCAGACAAGTGGGGAGTATTCCATCACACTCCTGAATTGTGCCTTGTAGATGGTGGACAGGCTTTGGGGAGTCAAGGTGTGAGTTTACTCACCACAGAATTCCCAGTCACTGACCTGCTCTTGTAGTCACAGTATTCATACGGCTGGTCCATGTTGTATGGTGTTGATTACAGTTCGGTAGGTTTGTAGAATTCATTGTAGTCATACGTCGGTTAACTGTCAGTCTTTATTGACTCTTAGAACTATTTACAGATATACAGTAAAGGGTACAAGCTGGGAGCTGCCTCCATGCTTGCTGGTACACACAGCTCTGTCCACCCCACGACTGACACTGGGTGCAGGTCATGTCCTCACTTACATCACTTTGTGGGCAATACTGTACTTGGTCCCACATTAACCTTATATAGGCCAAACCGTTATACTACACCTTCCCCAATTATTTATCCAACGTATTTTAAGTGTTTATAGTTTACCTTATGTCTTACATTGTTATTACTTTCATGCATTTACATTGTCATTACTACATTATCATGACCCTGTCTCCCCCATTTCAAGTCCTTGAATTTAAAGGTTCAAGAGGTCTGGAGGCCTTATAACCCTTCCATACCTTGCCCACATTCCTGTCAGAGGAGTGGTAGGCTCTGTTACTGCTGGTTCTGTCTGTAGATTTGGAGGTTGTTGGGGCATCTGGGTATGTTTTCATCCTTTTCTTCCATTATTTCATGTTGAACTGCACTTGGTCAGTTCGGCTGTTGCACTGGCTGGCGGCTGCTACACTAATTTGTTTCTTGCGGGGGGCGGGTGCACAAACATTGTATTTGTCACTTTGTCATTTCTTTCACTTCTCCTGTGTTGTCTCGACGTATGCGGAAATTTACGTTTCAAAAATGTTTCACAATTGTACCCAAGTGTTTGAGTACTTTTATCTTTTCCAGCTGTTTTTTGAGCTGATGAATCTTTTCATTCAGCTCAGCACTACTCTGGTAAGTTGAACTGTCTTTGTTTCAGAGTTTTCCGTGAGACTCATAAATTTGGCAACTTCAGCTGGGCATTCAGTTCTGTTTGGAATCTTTCTTCCATGATCACTGACTGCTGCTTTTCAATTCACTCGTTAGATCATCAGTCTGTTTCGTCAAATTTCTCTTATCTTCTCTCAGAGTCTGGATTTCCTCTTCCATACCCCCATAGGGTACAAGCTAGGAGCTGTCTCCATGCTTGCTGGTACACACAGCTCTGTCCAGTCCTCGACTGACCCTGGGTGCAGGTTATGTCCTCTGTTAATCACTTTGTGCACAGTAATGTACTCAGTCCCACATTAACCCTATATGAGCCAGACTCTTATACTAAAGTCCAGTTCAGGTTCTGGTCAATGGTAACCCCCATGATGTTGATGGAGGGGAATTTAGTGATGGTAATGCCATTGAATGTCAAGGGAAGAGGGTTAAATTCTCTCTTATTGGAGATGGTCATTCCCTGGCAATTGTGTGGTGCAAATGTTACTTGCCACTTATCAGCCCAAGTCTGGATATTGTCCAGGTCTTTCTGCATTTGGACATGGACTGCTTCAGTATCTGAGGAGTTGCGAATGGTGCAGAACATTGTGCAATCATCAGCGAACATCCCCACTTCTGACCTTATGATGGAGGGAAGGTCATTGATGAAGCATCTGAAGATGGTTGGGCCTAGGACACTACCCTGAGGAACTCCTGCACTGATGTCCCAGGACATTGACGATTGACCCCCAACAACCACAGCCATCTTCCTTTGTTCTCGGTATGACTCTCAACAAGTGGATTTTCCCCCTGGTTTTCATTGATTGCAGTTTTGCTAGAGTTCTTCAATGCCACACTCGGTCAAATGCTGCCTTGACATCGAGGGCAGTCACTCTCACCTAACCTTGGGAGTTCAGCCCTTTTGTCCAAGTTTGGACCAAGGCTGTAATGAGGTCAGGAACTGAGCGGCCCTGGTGGAACCCAAACTGAGCGTCAGTGAGCAGGTTACTGCCGAGCAAATGCTGCTTGATAGCACTGTTGACGACGACAGTTACTCTAGTTGGGGTCTAACCTGGTCTTAACTTGCATAACTTGCACTCAATTGAAAGTTATCACATTGTTAATGATACCATCCTGTCAATGCTGACTCTGCAGTGGCTCCACTGGTGGGAGGGTGTAATTACAGTGTGATGTTTGGCTGAAGAAGTGGGGGTGAGAGTGACTGCCCTTGACATCAAGGCTGTATTTAACCGACTGTGGCATTAAGGAGCTCTCGCAAAACTGCAGTCAATGGGAATAAGGAGGAAAATCCACTTGTTGGGAGTCATACCTAGCACAAAGGAAGATGGTTGTGGTTGTTGGAGGGTAATCGCCACTGTCCTGGGGCACCAATGCAGGAGTTCCTCAGGGTAGTGTCCTCGGTCCAACCATTTCTAGCTGCAACTTTCATTCTAAGTGCAGACAATAGAACTGATAATGGGAATGCCCACAGATGCAAGGTTTTGCATGTGATCCTCACCTATTTCCCTCAATACTCTGGCAATGTTAAATCATTGGCTATTCTGAGCCCTGCTTTCAATCAGTCAGATATGTACAATATGTGGTTTTATGCTGGACCCACCCCATCATAAACAGGTCAAACCAGGACTCTAGCACGGGATTGAAAGGAAAGACATCACTGGCAAAGTATTGCCAACATTCTTGTGGTGATTCGGAGCAGCTGGTGAATGTTTTGAACATTGAACACGTGACAGAGTAGGAAATTGGTCGATGTCCTTTTTCATTTTCCTCATAATGTACTGGTGGAAGATTTTTCTCTCCAGCAGATTTTGCTTGTATCACGCTGGTCCCAGCACACAACACTCTGTGGAATATATTAATATTGCCTTGTTTCCAGGCTGCTGCTGTGAAGAACTGTGAGAGAAATTTTGCATTAAAATTATACCCTATGGCAGTCAACACATTTTCCTTAACAATTAATGCTACTGCATTCAACTCTAAAACTGCAAAGGTGCCTAAAAAAAATTAGCCTTTATTTCGAGGGAGCTGAAGTACAAAGTTATGCTTTGCACTGAACTGCATAATATTTACAGCTCAAAACAGGCCATTCTGCCCATCTGGCCTATGTCAGCATTTATGCTTCAATCAGGAAGTGATGGACTCTTTGCTATCCAGCTGGACAGCTTTTCACTGTTGTCCAAACGACCTTTTCTTTCCTACCACCAATATTTTTAAATATAATAAACAGAAGGGTTCAAAGAAATTTACTTTAAAATATTTTTTTAAAAATGCCTCTTTCTATGATTTTTCACCTGGAATGACTCATAGAAGTGTCTGGGGATTAGTCTTCAATTCCTGCAGACTCCAGGGCAATCCTGGAGGGTTGGTAACAATGCCAGGATGTCATAGGGACATAGGAACATGAGGACATAGGACATAGGGACAACATGGGAACATATGGACATAGGGACATAGAGACATAGAACATGGGAACATAGGGACATAGGGACACAGGACATAGTGACATTAGGAACATAGGGACATAGAACCTAGGGACAGGGACATAGAATCATAGGGGCATAGGACATGGGGACATAGGAAAATAGGACATAGGGACATTGAACATAGGGACATAGGGACATGGGAACATTGGACATAGGAACATAGGGACAAAGGCCATTAGGACATAGGAACATAAGAACATAGGGACATAGGACATGGGAACATAGGAACATAGAACATAGGACATGGGAACATAGGGACACAGGACATAGGGACATTAGGAACATAGGGACATAGGAACATAAGACATAGGACATAGGGACATTAGGATATAAGAACATAGGACATAGGGACATAGGAACGTAGAGCATAGGAACATGGGAATGTAGGGGTATAGGACACAGGGACACAGGACATAGGACATAGAACATGGGTTAGCATGGGTGTTCTAAGAACATCTCTTGGTTAAGTCTGAAGGCCCTTTAACGCATCGCGGAGAGTGCTGGCCGCCACTTGGATGGACAGAGTTTAGTGGCTGCCCAAAACCCTACCCACCTCCACCCCATACCACCTGACTGATTGGCGACAACTTTGCCCATAGGACTGCAGGCTGTGCTCTCAGCTCAGGCGCAGGCATTCTCCTAACCCCACTGCAGGGCTGCATTGTTAGCTTGAACCATGGGGGAGACTGGTTCAAACCGGGACGCTGACATTGTGAGGGGCTGTGAGCAACTCCACCAGTGACTGCTCCATGGCCCAGCTTTAGCGAGGAGATTGTACAATGTGCCCAATCGTCCAATTGTTCTGCAGTCCACTAAAACGCTCATTAGTTTAGAGTCTGTGCCCGAGGGCTGAAAAGCTCTGGAGCATTTGGTGGCACTTTCATGCTTCTGTGTTGCTTGAATGGGCAGATAAGCTAGAGGACCGACTCCAAGCATATCAATGTGGCTGTGTCTGAACTGTTTCAGCTACAGAGGAATGGTTACTTTATACAAGGTTTCCCTAATATGCGGCCACTTCCCTCCCCCACCTCGTATGCACTTGTGCACGACCTTCAACTGGAAGGTAGCACTTTCCCACAACCCCCCACCAAAAACGCACATCGAACTTGAAGTCTAACAGGCGACCCTTGTGAGCGCTGCGCTATGTTACTGTGCACTCACTTCCGAGTTCCCCTCAAAGTGCAGCCCACCAAGTGCACACCTTGCATATGCTGTTGTGAAACATGTGCACAATCACACCGACGTGGACAGACGATCCAGCGCAGGGGGATGAATCGGGCGGGCTGGCCTTGTAATGATGTGCAGACGTCCAATGGCAGGAAATGCAGCCTGCCATCGACGAGCTGAGCGGACAATCGCAAACTGGCTTCACAACGTCGTGAAACCGATTTCTGGCCTCCTCGCCATATTGTCCATTCATGCCGCTGAGCACGCCTGATGCCAGCGGGCACAGAAAGTTCCAGCCAATGGCCCAGCCCCCACTGCTTACAGCGGAAGGGAATTCCACAGCCTCTCCATCCTCAGAAAGAAAAAAATTCCTCCTCATCTCTATCTTAAAAGAAAGAACCTTATTTTTAAACTGTGTCCACCACTTCTAGTCTCCCCCACAAGAGGAAACATTCTCCCAGTATCCACCCTATCCAGTCCCCTCAGGATCTTGTGTGTTTCAATAAGATCGCCTCTCATTCTTCTAAACTCCAATGGGAATAGATGC
This sequence comes from Cetorhinus maximus, assembly GCF_964194155.1. Classification (NCBI taxonomy): domain Eukaryota; kingdom Metazoa; phylum Chordata; class Chondrichthyes; order Lamniformes; family Cetorhinidae; genus Cetorhinus; species Cetorhinus maximus. The sequence continues at coordinate 144,205,080 of NC_135886.1, read as the reverse complement.
AACTTACTCAACCTCAGTTAGTTTACAACCCTCTAAAAAGTGTGGAAGAGGGATCAGGTGAGGGAAGATGTGGTGAATTAAAGAGAGATGACAATGCAAGAGGCCATGGTAGCAATAAGGGAATTGATAACCTGAGTGTGTCAGGAAGGGAAAGAGTGTACAAACTTGAGAGTGTGCCAGCTGATAAGGCCTGAGGTTATGATTAAATGAGAAAAAGGCAGATTTAAAAGCACTCTACATGAATGCATGCAGCATTTGCAACAAGGTAGATGAATTGATGGCACAAGTGGAAGTAAACAGGTCTGATCTAACTGTCATTACAGAGATATGGCTTTAGGGTGACCAGGACTGGGAACTGAATGTTCCAGGATATTTGCCATTTAGGAAGGATAGGCAGAAAGGAAAAGGAGGTGGGTTAGCTCTGTTACTAAAGGATGAGATCAGTACATTAATGAAAGTGATGTAATTCAATCCGAAACTAGGGTCTTTAATCTAAACAATGGAAATTTTAAGGTATGAGGGGTAAATTGGATGGGGTAGATTTGGAAACTACATTAAAAGGAATGACAGTAGACAGGAAATGGCTAGATTTAAAGGATTAATACATGGTTTACCACAAATTTACATTCCTTTGAGGCACAAAAACCCACAGGAAAGGTGATCCAACCATTACTAACAAGAGAAGTTAAAGTTCGTATTAGATCAAAGGAAGAGGTTTATAAAGTTGCCAAAAGAAGTAGTAAGCCTGAGAATTGGAAGCAATTTAGAATTCAGCAAAGGAGGACCAAGAAACTGAATCACAGAATCACTGAATCTTAACGGCACAGAAGGAGGCCATTCGGCCCATCATGTCTGCCCCAGTTCTCCAAAAGAGCCTAGAGCCATTGCCCTGCCTTTTCCCCGTACCCTTGCACATTTTTTCTATTCAAATAATCATCTAATGTCCTCTGAGAAAGAAAGGGAAAATTGAATATGAAAGTAAAGCAGCAAGAAACATAAAAACGGACTGCAAAATCACCTGTAGGTATGTAGAAAGGAAAAGGTTAGCAAAGACAAATGTGGGCCCACTACAGGCTGAGATAGGAGAATTTATAATGGGGAATAAGGAAATGGCAGAGAAACTAAGCAAATACTTTCTGTCTGCCATTACAAAGGAAGATACATAAAAACCTCCAAGAAATATTAGAGAACCAAGGACGCATGAGAATGAAGAACTGAAAGAATTAATATTGCAAATAGTCGTTTGGTAGCACAGAACTTGAATATTCCTGAAAAAAGAGACATTTTGTTGAAACTTTTTGTTTAAGCTTCAACCAAATGTCTCTTTTTTCAGCAAAATTAGTATTAGTAAAAAAGTAATATTGGAGAAATTAATGGGATTGAAAGTTAATAAATCCCCTGGACCTGATGGTCTACATCCAGTGTGTTGAAAGAGGTGGCTGTAGAGATAGTGGGTGTATTGGTGGTCATGTAACAAAACTCTATAGATTCTTGAACGGTTCCTGCAGAGGGAGAGGGTAAACGGGGAATTAGAGACCTTGTAAATAGGGCCTAAACCATTTGCTCACCATACAAGCTTGATGCTGAAATAGGGGCATCAAAGGCATCCTGCAGGCTAATGGCTACCCTGATCAGATCACTTAGCACTGTATGTCACGCAAACTCACCAACGGGCAAAAGGCCGTCACTTTTGGTCCTGAAAAACGCCCAGTCTACCTCAGATTACCCTGGAAGGGTAAGGTATCTCAAAAATTTGAGCAACAGGTGAATCTGTTTCCAGCAGCTACTATGCAGTAGCAACACGAGTGGCATTCACCACTAATATTAGATGTGATTCTGCAACTGGACAACATTTGCTAAATAATCCTCAGTGTGCTAAGAATTATGCTGACAACCAATTTAATGTTGCCAGTTGGGCTCTCAGTGTGGTGCAGTTGCGTGCACTGGATGCTACATATATTAACACACAGGACCCTGTGCAGGCAAAAAGAACATGAACATACATTACTCCTGTTTCAGCTAAACAAAATAAGTGACAGCCATTCGCTGACTCATTCCTCAGGGCAATGCCTTGACCAATCAAGGTCATGCTGCCTGGTTTAAATTTCAAACAATGCTGAGCAGTTAACTGTCAGTCACCATCAGTGGTGCATTCTCTATGGCAATGCCACTTGCCAACCAATCAGCACTCTCTTCACATACAGTATAAATTGTTGTTTTCCCCCTTATATTGGTGTTCTTGTGAGTGTCCTGATGAGTGCAAGATGAAAAGCTTAGACATGTCTCTCTTTCTAGCAAAACTAGAGACCTGTTAGCCTGACATCAGTAGTAGAGAAAAATGCTAGAATCTATGATAAAGGATATGATAAAGGGACACTTGGAAAATAATGATCTGATTAGGCAGAGTCAACATGGATTTATGAAAGGAAAATCATGTTTGACAAACCTGTTTGAGTTTTTTTGAGGATGTAACGAGCAGAATAGATGAGGGGGAGCCAGTGGATGTGGTGCATTTGGATTTTCAGAGGGCTTTTGATAAGGTCCCACACAAGAAGTTAGCAAACAAAATTAGAGCACATGAGACTGGGGGTAATAAACTGACATGGACTGAGAATTGGTGAACATACAGAAAATAGCAAATAGGAACTAACAGGCTATTCTCAGGTTGGTAGGCTGTGACTAGTGGGGTCAGTGCAAGGATTAGTTCTTGGGCCCCAGCTCTTCACAATCTAGATCAATGATTTGCTGATGACATAAAACTAGGGGGAAGTATCAGTTGTGAGGAGGATGCAAAAACGCTTCAAGGGGATTTAGACAGACTAAGTGAGTGGACAAGAACATGACGGATGGAATATAATGTGGAAAAATGTGAAGTTATCCACTTTAGGTAGGAAAAACAGGATTGCAAAGTATTTCTTAAATGGTGAAAGATTTGGAAGCGTTGATGTCCAAAGGGACCTGGGTGCCCTTGTTCGTGAGTCACTGAAAGCTAACGTGCAGGTGCAGTAAGCAATTAGAAAGGTAAATGGTGTGTTGGCCTTCATTGCGAGAGGATTTGAGTGCAGGAGCAAGGGTGTATTATTGTAGCTGTACAGGGCCTTGGTGAGACCACACCTGGAGTATTGTGTGCAGCTTTGGTCTCCTTATCTAAGGAAGGGTATGCTTGCCATAGAGGGAGTGCAGCAAGGTTCACCAGACTGATTCCTGGGATTGTCCTGTGAGGAGAGATTGAGGAGACCAGGCTTCTGTTCTCTGGAGTGTTAAAGAATGAGAGGTGATGTCATTCAAACATGCAAAATTCTTACAGGGCTCATCAGGGTAGATGTGGATAGGATGTTTCCCCTGGCTGGTGAGTCTAGAACCAGAGGACACAGTCTCAGAATAAGGGACAGTCCATGTAAGACTGAGATGAGGAGAAATTTCTTCACTCAGAGAGTAGTGAATCTTTGGAATTCCCTACCCCAAAGGGCTGTGGAAGCTCAATCATTGAGCATGTTCAAGACAGAAATTGATAGATCTCTAGATATTAAAGATATCAAAGGATATAGGTTAGTGCGGGAATGTGGCATTGAGGTAGCAGATCAGCCAATTGCATGGCAGAGCTGGCTCAAAGGGCCGAATGGCCTACTCCTGCTCATATTTCCTATATTTCCATGTTTCTTTCTTCATAAGATAAGTCCTTCATCCCACGAATGAGTTGAGTGAACCTTCTCCAAACTGTTGCTAACACAGTTATATACTTTTTCAAATAAAGAAATGAAAACTATACACATTACTCCAGATATGGTCTCGCAAATGCCCTGTACAGCTGCAGTAAAACTTCTCTATGTTTATATTCCATTCCCCTTTGCAATAAAAGCCAACATTCCATTTACCTTCCTAATCACTCGCTGTACCTGCATACTAACTTTCCTTCGACAGCACCTTCCAAATCCACAACTTCTACCACCTAGAAGGACAAGGACAGCAGATACATTGGAACACCACCATCTGCAAGTTCCCCTCCAAGCCACTCACTATCCTTACTTGGAAATATATCGCCGTTCCTTTACTGTCACTGGGTCAAAATCCTGGAACTCGCTTCCTAACAGCACTGTGGGTGTAGCTACACCACAAGGACTGCAGCGGTTCAAGAAGGCAGCTCACCACCACCTTCGCAATTAGGGATGGGCAATAAATGCTGACCTTGCCAGCGATGCCCACATCCCGTGGAAGAATATAAAGTAGCTTTTTGTGATTCATGCACCAGGACACCCAGATCCCTCTGTATCACAGAGTTCTGCAATCTCCCTCCATTTACATAATATGCTGTTTTTCTGTTCTTCCTGTCAAAGTGGACAAATTTGCATTTTCCCACATTATACTCCATCTGCCAAATTTTTGCCCACTCACTTAACTTGTCTATACCCCTTGGCAGTCCCCTTACCTCCTCTTGACAACTTACTTTCTTACCGATCTTGGTGCCATTGGCAAATTTAGGGACCATACATTTGGTCTGTTCCTAAAACATTAGTACTGATGCTAGGCCTTTCAAATATCTCTGAAATTCTGGACCATCTGTGATGTTACCCCTCTGCTTTGTCTCCCTGTCCCCAAAACCGCAGGTGGGCACTCTGGCGACTTTGCTGCATTACTGCCTTCCGTACCATAGAGGGCTGCAGAGCGGGAGTTGGGCCTGTGGGCGGTCTGTGATTCCACTGGGAAACCTAAAAGATAAGTGATGGTTGGTTAATGAGCTAATGTAACTTGTTCAACCACAGCTCAACAATCAACCCCCTTCACCTAACGACGCAACCATCTCTCCTTGGCCTAGCTCACTGACACCATCAAAGACTCCCTTTTCTCAAATTTTATAACCGTTTATGTTCAAAATGTTTACCACCTCAAAACCTCCAACGGCATTGTGATTTTTTTTGCCAAGTGTTTACAGTTTGATGATTTTAAAAGAAATTGTGTGTATTATGTATTTCGGTGTCGAAAGAGTTAAAGAAAATGAAATAGCCTTTTCAAACTGTTGGTGAATCTTTCTATAGTTAGTAGTTTCATGGCTAAATACTAGTTAGGAGAAGTTTAAGGACCAATAACAATGGTTTATACCGCAATTTGCCAGTAAGATGATGGCTTAATCACTGGTTTCCTTTACAATTGTGAAATTATTCAGCCTCTCTCATTAATTACATGTAAGAGAGTAACATTAATCTTAAACTGTTTTTATGTTGGGATTTAGTGGGGTTTTTGAATCAGCAAAGAGCAGTCACTCAGGGACTCACCAAAGCAATTGTAGAGATTCTGCCCAGGCATCACTGCCAGATACACAAGACCATTCGCCAGGAGACCAGGGAACAGAGATCAGGCGGCAGAAACTCTCAACCATCTCATTAGTCATCTACTGTTTCTCACTCATTAAATGCCAATGTTTGTTGTTATTGTACAATGTTTAGAAAGTTTGGATTTCATGAAAGATGATGAGATCAATGAATCATGTGTGTCCTTGGCTGTATAAGGAAATACCTTAGATCATCTATGGGCTACACAGAGAGACAAATGATGTCTTCATTTTTTTGGCCAAACACTCCTTTTGTTGGTGCATGCGATAGAGTTCGGCACCTCGAAACACTGTTGATCTGCCGGTAGCTAGTCCAAATGGAGTAATGAATCTTAACAATACCTGACACATGCTTGTTAAAACCAGACCCAGAAACACAACCCTTCACTTGCTCTTTTAGAAGCTGTCATTTTATGTTGTTTATTTGATTAAACAGTTCACCCTCACCACACACACACAGAGGCAGGCCTTACACACACACACACACACACACACACACTCTCACAGACTCTCTCATACACACACACACACAAACACGTACACTCTAACCCACAAACATACTTAGACACACTGATACAGACACATGTAATATACACACACACGTATGCAAACGCAGACATATATACACAGAGGCACACACACACAGACACGGACTCGCAGACACAGGCACAGGTGCACCCATACAAAAGCAAACAGATACAGACACCCATTCACAGACACTCACATAGTCAGACTTACACAGACAGACATACACAGATACAAACATAAGGCTGAATTTAATCCAGGCGATGGGGTCCCACCCACCAGCTGGAGGGCCCTCCATTGGGGTAGGCCCACTGCACTAAGTGCCACTCAGCCAGATCAAGGAACCCAGGATGGAAATCCCACCAACCAGAGGCCGGCAGCTCCTCATTGCCATTAGTGCCAGTAATGCGCCCACCAGAGGCCCAGGTTTAACATGGGAGGCAGGCCACAGGTGACACAAGGGAGGGGTCACAGGGGTAGTTGGTCATGGGGTGTGGGAGGAAGGGCAGGGTGTGGCTCCCAATGTCGAGTTCATGATCAGACACTATAGGCAGAATTTTCCGTTCCAGAGACTAAGTCTGGTGGCGGGAGGAGGAGTTGGAGTGAATTCCACTGGATAGTGGGCGGCTGAACATGCGAGATCTTGTGCTGTTCGGCTCATTAATTATGCATCTGTGGGAAGTACGTCAAATCTCATAGTGGGGCAGGAAGTGAATATTCCGGGTTCTGTAAAAAACCTCCCCAGGAGAGAACAACAACCTTCCCCATGACGGTTCAGCAAGGCCTCCCTGGAGATTCTTCTCCAGGCCACTGGGGAAAGGTGTGAGCTCCTCTTTCCGAGGGATGGGAGTAGGAGGCCCTGCCGTCTGACCACGCTGGCCTGGGAGGAGGTCACCAGGGTGGTGAGCGCCCATGAGGCCCGAAGAAGGACCTCTCTGCAGTGCAGGAAATGGATGAATGATCTCATTTGCTCTGCTAGAGTAAGTCAAACTGCTACTCACTGCAGAGTCACCACTCTCATAAGGGCATCAGGTAGTTTAAGTATTAGAGTCCACAGGGATGTCACACATAATCATCAGATGGGACATCAGCACTGTTTTATCATTCTTTCACAGGACGTGGGTATTGCCAACTGGGTCAGCGTTTTTATTGCCCATCCCCTTGAGAAGGTGGTGGTGAGCTGCCTTCTTGAATCACTACAGTCCATGCAGTGTAGGTGCAGCCACAGTGCTGTTAGGGAGGGAGTTCCAGGATTTTGATCCAGTGACAGTGAAGGAACGACGATATATTTCCCAGTCAGGATCATGAGTGACTTGGAGAGAAACTTCCAGGTGGTGGTGTTCCCATCTATCTGCTGCCCTTGTCCTTCTAGATGGTAGAGGTTTGGTAGAGTTTGGAAGTTGCTGCTGAAGGAGGCTTGGCGAGTTGCTGTAGTGCATCTTGTAGATGGTACACACTGCTGCTAATGTGCTTCGGTGGTGGAGGGAGTGAATGTTTGTGGATGGGGTGCCAATCAAGCAGCTGCTTTGTCCTGGATGATTTTGAGCTTATTGAGCGTTGTGGGAGCTGCACTCATCCAGACAAGTGGGGAGTATTCCATCACACTCCTGACTTGTGCCTTATAGATTGTGGACAGGATTTGGGAAGTCAGGAGGTGAGTTACTCATTACAGGATTCCTAGTGTCTGATCTGATCTTGTAGCCAAAGTGTTTATACGGCTAGTCCAGTTCAGTTTCTGGTCAATGGTGACCCCCAGGATGTTGATAGTGGGGGATTCAGTGATGGTAATGCCATTGAATGTCAAGGGGAGATGGTTGGATTCTCTCATGTTGAAGATGGTCATTGCCTGGCACTTGAGTAGCACGAATGTTACTTACCACTTATCAACCCAAGCCTGAATGTTGTCCAGGTCTTGCTGAATATGGGCATGGGTTGCTTCAGTACCTGAGGGGTCATGAATGATGCTGAACATTGTACAATCATCAGTGAACATCCACAGTTCTGACCTTATGATGGAAGGAAGGTCATTGATAAAGCAGCTGAAGATGGTTGGGCCGAGGACACTACCCTGAGGAACTCCTGCAGTGATGTCCTGGAGCTGAGATGACTGACTTCCAAGTTTGAACCAAGGCTGTAATGAGGTCAGGAGCTGAGTGGCCCTGGCGGAACCCAAACTGGGCGTCAGTGAGCAGGTTATTGCTAAGCAAGTGCTGCTTGATAGCACTGTTGATGGCCCCTTCCATTACTTTACAGATGATCAAGAGGAGACTGATGGGCAGTAATTGTCTGGGTTGGTTTCTGCTCCTTCTTGTCCACAAAACTGGCAGCACCTTTAACAACACCATCTTATCTAAGATCCTGCACAAAAGGTGTCTTAGTCCCTCACTGGGGAGGGATCAGCACACACACACACCAAACATGCAAGTATCTGAACTGCCCTTTCATCCATAGTGCCCATACTCAATCCACCTATCTTCATGCAGGACAGGATAGTCCACAACAGGATGGAGAGAGACAAGACAGCAGGTGGGCCCCTGAAACTCAGGACCACCACCCAATTCGAGGAGCAGGCTGCAGAGCTGGAGGGGGTGGGGGAGGACACTGACCATGCCTGTGTTGGAGGTGAGGCCGGCCTCCCCCAGCAACCCAGTGAGGAAGCAAACATTATACAGAGACAAAGTGTGGATAATGACTGTGAGCGATGTGGAATGTTTAAGCCAGCCTAAGCAATCACTCATTCTCCCTTTTCTCCATTCCAGGTACCAGCTGGTAGAGCGGGAGGCCCATGTCCAGCACAAGAGAAAACCCCAGTCCCCAAACCACCTCGCAGGAGGACCAAGAGGCTCCTGTACCTGTCAAACTGTCACTGTGTTCACCTGCACCCTCCACCAGTGCAGTTACACACACCTCGGTGGGTCGTAGATCTAGAGTAGGATCCGGTTTATAATCTGGTGGTCAGCTCACCATTACGGGTCCACAGCAGATGGGGGCAGTGACAGCAAAGGTCTCCGGCACTGGGGGAACTGCTGAAGACAAGGCCCCTGCAAGGTCCAGGTCTAATTCCGATCATAAACATCAGCCCTAAAATAAATGTTGGAGATGCAAAAGGATCAGGCAGAGTTGTCAGGGGCTGTCAGGAGACTGGGACAAGGAATGGAGGAGTCTGCTTTCTCTCTCTGCTGTTGTGGCCCTGACAGGCAAGAACATCAAAACCTCCATGGGAAGGGTGGCGGCTGCCTTGGAGACCCAGGCCCAGCAGTTCCTGCTGGATTTGTGCTCGGACCTGCACACCATCACTCTGGCCATGGGTGGTATCCAGCAGGGGCTAGGTGAGAGGCGTATGGGGCACCTCGACCTTCCTTCAGCTGTGCCTTCCCCTCACGGAGTCAGGGAGGGGCCCTCGGGCATTCACAGGGAGGAGGAATGCCAGCCAGGCACCCTGAGGGCATCCACCCAGCACAACCCAAGGGTGCCCCCTGCCGCGGCACCTCCCCTCTGCCAGTAACCTCACTGCCTTCAGCAGGTCAGGCCAAGGGGGCTGCACCTGCCCCAGAACAGGAGACCCTGAGCAGGACAGGTCCTCAAGGCCTCGGGCCTCCAGACGACAACCACCAAAGTCATCTCAGATAACAGAGCACAGCAGTCAGCAGGCTGCCTCCACCTCTGCTGTGGATGTCGGGGCTGCACCTGGACGTAGCTGTAGGGTTGGAAAAATTAAAATGTTTTGAATGCACACTGGTGGCAGAGGATGTTCACTCATTGTACATACTTTTCGCTTTTGTAAATATATTCTGTGTGTTCCTTCTCTAAGTCTCATGGATTCAATGGATATTCCAGTGATAAAATGTTCTGCGTCAGGGGTCAAACATGTCCCCCATCAAAGAACTCCCAACTAGAACTTCAGATGCACTGATTCCCACATGATCTCACCACAGTGAGTAGGTTTCAATTCCACAACTGTGCCATTAGTGATGTCGCATAACACGTGACCATGGTGGCTGTCACTCTTCAATCTCAGGCAGACATCATGTGGGCACAGGAGAATCATTCATCAGGCTTGTTGACTATCCTTCTGCTGTCACCCCTTCCTGGAGGACCAGAGATGGTTGTTCCTCCCATTCATACATGACTGCACATGGAGACATTGCTCTTTGACCAGGGTGATGAGTGTCATGTGCAAACCTCATGTGCAAGCCTCACACGGACACTATTCCGCTTGTCTCCAACACCCTCGAGACTCTACAGAGAGACCATTGCCTCGGCAGCACAGAGTGACTAACAACATGAGCCGTTGTCAGCCATGACCATTCACCCAGGAGGATGGAGGTTTGGAGTAATGAGTTGGCTGCCGTCCACCAGCCGTTACCCTCGGAGACATCCAACTCCCTCCCTCCCTCATCTCTACTCTGACTGCAGCCGATAGCAAATGTCACAGAATGAACGGCAGCTCCACACCTTGCTGGGGTCTCGAGGTTATGAGACCCATGAGTCGGAAACAAACCTGGTGCCTTGTGATCTTCACCATAGAGAGGAGAACACAGCTGAGCATGAAATAAAAACAGAAAATGCTGGAAAAACTCAGCAGGACTGGCAGCATCTGTTGAGAGAGAAACAGAGTTAATGTTCCGAATCTGAATGACTCTCCTTCTGAGCTGTCTTCACAACTGAGCCTGGTTGACATCCCGTTGCCTCGTGGTTATCAGGGTGTCCCTTTAGTCGGCCGCTCGCGCTGACCTTGAGCTCCACCCACCCGAAAACACCCTCCTCCCACCTCAAGGTATTGCAGTTTGACATTGAGGGTGTTGTCTTGCTGCTGCAGAAATGGTATGTGTCTCCTTGAAACTCACTCCATCACCTTCCACCCTCGCCCTGTCACTCACCCATCACCATAGACCCGCCCAATATCACCGTTCCTCTCCCCTCTGTTACCCTTAAACCTCCCCCAATTACCCTGGACCCTATCACCATCCACCTCCACATGCCTTCCCTGCCCTCTCAGCCCACTCCCATTACCATCCCGATGTCCACCCTGATGCTGCCCCCTCCCATTTCTGTGCCACCTTTCTTGTCCCCCTTCATGACCCACCCGATGACACCTACACCTGCCAGATACACACCCTGAAACTCCCACCCTACTGCATCCCACTGCCCCCTCTGACTGTCACTGTGCCCTGTTAACATCAGGACCCTGAGTTCTCTTCCCAGGACCCCACCATTGACACCACAGTCCCAGCCCTCTAACACACTCTACCCCACCTTCCCCAGACACTCTACCCCACCTTTCCACACTTCCAGCCTTCATCTGCCTCCCCTGGCCACCCTCTGCTCCACCCTTCCACCCTCCCCCCGTTCCCCTGCATACCATTTCCAGCCTCAGTGCAGCTTGGATCCCAGCACCCAGGAAGGAGGAGTCCTCGCCAGGTGTGCGCCATGTATGTACAGTTGTGAAACAGAATGTTCTAAATTCCTGCTAGGGGGGGAATTAATTTGGAGGAGGAACAAGGCTCTGGTTTGTTGGCCTTTTAATGAGCATTCATGGGATGTAAATGGGGTTCCTTACATCATTCTGCGGGACACTCGACCCGCCCTTACGCCGCCATGAAAGCCAAGAGAACAGGTTCCAAATTCATTTGCCACTGTCGGGTAACTGATTTTTTGCCCCCTGCCAAATCTTGCTCTCCCGCCCACTACGATTCCCGCAGTTGCCGGGAGCGGAAAATTCTGCTCTATGTAGCTAACAATCAGGGACCCACTTGGGATCTGCAAGCAAACATAACGTGGTTTTCTTTTCGAGCATCCAGAGTGTGTGCGTGTGTGTTTTTGAGTATGTGTGTGAGTGTGTGTGTCCATGTGCGAGTGTGCGTGTTTGTGTGTGAAAATGTTTGTGTGTGAGCATGTGTGTATGTGTGTGCGTATGTGTGTGTTTGTCTGTTTATGGCCAGAATTTTTCCCTTGTTGGAAGGGCTCAGTGGGAATGGGCGGGAAGCCGACTGCCGCCCACGATCGACTCCACATCGTGATTTCATGCAGGCGCACCAATTAAAGCCCACCCAGTGAGGAACGCGAGCGGCAGCGCTGAGCGCTACCTGTGCGGAAGAGGGGGAGGAGGGAGAGTCGAACTTGGCACAGGGTTCAAGCGCTTCAATCTCCCTGAGGCACTGTGTCACATGAGATGGAATTTGTTTTTAATTCCAAAATAAAGTTTTTATTTAATGTGTATTAGCTTTAAGAAATCTCACCCTGCTTAAGGATGAGGTTTCCTAAAAAATGCAAAGGCCGCTTGGCCTTTTCGCCCGCTCGCCAACCGTAAGGTTGGACAGGCAGCTTAAATTTCAAGTTAATGAGGTTGTTAATGGCCTTAATAGACCTTTTAAGAGTGGTGACGACAACTGTTGTGAAAACTAGGACTTATGTTGACTTGCAGAGGTCTTTGTTGTCAAACACTCGTTGCCGTAGTTTGTAGAAAGCCGTACTGGTGCAGCTGATCCAGTGTTGGATCTCCTCGTCAATGGTGGCCTTTTGAGAGAGGTGACTGCCAAGGTATGGGGAGTGCACCACATAAACCAGAGTCTCTCCTTCACCATACATGGGAGGTGGAATATTTGGTTGACCAAGCGGTGGCTGTAATGAGTTTTGTTTTGGCAACATTCAAGGACAGGCTGAGCCGCTTGTCTGCAGATTTGAAGAGATTGAGTGTGCCTTGCAAAGCCTGTCCACCATCTACAAGGCACCAGTCAGGAGTGCGATGGAATACTCTCCACTTAACTGGATGAGTGCGGCTCCCACAACACTCAAGAAGCTTGACACCATCCAGGACAAAGCAGCCGCATGATTGGCACCACATCCACAAACATTCACTCCCTCCACCACCGACGCACAGTAGCAGCAGTGTGTACCATCTACAAGATGCACAGCAGCAACTCACTAAGGCTCCATAGACAGCACCTTCCAAACCCACGACTGCTACCATCTAGAAGGACATGGGCAGCAGATAGATGGGAACACCACCACCTGGAAGATCCCCTCCAAGTCACTCACCACCCTGACTTGGAAATATATCACCGTTCCTTCACTGTCGCTGGGTCAAAATTCTGGAACTCCCTTCCTAACAGCACTGTGGGTGTACCTACACCACATGGACTGCAGCGGTTCAAGAAGGCAGCTCACCACCATCTTCTCAAGGGCAATTAGGGATGGGCAATAAATGCTGGCCTAGCCAGCGAAGCCCACATCCCATGAATGAATAAAAAAAAGTCTGGTGCAGAATGAACGACACTGCGGTTATCTGCAAACTATAGATCATGTATGTCAATGGTGGTCAGTTTAGTTTGGCACAGAAGTGTTTGAGATTTAAGAGTTTCCCATCTAGATGGGATTTAACTCTGGCACCAGAGGGGCAATTGATCTTTGTAAAGGTGAATAGCCACTGTCAGGTAGATTATAAATTGTATGGGGTCCTCCGGTCTGGATTTTAGGGGTGTCTGTTTCAGAACTCTGAATTAAGACAGTTGCAATCGTATCATCATGAAGCAATTACAGGATTGTGATGGAGTTTCTTGGACATCCAAATCTCTGTATGACAATATACAGAGCCTCGCAATTTACTGAGTCAAATGCTTTGGTCAGGTTGATGAATGCAATGGAGAGCTCCTGGTGTTGCTCTCAACATTTTCCCCTGGATTGTCACCTTGACACAGTGGAGAGGTTCGCGCGCTCTGACAATTCCTTGAGCAATGCTATTGGGAGCTTCTTGCCCCTGGTAGGGTCACCCATGGTGACAAGGTCAAGGGGAGGTGTCAGACAAAGTGCAGTCCAAAAAGTCCTCAATGGCAGAACAGGCAAAGTAAAACTGTGTGCCTCACCGGCTGTGAAGGTGGGAGAATGAGGTGGTCCTGTTCATCATGGTCTGACACATGTTCGAAATCTGACCATTGACCACAATCACACCAGGTGGTCTTTGTAGCAGTGACAATCACCGTTGGATTGCCGCTCTGCTTCTACTTTGTTACACAACATCAAAGCTCTGCTTTTCTGGCCCAGAATTTTGAACGGGACCTCTTCAGAAATGTGGAACATACCTGTTCAGGAGTCCTTCCCTCTTAGTGCAGGATCGTCAGGGGGAAGCAAAGCCACACCCCCTTTTCACGGCACTAGCTGCTGTATTTTGCTAAGTCTTCATTCACTAACAAACTGAAAAGCTTTGGGACATTTAAATAGCTTTACATTGTGTCAGTGAATGAGTGTGAGTGAGGTAAGTGGGTAAGTGGATAGAATGGATAGGGTGCCAGCTGGGTAGGGTGGCAGCTGGGAAGGGTGGCAGGGTGGGTAGGGTGGCAGCTGGGAAGGGTGGCAGGTTGGGTAGGGTGGCATGGTGCGTAGGGTGGCAGGGTAGGTAGGGTGGCAGGGTGGGTAGGGTGGGTAGGGAGGCAGGGTGGGTAGGGTGGCAGGGTAGTTGGGTGGCATCTGGGATGGGTGGCATGGTGGGTTGGGTGGCAGGGTGGGTAGGGCAGCAGGGAGGGTAGGGTGCCAGCTGGGAAGGGTGGCAGGGTGGGTAGGGCAGCAGGGTGGGTAGGGTGGCAGGGTGGGTGGGTGGAAGCTGGGTAGGCAGCAGGGTGGTAGGGTGGCAGCTGGGAAGGGTGGCAGGGTGGGTAGGGTGGCAGGGTGGGTAGGGTGGCAGGGTGGGTAGGGTGGCAAGGGTGGCAGTGTGGGTAGGGTGCCAGCTGGGAAGGGTGGCAGGGTGGGTATGGTGGCAGGGTGGGTAGGGTGCCAGCTGGGAAGGGTGGCAGGGTGGGTAGGGCAGCAGGATGGGTAGGGTGGCAGGGTGGGTAGGGTGCCAGCTGGGAAGGGTGGCAGGGTGGGTAGGGTGGCAGGGTGGGTATGGTGGCAGGGTGGGTAGGGTGCCAGCTGGGAAGGGTGGCAGGGTGGGTAGGGTGGCAGGGTGGGTAGGGCAGCAGGGTGGGTAGGGTGGAAGGGTGGGTAGGGTGGCAGCTGGGAAGGGTGGCAGGGTGTGTAGGGCAGCAGGGTGGGTAGGGTGGCAGCTGGGAAGGGTGGCAGGGTGGGTAGGGTGGCAGGGTGGGTAGGGTGGCAGCTGGGAAGGGTGGCAGGGTGGGTAGGGTGGCAGGGTGGGTAGGGTGGCAGCTGGGAAGGGTGGCAGGGTGGGTAGGGCAGCAGGGTGGGTAGGGTGGCAGGGTGGGTAGGGTGGCAGCTGGGAAGAGTGGCAGGGTGGGTAGGGCAGCAGGGTGGATAGGGTGGCAGGGTGGGTAGGGTGCCAGCTGGGAATGGTGGCAGGGTGGGTAGGGTGGCAGGGCATCAAGGGTGGCAGTGTGGGTAGGGTGCCAGCTGGGAAGGGTGGCAGGGTGGGTAGGGTGGCAGGGCATCAAGGGTGGCAGTGTGGGTAGGGTGCCAGCTGGGAAGGGTGGCAGGGTGGGTATGGTGGCAGGGTGGGTAGGGTGCCAGCTGGGAAGGGTGGCAGGGTGGGTATGGTGGCAGGGTGGGTAGGGTGGCAGGGTGGGTAAGGTGCCAGCTGGGAAGGGTGGCAGGGTGGGTAGGGTGGCAGCTGGGAAGGGTGGCAGGGTGGGTAGGGTGGCAGGGTGGGTAGGGCAGCAGGGTGGGTAGGGTGGCAGGGTGGGTAGGGTGGCAGGGTGGGTAGGGCGGCAGCTGGTAGCGGTAGGTCAGATGGTGGGGAGAGGTCGGAGGGTCGGGGGAGTCGGAGAGTCGGGGGAGAATCGGAGTATTGGGGTGGATTCAGAGGGTTGGAGGCAGTCGGAGGGTTGGGGGGTGGAGTTGGTGGGTCATGGAGGGATTTGGGTGGGCAGTAGAGAGTTGGGATTCGGAGTTAGTGTGGTCGGTTGTATAGTTACCCAGGAGTTAGGCCTGTGTTTTTTCAGTCTGACATTTGCTGGGTAACTATCCAGGTAAGTACATTGGAATGTCCAAAGTCTGTGATTCTAGCTCAGAGTCAGAGGCTTTTTTCCGTGGGTCTCGAGGAGCAGGGGAATTGCTCATTGGAGGTTGAAACTTCCTGGACATTTCCCGTGGAGTCACTGCGTTGGGACTTCTGAGGAGTCCTGTCGTGCATCCTCAGAGGTACATCAAGAGACCAGGAGATACAGGCCATTCTGATGTGTCAGATCACAAGGTCACAGCAACAAAGCACAGCTCATTCCCAACCGGGCCAGAGGAAAGCCACAGCCTGATTGGTTATTTCTCCCACTGAAAATAATTGTCAGGTTCATACTTCTCCTATTTTTAAATTCACTATATGGTATCTCTGTCAGCTGTCACTCCGCGGTAGCACTCTCACTGCTCAGCCCCACTTCTGAGACTTAGGCCTGAATGTTTCGGATGGTGGGGGTCTCGCTTCCTGCCATCCGAGGAGCCAGTGCGGGACACATCGCCCCGGCTCCGACATGAGCGTCATTTGGCTGCAGGTGGGGCCTCCAGCCCTCACTTGGCCACCTGATTGGCTGGCAGCTCTCCAGCCCCTGCAGGAGGCAACACTGCTGCAGTGGACAGAAGAAGAAATGCAGGAGGAGGTTAGAGCCTAGGTCCAGGCACCAGCAGCCCAGGACAGGGGGCATGAAGGGGCATTCGGGGTCTCAAGGGAGAGGCCGGGGGTGAGGGGTGGTGAGAGGGAGGTCCGGAGGCCACCGGGCCTTAAGTCGGGGGGTGCCCGACTTCAGAAGGGGGCTTCTGATAGAGGTCTCACCTCCCTCCAACTTCCCGCCTGGGATCTGACTATTCTTTATCGGGCTTCCCCATGGAAATTTAATCCTCCTGCCTGTCTAAAAATTGAGGTTGGGCGAGAAACAGCCTTTAAGTGGACAATAATTGGCATTTAAGGCCTCAGTTGGGGCAAGGGCGGGCTTCCCATCTGGAGTCTTGCCCGACCCAGTGTAAAATCGCTGTGTGGTCGGAGTGAGCGGGAACCTGGAGGGAATCCTGTCCCTGCAATTTCACGCTCCCTCCCCCCAACCACCTAAAACCCCACAGGGGCGTAAAATTCTGGCCTTAAGCACAAAAATCTAGGCTGACCCTCCAGGGTAGAACAGAGGGATTGCTGCACCGTCAGAGGTGCTGCCTTTCTAGTGAAATATTAAGCCTCTTAGGTTTATGCCAATGATCCAACGGCAGTGTTTGAAGATGAGAAGGGGAATTCTCCCCAATGTCCTGGAGTCAATATCACTCCTGCACTCCTCTAATTCCAGCCTCTTGTGCATCCCCGATTTCCATCGCTCTGCCATTGGCGGCCGTGTCTTCAGCTGCCTGGGCCCTAAGCTCTGGAATTCCCTCCCAAATCCTCTCTGCCTCTCTCTCCTCCTTTTAAGATATTCCTTCAAATGTACCTCTTTGATCAAGCTTATCATCATCTGCCCTAATATCCCCTTATTTGGTTCAATGTCAAATTTTGTTTTATTATGATTCTGTGAAACGCTGTGGGACGTTTTACTATGTTAAAGGCGTCATATAAATACAAGTTGTTGTTACTTACCATGGTCTGTTTACTGGGGCCAATTACCCTGATCTCTTTTTTTCTGTTGCGAGCCCGATTGTGCTACTTCTCCACATTTATTCACGGATTGCTTCTGTAGGAAGCTTCAGTTACTGCATCATCGATGAAATGCACTTTGCAGCAAAATGAAATGTATTTCTCTGTTTTTATCTCTAGGATATCTAACGCTGTGTGGGTTGGGACCATGGGGGAGGGAAAATGTCTGAACCCTGGTAGATTAAGTGAAAATGGTTTCGTTTTCACCCTTGTGTTTGGAATGTGATGTGCAGGTTGTAATCACGAGGGTATTGTAAAGTGTCAGTGTGATAATACAGTGGTTATAGACTCCCCAGAGAGACCGACAGCTTGTGACCCCAAACGGAGGTCAAAGAGAAATTAACACAAGCATACCAGATTGGAGGGAGGTGGTAATTGCAGTTGTCTCAGCAGGAGACACAGGCACATAAAGAGCAAAGGGAGTTACGTTGCCTGAAAGAGCAAGTCATAAAACTTTGGCAGTTTGGTATATGAACATTTGTGCAAAACTTTGAAATGGCATTTAATGACTTATGTAGCTGATGTATGCATTATGTGTGAAAAATTAGGGAAAACCTATTCTTATTATTAATTGCCATTATGTTTGATCACTGTGTGATCATTGTGTGGTCCTGCAGTGAAACCGCTAATGGCTAAATGATAAAATCACCAATACTGCTTACATTTAAACTGGCAATTGTCTTCTTTATCTTAATCTAGAAGAGAGCCCTGATTGGTGCACTCACTCACAGCTTAGAGCTGAGACCCAGGGTTGCTTTTGGTGCTCAACCTCAGCATGAAATGAAGATGAAGCATAAAATGACAAGACTCTTAAATCTCATTGTTCTTCCATGGATTTTCTACCACTCACTCATCAGGAGCCTCCTCCAGAGCACCTTCAACACCAACAACAACTTGCATTTATATTGGGACTTCAACATAGATAAATGTCTCAGGGCCTTTTACTTGAGCAATTATCTAGCAAAGTTTGTCATTGAGCTACAGATAAGGAGACATTAGGACAGGTGACCAAAAGCTTGGCCAAAGAGGTAGGTTTTAAAGAGCATCTTAAAGGAGACAGGTAGCGAGGTGGCAAGGTTTAGAGAGGGAACTTTAGAGCTTAGTGCCCAGGCAGTTGAACAATGGCTGTCTTATGCCTCTTTTTTGACCCCATACACTTTCTTTAAACCCCTCACAATCCCATATCCAGGTGAGTGTGAGTTTGCGTGTGGATATTGGGTAAGGACCAGGTCAAGTTGCCTTGTGACTCACTAACACTTAGTGACATGTCATTTTCATATTCTTGAATGTACATTCCTTGTGTCAGTCAAATTTGGCACAAGGAGTCCATTCGCCCTATCCTGCCTGTGCTAGCTTTCTGAAAAGCTAACTACCTATAGTCCCATCATCATCTACCCTTTCCCACAAACCCTTTAAATCCAAATACCTGTTGGTACTTTTTAAAGCCTATTCAGGATCTTGCTTCAGCTGCAGTTTCTCATATCCTAATAACACCCTGCGTAAAAAAAAATCTTACACCCACAATCCCCTCGCCTCCCCACCACCCCATGCATCCCAGTTCTGA
Organism: Cetorhinus maximus; assembly: GCF_964194155.1. Classification (NCBI taxonomy): domain Eukaryota; kingdom Metazoa; phylum Chordata; class Chondrichthyes; order Lamniformes; family Cetorhinidae; genus Cetorhinus; species Cetorhinus maximus. The sequence goes on along the minus strand of NC_135886.1, from coordinate 144,186,117 downwards.
AATTCTTCCTTTCCAGTTGTCAACGCAATGAGCACTGGAAATAGATTTTCCTAATTTACAATCTAAAAAATATTTTATTTCTGTTTACAAAGGCTGGTCAATGCCCAGCATGTCCAGAACAAAAAAAAACACCTGGAAAAACTCAGCAGGTCTGACAGCATCTGCGGAGAGGGATGCAGTTGACGTTTCGAGTCCGTATGACTCTTCATCAGAACTAAGGCATATAGAAATGAGATGAATATAAGCTGGTAGAAGAGGGTGGGACAGGAGAGCTCGATAGGGGGCCAGTGATGGGCGGAGGCCAAGAAGAGACTGCCAAAGATGTCATAGACAAAAGGACAAAGGGGTGTTGATGGTGGTGATATTATCTAAAAGATGTGCTAATGGGGACATTAAGGGACGTAAGCTAGTGGCAGATGGCCCTAGTGGGGGTGGGGTGGGGGGAGGGGATCGAAATGGGCTAAAAGGTGGAGATGAAACACTAGATCGAAATAAATTTTAAAATAGGAGGGAAAAGAAAAAAAGTTGTAAAAAAAAAAATAAATTAATTAAATTTTTTAAAATGATAATTAATTGGAAAAAGGGGGATCGGAAAGTGGGTGGGGATGAAGGAGAGAGTTCATGATCTGAAATTGTTGAACTCAATATTAAGTCCGGAAGGCTGTAAAGTGCCTAGTCGGAAGATGAGGTGCTGTTCCTCCAGTTTGCGTTGAGCTTCACTGGAACATTGCAGCAGGCCAAGGACGGACATGTGGGCATGAGAGCAGGGTGGAGTGTTCAAATGGCAAGTGACAGGGAGGTCTGGATCATGCTTGTGGACAGACCGAAGGTGTTCTGCAAAGTGGTCACCCAGTCTGCGTTTGGTCTCTCCAATGTGGAGGGAACTGCATTGGGAGCAGCGAATGCAGTAGACTAAGTTGAGGGAAGTGCAAGTGAAATGCTGCTTCACTTGAAAGGAGTGTTTGGGCCCTTGGACGGTGAGGAGGGGGGAAGCAAAGGGGCAGGTGTTGCATCTTCTGCGGTTGCATGGGAAGGTGCCGTGGGAGGGGGTTGAGGTGTGATGGACCTTTCATTCAAAATCGTTTTTTGCCTATTTTTGTTTTTTTAAAGTCATTTTACGGTTTGTGGGCATCGCTGGGTAGGTCAGCATTTATTGCCCATCCCTAACTGCCCTTGAGAAGGTGGTAGTGAGCTGCCTTGAACCGCTACAGCCCCTGCAATGTAGGTCCATCCACAATGCTGTTGGAGAGGGAGTTCCAGGATTGGCCAACAAAAAGGGCCATCCCAAAGTCTTCTATCGACACAAAAGTAGTAAGAGGGTGGTTAAAGGAGTAGGACCTATTAGGGACCTAAAAAGGGATTTACAGATGGGGGAAGGGGGCATGGCTGAGGTGTGAAATGAATATTTTGCATCTGTCTTTACCAATGAAGCAGATCCTACCAAGGCCACCGTGACAGAGGAGGAAACCCTGCCATTAGAAGGGATAAAAATTGATAAGGGGGAAGTGTTGGATAAACTGTCAGTACTTAAAGTTGACATTGCACTGGGACCGGATAAGATGCATCCAAGGATATTGAAGGAAGTGAGAGTAGAAATTGCAGGGGCACTGGCCAAAATCTTTCAGTCTTCCCTAGACTCAGGGGAGGTGCCACAGGACTGGAGAATTGTAAACATTATGCCCTTGTTCAAAAAAGGTTGTAAGGATAAGCCCAGCAATTATAGACCAATCAGTTTAACTTCAGTGGTGGGCAAGTAGTCACATGGAAAAATGTGGGTTGATTGGGAAGAGCTACATGGATTTCTAAAGAGGAAATCATATTGAACTAACTTGCTGGAGTTTTTTGAAGAGGTAACAGAGAAGGTTGATAAGGGTAATGCTGTTGATGTGGTGTATATGGACTTTCAAAAGGCATTCAATACAGTGCCATACAACAGACTTGTGAGAAAAGTTATAGCTCATGGAACAAAAGGGACAGTAGCAATGTGGATACAAAATTAGATGATTAATAGGAAAGAGAAAGTAATGGTCAATGGATATTTTTTGGGCTGGAAGAAGGTTTGTAGTGGAGTTCCCCAGGGTTGATATTGGGACCCTTGCTTTTCCTGATATATATTAATGATCTAGATCTTGGTGTGCAGGGGACAGTTTCAACGTTTGCGGATGATACAAAGTTTGGGAGTGTTGTAAACTGTGAGGAGGACAGTGTAGAACTTCAAAAGGACAGACAATTTGTTGGAATGGGCAGATAGGTAGCAGATGAAGCCCAATGTGGAGAAGTGTGAGGTGATGCATTTTGGTAGGAAGAACATGGACAGACAATATAAAATAAGGGGTACAATTCTTAAGGGGTACAGGAGCAAAGGGACCTGGGTGTATGTGTGCATAGATCATTGAACGTGGCAGGACAGGTTGAGAGAGCAGTTAATAAAGGATCCAGTATCTTGGGCTTTATTAATAGGGGCATAGAGTACAAAAGCAGGGAGATTATGGTGACCTTAGTTAGCCCTCAGCTAGAGTATTTTGTACTGTTCTGGGTGCCACACTATAGGAAGGATGTGAATGCATTGGAGAGAGTTCAGAAGAGATTTACAATAATGGTTCCAGGGATGAGAAACTTCAATTCTGAAGAGAGATTGGGACTGTTCTCCTTGGAGAGGAGAAGGCTAAGAGGAGATTTGATAGAGGTGTTCAAAATCATGAGGGGGCTGGATAGAGTAAATAGGGAGAAACTGTTCCTGCTCGTAAATAGATCAAGAACGAGAGCACGTAGATTTAAAGTGATTTGCAAAAGAAGCAAATGTGATCTGGGAAAAAACTTTTTCACACAACAAGTGGTTGGGGTCTGGAATGCACTGCCTGGAACTGTGTTGGAGGCAGGTTCAATTGAGGCATTCAAGAGGGAATTAGGTAATTACTTGAATAGAAACAATGTGCAAGGGTACGGGGAAAAGGTAGGAGTATGGCACTAAGTCCTAATGCTCATTCAAGAACCAGTGCAGACACGATGGGCCGAATGGCCTCCTTCTGTGCCATAACATTCTGTGATTCTGTGATTTTTGACCAAGCGACCTTGAAGGAACGGCGATATATTTCTAAGTCAGGGTGATGAGTGGCTTGGAGGGGAACTTCCAGGTAGTGGTGTTCCCATGTATCTGCTGCCTTTGTCCTTCTAGATGGTAGCGGTCATGGGTTTGGAAGGTGCTGTCGAAGGAGCCTTGGTGAGTTCCTGCAGTGCATCTTGTAGATGGTACACACACTGCTGCTACTGTGCGTCGGTGGCGGAGGGAGTGAATGTTTATGGATGGGGTGCCAATCAAGCCGGCTGCTTGAGTTGGGGGTTATTCACCACAGCATATACATATATTTTTTATTCATTCAATGACATTACTATTGCTGAATCCTCCACTATCAACATCCTGGGGGTTACCATTGATCAGAAACTATACTGGACTAGCCATATAAATACTGTGGCTACAAGAGTAGGTCAGAGGCTAGGAATCCTGTGACTAGTAACTCATCTCTTGACTCCTCAATGCCTGTCCACCATCTACAAGGCACAAGTCAGGAGTGTGATGGAATACTCCCCACTTGCCTGGATGAGTGCAGCTCCAACAACACTCAAGAAGCTCAACACCATCCAGGACAAAGCAGCCCACTTGATTGGTACTCCGTCCACAAACATTCACTCCCTCCACCACCGACGCACAGTAGCAGCAGTGTGTACCATCTACATGATGCACTGTAGAAACTCACCAAGGCTCCTTAGACAGCGCCTCCCACGGCCACTACCATCTAGAAAAATGAGGCGCAGCAGGTAGATTGGAACACCACCACCTGGAAGTTCCCCTCCAAGCCACTCACCATCCTGCCTTGGAAATATATCACCGTTCCTTCACTGTCGCTGGGTCAAAATCCTGGAACTCTCTCCCTAACAGCACTGTGGGTGTACCTACACCACATGGACTGCAGTGGTTCAAGAAGGCAGCTCATCACCACCTTCTCAAGGGCAACTAGGGATGGGCAATAAATGCTGGCCCAGCCAGCGACAGCCACATCCCGTAAATGAAATTTTAAGAATGTGAGCGTCGAATGGCTGGGCCAGCATTTATTGCCCATCCCTAATTGCCCTTGAGAAGGTGGTGGTGAGCTGCCTTCTTGAACCGCTGCAGTCCCTGTGGTGTAGGTACACCCACAGTGCTGTTAGGGAGGGAGTTCCAGGATTTTGACCCAATGACAGAGAAGGAACGGCGAAATATTTCCAAGTCGGGATGGTGAGTGATTTGGAGGGGAACTTGCAGATGATCTTATGCATTTACTGCCCTTACCCCTCTAGGTGGTAGAAATCACAGGTTTGGCATGGTACTTTTGAAGGAGGCTTGATGAGTTGCTGCAGTGCATCTTGCAGATGCTACACATTCTACATCTGCTTTGAATGTATGGTTCAAAGACTGTTGTGGGAGAAATGGACTTTGATTCATGGAACACTAGACCAGTGCAGGGAAAAGTGGGAGCTGTACCATTGGGATAGCGTTCACCTGAATTGTCCAGGGGCCAATGTTGGGAGAGTCATATAATTAGGGCAGTGGAGAGGATTTCAAACTAAATTTTGGGGCCGAAAGATCACCTGAGGGAAGATGTGATAAAATAAAGAGAAAGGGCGAGGCAATAGAGCAGGATAGTGACATGGGTAAAGATAACCAGAGTGTGGCAGGAAGAGCCAGAGTGTATAAACTTAAGGGTGCACCAGCAGGTAAAGCCAAAGTTTGCAAGAATGGTAAAAAGATAAAATTAAAGGCTCTGTATCCGAATGCACACACCATTTGCAACAAAACGAGATTAATTGATAGCACAAATAGAAATAAATATGAATGACCTGATAACCATTTCAGTTTGTTGGCTGCAAGGTGCCTGTGGCTGAGACCTAAATATTGAAGAATATTTGACTTTTTGGAAGGACAGGAAGCTAAGAAAAGGTGGTGAGGTAGCTCTGTTAATTAAGGATGACATTAGTACAATGAGAACATAAGAAATAGGAGCAGGAGTAGGCCTTCAGCCCCTCAAGCCTGCCCCACCATTCAATAAGATCATGGCTGATTTGCCCCAGGCCTCAACTTCTCTTTCATGCCAGCTCCTCATAGTCTTCAACTCCCTGATATTTCAAACATCTATCTACCTCCTCTTTAAATACTTTCAGTGATCTAGCCTCCACAACTCTCTGGGGTAGGGAATTCCAGACATTTACTACTCTCTGAGAGAAGAAATTCCTTCACATCTCAGTTTTAAATGAGTGTACCCTTATGCTGTAACTACCTCCCCTTATTTGAGATTCCCCCACTAGTGGAAACATCTTTTCAATATCTACCCTGTCAATCCCCTCAGGATCTTGTCTGTTTCAATAAGATCAACTCTCATTCTTCTAAACTCTAATGAATAAAGGCCGTTTAGCCGTTCTTGATAAGTCAACCCCTTCATCCCAGGGATCAGCCAAGTGAATCCCTTTTGAACTGCCTCCAATGCCAATATATCCTTTCTTAAATATGGGGACCAAAGCTGTACACAGTACTCTAATGCCCTGTATAGTTGTAACAAGACTTCCCAATTTTTATACTCCAAGCCCCTAGCAATACAGACCAAAATTCCATTTGCCTTCTTAATTATTTGCTGCACCTGCATGCAAACTTTTTGTGTTTCATATACAAGAACACCCAGATCCCTCTGTGCTGCACTTTTTTGGAGCCTTTCTCCATTTAAGTAATAGCTTGCCTTTTGATTCTTCTTACCAAAGTTCATGACCTCACACTTACATTAATCTCCATCCACCACATTTTTGCCAACTCACTCAACCTCTCTATATCCCCTTGCAGATTCCTTATGTCCTCATCACAACATGCCCTCCCACCTATTTTTGTATCATCAGCAAATTTGTATACATTATACGCTGCCCCTTCCTCCAAGTCATTAATATTGATAGTAAATAATTGAGGACCTAGGACTGATCCTTGTGGCACTCCACTAGTTACGTCTTTCCAACCTGAAAAAGACTCATCAATCCCGACTCTGTCTTTTAAGTGTTAGTCAATCCTCAATCTATGCTAATGCCTTTCCCTCAATATCGTGAACTCCTATCTTGTGCAATAACCTTTTATGTGGCACCTTATCGAATTCCTTCTGGAAATCCAAATACACTACATCTACTGGTTCCCCTTTATCAACTCTGCTTGTTAAATCTTCAAAGAACTTTAGCAAATTTGTCAAATATGATTTCCTTTTCACAAAATCATGTTGACTCTGTTTGATTGCGTTAAGCTTTTCTAAATGTCCTGCCAATTCTTCCTTAATAATGGACACTAGCATTTTCCCAATGACAGATGTTAGGCTGACTGGCCTATAGTTTCCTGTTTTTTGGTCTCTCTTTCTCTCTCTCTTCTTGAACAGGAGTGACACATTAAAAAGAGATGACTTTGTTCTAAAGATCAAGATGTAGAATCAACTTGGATAGAAGAATTAGCAAAGGTAAGAAATCACTTGCCGGAGTAGTTTGTAGGCCTGCTAATAATAACTATGCTGTAGGACAGAGTATACAGGAAGAAATAATGGGGGATTGTAAAAAGGGTACTGCAATAATCATGGGTGATTTTAACTTTCATATAGATTGGACAAATCAGGTTGGCAAAGGTAGCCTTCAAGATGAGTTCATAGAGTTTATTTGGGACAATTTCTTAGAGCAGTATGTCATAGTGCCATCCAGAGAGCAGGCTATTTCTTACCTGGTAATAGGCAATAAGAAAGGATTAATTAATGAGCTCATAGTGAAGGAGCCTCTAGGCAAAAGTGATCATACATGATAAAATTTTAAATTCAGTTTGACGGTGGGAAGTGTGGCTCTAAGACTAGTGTTATAAACTTTATTTAAGGCAATTATAAGGGTATGAAGACAGAGTTGGTTAAAGTTAACTGGGAAAATAGGTTAAAAGTTAGGGCTGTAGAGAAACAGTGGCAGATGTTTAAGGAGATATTTCATAACTCTCAACAAAGACATGTTCTATTGAGAGAGAAAACCTCTAAGAGAAGGATGCATTATCCGCAGATAACTATGGAAGTTAAGGATAGTATCAAATTGAAAGTAAAAGTGAACAATACAGTGATGATTAGTGGTAAGTCAGAAGACTGGACAGATTTTGGAAACCACCAAAGAATCATTAGGAAAAAATAAGGGAGGAGAAGTTAGAAATATAAAAACAGCAAGTAAAAGGATTTACTAAAGAATAACTAAAGTGAGCTTTGACCCCTCTGAGAGTGAAACTGGGGAATTAATAACGAGAAACAAGGAAAAAGCAGAAATGTTGAACAGGTATTTTGTGTCTATCTTCACTATAGAAGACACAAAAAAATCCTAAGAATACCTGAAAATCAAGCAGTAATTGGGAGGGAGGAACTTAAAACAATCACAATTGCTAGGGAAAAAGTACTGGGAAAACTATTCGAACTAAAGGCTGACAAGTTCCCTGGACCTGATGGCTTTCATCCCAGGGTCTTCATAGAAATGGCTGTATAGATAGTAGATGCATTGGCTGTGATCTTCTAAAATTTACTCGATTCTGGAAAGGTCCCAGTGGATTGGAAAAAAGCGAATGTACCTCCTCTAATCAAGATAAGAGGGAGACAGAAAGCAGGAAACTATAGGCCAGCTAGCTAAACATCTGTCATAGAGAAAATGCTAGAATCCATTATTAAGAAGGTAATGGTAGGATATTTAGAAAATCATAATGCAATCAGGCAAGTCATCATGATTTTGTGAAAGGGAAATCAAGTTTGAACAATTTATTGTAGTTCTTTGAGGAAATAACAGGTAAGGTGGATAAAGGGGAGCCTGTAGATGTGGTGTACTTGGTTTTTCAAAAGGCATTTGACAATGTGCCACATCAAAGGTTACAACACAAAATAAGAGCTCATGGTGTAGGGGGTAACATATTAGCATGGAGAGAGGATTGGTTAGCTCACAGGAAGCAGAGAGTAGGGATAGATAGGTCACTTTTGGGTTGGCAAGATGTTACTAGTGGAGTGTCCCAGGCATCAGTGTTTCGGCCTCAACTATTTACAATCTATATCAATGACTTGGATGAAGGTACTGAAGGTATGGTAGCTAAATTTTCTGATGATTAAAAGATAAGTAGGAAAGTAAGTTGTCAAGAGGACATAAAGTGTCTACAAAGGGATTTAGACAGGTTAAGTGGGTGGGCAAAAAATAGGCAGATAGATTATAATGCAGGAAAATGTGAACTTGTCCACTTTGGCAGAAAAAATAGAAAAGCAACATATTATTTGAATGAGAGAGGCTGCAGAACTCTACAGTATGGAGGGACCTGGGCGTCCTGGTGCATGAACTACACAAAGTTAGCATGCAGGGACAGCCAGTGATTAGGATGGCAAATGGAATGTTGGTGCCTATTGCAAGGGAAAGCAAGTATATAGGTCGATGCCGGGGACTACCTGACATCGACCTAGGCACCGGAAACGACAATGGCAATCTCAGCCTTGTCGGCCCTGCAAAGTCCTCCTTACTAACATCTGGGGGCTAGTGCCAAAATTGGGAGAGCTGTCCCACAGACTAGTCAAGCAACAGCCTGACATAATCATCCTCAGGGAATCATACCTTACAAATAATGTCCCAGACACCACCATCAGCATTCCTGGGTATGTCCTGTCCCACTGGCAGGACAGACCCAGCAGAGGTGGTGGCACAGTGGTATACAGTCGGGAGGGAGTTGCCCTGGGAGCGCTCAATATTGACTCCGGACCCCATGAAGTCTCATGGCATCAGGTCAAACATGGGCAAGGAAACCACCTGCTGATTACCATGTACCACCCTCCCTCAGCTGATGAATCAGTGCTCCTCCATGTTGAACACCACTTGGAGGAAGCACTGAGGGTGCAGAATGTACTCTGGGTGCGGGACTTCAATGTCCATCACCAAGAGTGGCTCAGAAGCACCATTCCTGACTGAGCTGGCCGAGTGCTAAAGGACATAGCTGCTAGACTGGGTCTGCGGCAGGTGGTGAGGGAGTCAACAAGAGGGAAAAACATACTTGACCTCATCCGCTCCTACCTGCCTGCCACAGGTGCACCTGACCATGAAAGTATCGGTAGGAGTGATCACCGCAGAATCGTTGTGGAGACGAAGTCCCACCTTCACATTGAGGATACCCTCCATCGTGTTGTGTGGCACTACTGCTGTGCTAAATGGGATAGATTTCGAACAGATCTAGCAACTCAAGACTGGGCATCCATGAGGTGCTGTGGGCCATCAGCAGCAGCAGAATTGTACTCGAACACAATCTGTAACCTCATGGCCCGGCATATCCCCCACTCTACCATTACCATCAAGCCAGGGGATCAATCCTGGTTCAATGAATAGTGCAGGAGGGCATGCCAGGAGCAGCACCAGGCATACCTAAAAATGATGTGTGAACCTGGTGAAGCTATAACACAGGACTACTTGTGTGTCAAACAGCATAAGCAGCAAGTGATAGACAGAGCTAAGCGATCCCACAAGCAACCCACAATCAGATCTAAGCTCTGCAGTCCTGCCACATACAGTTGTGAATGGTGATGGACAATTAAACAACTCACTAGAGGAGGAGGCTCCACAAATATCCCCATCCTCAATAATGGAGGAGCCCAGCACATCAGTGCAAAAGATAAGGCTGAAGCATTTGCTACAAATTCAGCCAGAAGCGCCAAATGGATGATCCATCTCGGTCTCCTCCAGAGGTCCCCAGCATCACAGATGCCAGTCTTCAGCCAATTCAATTCACTCCACGTGATATGAAGAAATGGCTGATGGCATTGGATACTGCAAAGACTATGGGCCCTGACAACATTCTGGCAATAGTGCTGAAGGCTTGTGCTCCTAGCCAAGCTGTTCCAGTACAGCTACAACACTGGCATCTACCCGACTATGTGGAAAATTGCCCAGTATGTCCTGTGCACAAAAAGGACAAATTCAACCCGGCCAATTACAGCCCCATCAGTCTACTCTCGATCATCATTGAAGTAATGGAAGGGGTCATCAACAGTGCTATCAAGCAGCACTTGCTTAGCAATAACCTGCTCACTGACACCCAGTTTGGGAATTGCCAGGGTCACTCAGATCCTGACCTCATTACAGCCTTGGTTCAAACATGGAAAAAAAGAGCTGAACTCTCGAGATGAGGTGAGAGTGACTGCCCTTGACATCAAGGCAGCATTTGACCGAGTGTGGCATCAAGGAGCCCTAGCAAAACTAAGAGGTCTCGCTTTTAAAATGGAGATTAGGAGATGTTGTTTCTTTCAGAGGGTCATAAGTATGTGGAATTTTCTTCCTTAGAAAACAGTAGAGGCTGGGTCATTGAAAATATTCGAATCTGGGTCAGACCGGTTTTTGGTGGACAAGGGAGTCAAGGGGTATGCAGGACAGGCAGGAAAGTGGAGTTGAGGCTGCAATCAGATCAGCCATGTTATTGAATGGCAGAGCAGGCTTGAGGGGCTGTATGGCCTACTCCTGCTCCTAATTCTTGTGTGCTTTTGTGCATCAATGGTGGAGGGAGTGAATATTTAAGGTGGTGAATGGCGTGCCAATCAAGCAGGCTGCTATGTCTTGGAAATTTTACATTCTTAATGGGCTGATCTTAACTCCTGAAAATGGGTGAACTAGGGTCAGGTCAGAAGTTAAAATCCAACAAACCTGAAACAGGAACCTAACCTCCCTCGAGCCCACTCACTTCTGGTTTTAACGTTGGTGGCACTAGGGATGGTTGACCAATCAGCTCTCAGGAGATCCTTTAAATTTATGAGCATCTTTGCATTCATTTTAACAGTCATTCCCTTTTTAACTTACCTCAGCTGGGTTTACGAAGCTTTGGGAAAATTGGCAGGTGAAAGGAGGTGAGAGGAGGCAAGAGGAGGAGGAACCCATAAGGTACATGTCTTTACAGCACTGCTCGTGGGTCAGGAGGGGCAGGAGTGTTCCCTCTAAGCCCAACAAGCTGCACAATAAATCTTCTGCTCCAGCATCTCTCTGCTCCTTACACCACTCATCATCGGACCTCTTTGACCATCTTCCACCCAACCACTGTCATTCCTCTAACAACCATCTTCCCCCCAACCACCATCTTCCCCCCAACCACCATCTTCCCCCCAACCACCATCTTACCCCCAACCACCATCTTCTTTCCAACCACCATCTTACCCCCAACCACCATCTTCGCCCCAACCACCATTGAGCACTCCTGTCCAATATTGGTCCATTTCCCACCTCCCCTGTGTCAGGGTACCATCCCCCACCCCTGCCGAATTGGACCCCCCATTCCCGCTGTGTTCTAGCACTGTAGATGTTCCTGGTGGACATGCTCCCAGCCAGTGGGTGGGAAAATGATAAAGAAAAAAAAAATCCCTGCTGTTAAAACTCAACCCAACCTCAAAACAGTGCCAAGTACGGAACATACCGGTGAGCTATTACACAAGCCATAGGAACAGAAGCAGACCATTCAGCCCCTCGAGCCTGTTCTGCCATTCACTTACATCATGGATGATCTGTATTTAACTCCATTTATCTGCTTTGTTTCCATAACCCACTCTTAATGCTCTTACCCTACGACAATCTATCAATCTCAGTTTTGAAATTTTCAACTGAGTCCTATTCTCAACAGTTTTTTGGAGGGAGGGAGTTCCATACTTCCAATACCCTTTGTCTTTCCTAACATCATTGCGAATGGCCTGGCTCTAATTTTAAGGCTCTTCCCCCTGTTTTGGACTCCTCCCCACCAGAGGAAATGGCTTTTCCTATCTACCCCATCAAACCCTTTAATCATCTTAAACACCTTCATTAGATCTTCCACACTCAAAGGAATAACTCTTAAAATCTTTCAAGTTGTTGGAAGCCACTACTAGACCGCTCCACAACCTTCTCTTTTCTAGTGAACAACGCCGCGATTTTCCTTGCTACTCCAACTTTTTATTCCTGGTATTGCTTTGGTGAATCTTCACAGTGTTGCTTCCATATCCTACAATGGGGTGAACTCACCTGTGTGTGTTACTAACCGGCATCTGGTATAAATTCACTATCACTTCTTTCCTTTGATATTCAATATCCAAAGGGTTTTATTATCTCTTTCCAGATATTGAAGATATCTGCAATTCCATCATTTCCTGTTTCTTTAAATTCAGATTTTCAGCATTTGTGCTGTTTTTTGTTTCCATTGTCTGAGGGTTCACTCCAGGATGTCCATTCACTGCAGCTGTTCAATCGGAAACCTGTACTGATTACTGCCCTTTGTTTCCGATCATTGAACAGATTTATTATCCAATTTAACACTTCCTCTTATTCCAGAAGCTTTGTTTGTCAACAAGGTTCCTTGTGTGGCAGATTGTCAAACATCTCCTACTGGTCAAACAACAGAACTTCCATCATTCCGTTCGATTCGGAGAAAGTTTGAACAAGACTCTTCAGCCTACCTGCCTTACGTTGCTCTTAAGCGAAGGGTTAATATTACAAGCACCAAATGGCCTCATTTTAGTTGCAACGTGGAAAAAACTTATTGATGAGACTTTCAGACAGTGGTCTTAATGAACCTGCAACAAGAAGCTGCATTTATATAGCGCCTTTAACATAGTAGAACGTCCCAAGGCACAGGGGAGAGTATCAAATGCAGTTCAATATTGGGCCCCATAAGGAGACATTAGGACAAGTGACCAAAAGCTGGGTCAAAAAGATGGATTTTAAGGAGCATCTTAAAGAACGAGAGGTGGAGAGGTTTAAGAAGGGAATTCTGGAAGTTAGGGCTAAGGCAACTGAAGGCTTAGTGAGTCACAGGGCGTGAGGGATGCACAGGAGGTCAGAATTGGAGGGGCATGGACATCTTGACAGGTTGTAGGACTGAAAGAGATGACAGAGATAGGGAGTGGCGAGGCCAGGGAGGGATTTGAAAACAAGGTGACTTTGGTGCTGCCGCGTATTATGCAAGATGGTGATTCAGGACTTGGTGGTCACAGGTGCTTAACGCGCTGGTCATCATTTTGAACTTCATTCTGTGGAGTCAGCAACCTGGCCGATTGCCTGAGTGTTGTAGAAACCATCCGATCAATCTGATGAAGGCATATTCTAAAACTGTCAGGTGATTCTCTCTACTAGGTAACCACCCCAGGATATATATCATGACTATATATCAGATATAAGGAGGCCCTTGAGTGTAATGGTTACAATATGCTTACTCCCATCATGGGCCTACTAGTGATCAATTGACCAAAACACAAGCGGGATACACATCGGAAAGATGCAATCTAGGCCCCTCAGACAGAGAAAGTTCATGTATTTGATTCTCCCGGTCCTCCAGCCCAATCCCCATGCTCCCACATTTTCTTCCTCATTTCTTTGCAGCTAAATGGCCATTGGCTGCTTCACAGAGATCGTACAAATGCTGCAAAGCTGAAATAGAAATTGAATTTCACAGCAGGTCTGTAAAGATGTTAACATTTGGGATATGATTGCAGTCTTCCTGGACCGATGAAAAGGATTACCCCTGAGATAGTCTCTCGTCTCTTTAGGTGCTGGCAGAATGGCCCAGATTTTGCAGTCAGCAGTGAAGGGACAGTACTCACCCTCACTGCACTTACAACCATCCACAGGGACACCATGAGCTTTGGAGCTGCAACAGAGGCTAATTAGACATCAATTTCAATATGACCCCCTGCAGGGGGTGAACAGTGTGTCTCAATCTGATTGAAGAACACTCACTGAGTCGTGCAGAGACAACCAAGAAGTGTCAACTAGAATATTGAATTCAGTCTAAAATCAGGTGTAGAAAGTGAAACAAAGAGAGGGAAAGAAAGTTGCAATTAAGCAAATGATAACAAAGAGGGAAAAACAGTTAAAAAAATGTATTTATATCTCCAACAATAACTAAAGTCTGAACAATGAAACTCCATGAGCTGAATAATAAAGGGAGTGGTGTGTGGTTGCTATGCTCCCCCGGAAACAGCATCGGCGTGGAGCATGCTGGCGACCCACTGACCCGCCCTGCAGCCACGAAGCGCTGCGGGGAAGAATAATAATGACCGAGTGGGACTTCCGCCTCTCAACCTGATTGGTCGGCAGCTCCATCAGACCCGGCAGCACCAGGAGGGCGTGGGCTGTGTATTATCAGGGCCAATTGGCTTGATGACAAGCCTAATTGACCTTTAATTATTCATTTAAATATGGAAGACGGGCTACCATCGTTGGCGCCCACCCCCTCATATTATGGGGGTGAGCACAGGGGTGGGCGGGAAGGTGGTGGGGTGGGTACCCACCCTATTTTACGTGCCGCCCACCGTGGGAAACACGCCCGCATGGGGGCACATAAACTTTAGCTCTGCATGTGTAAAAATTAATTTTCAGGGCCAGTGAGGTTGTTTATCAGTAATTAATAAAAAATCACTTGCACTTGAATTCGCCAGTCCTAACTTTTTCTGCTGTGTTTACTGTGTATCTAGTTGCGAAGTATCAAAACTTCACACCCACCCCTGCGTTTGAACGCTGGGCCTGTCAGTGAGGTACTGATGTAGTGAAGCTGGTGGAGGAGCACAGCAACTTGATTTCTACCTTTAACTGTGTATATGCAGCTTCCAAATGCTGCTGATTTACACCTCAGTAATGGAACACTGATAACCTCTATACCGACCACACTATCTGGACCAATGCCTATCCAGCACATGCAGGTTTCATTCGGTCATGTGCTGGTGGGTTAACCGCTGCCCTCTGATGTCAAAACAGAAAATGCTGGAAATCTCAGCAGGTCTGGCAGCTCTGAAGAAGAGCCATACAAACTCAAAACATTAGCCCTGTTTCTCTCTCCACAGACGCTGTCAGGCCTGCTGAGTTTTTTCAGCATTTTCTGTTTTTATTTCAGATTTCCAGCATCTGAAGTATTTTGCTTTTATCTTAGTGCTGCCCTCTCTGATGGCTAGTTCATGGTCTGTTAGTTTCTGAGATAAAATCCAAAAGTAAATCTCACTGCTGATCCTTTGGGATAACCAGGAAGATTCCTGCACAGAAAAGTATGATGTCTTTTTTCTAGAACAAGGAAACTTCTGATGCTTCCTGACTCTATCTGTCCCCTTGCCTCTGGGCTCTGAGTGTTGAAGATCCTCACTGCCCCCAGGGAGTTGGTGGCATGGTGACATTGCCACTGGACAGAAACCCAGGATAATGGTCTGGGGACCAGGGTTCAAATCCCACCACGATGGGGAAATTTGAATCTAATATAAATCTTTAATTAAAAGTTTGATGATGACCACGGAATCATTGTTGTAAAAACCCATCTGGTTCACAAATGGAAATCTGCTGCCCTTACCTGGTCTGGGCTACATGTAACCCCAGACTCTTAAATGAGGGATGGACAATAAATGCTGGCCTAGCCAGCAACACCCAGATCCCATGAACAAATAAATAAAAACTCAGATTGGTGATGCTTATCTATGAGCAACTTGCGCACTGCAGTCTCATGTCCTCAGAGTCAGAGAACCCTGGCACTAATATAATGTGTTTGGAACATGTCCTCCTTACATGAATTTTCTCACTCGCTGAGAATCATTTCCCAACACCATTGACTGGGCATTATTACTAGAATCTTACAACATAAAAGGAGGCCATTCAGCCCTTTGTGCCTGTGCTGAATCTTTAACAATCGATCCAATGAGTCCCACTGTGCTCTTTTCCCATAGCCCTGAAAATCTTTACCTTTTCATGTGTGCGAGGAAGGCTAGGATATAAAAAGGAGTAATTAATTTTTAACTAAGGAAAAACTCAATGGGTCAATGTTTTGAGAAGTGATTTCCGGCAGATAGAATACAACTTGGGGAAGTGTGAGGTCATGCACTTTGGTAGGAAGAATAGAGGCATAGACTATTTTCTAAATGGGGAGAGAATTCAGAAATCTGGAGTGCAAAGGGACTTGGGAGTCCTAGTCCAGGATTCTCTTAAGGTTAACTTACAGGTTGAGTCGGTAGTTAGGAAGGCAAATGCAATGTTGGCATTTATTTCAAGAGGACTAGAATATAAAAGCCGGGATGTGCTGCTGAGGCTTTATAAGGCTCTGGTCAGACCATATTTAGAATATTGTGAGCAATTTTGGGCCCCGTATCTCAGGAAGGATGTTCTGGCCCTGGAGAAGGTCCAGAGGAGGTTCACGAGAACGATCCCAGGAATGAAAGGCTTAACATATGAGGAACCTTTGAGGACTCTGGGTCTATACTCGATGGAGTTTAGAAGGATGAGGGGGGATCTAATTGAAACTTACAGAATACTGAAAGGCCTGGATAGAGTGGATGTGGGGAAGATGTTTCCATTAGTAGGAGAGACTAGGACCCGAAGGCACAGCCTCAGAGTAAAGGGAAGACCTTTTAGAACAGAGATGAGGAGAAACTTCTTTAGCCAGAGAGTGGTGAATCTATGGAATTCATTGCCACAGAAGGCTGTGGAGGCCAGGTCATTGAGTGTATTTAAGACCGAGATAGATAGGTTCTTGATTGGTAAGGGGATCAAAGGTTATGGGGAGAAGGTGGGAGAATGGGGTTGAGAAACTTATCAGCCATGATTGAATGGCGGAGCAGACTCGATGGGCCGAATGGCCTAATTTCTGCTTCTATGTTTTATGGTCTTATGGTCTCCCGTTAGCCACAAGAGGACTCATTTTCCAGCCATGCTACTTGCTACAGGTTGCCTTTGATTGGTTGCAGTTTGGGGTTGGCAGATAAGACTGCTGACTGGTTCCACCATCCTGGGTATGAGTTCTTATCTCACGTGCAAGCCTCTTGTTCTGTGGTCGTTCAGCCAGAAATAGACCCAACTTATCAGAGGCAAAAATAAAAAATAAAACCCAACTGGGCCCTCCCACACAGTCTGTGTGAGACAGAGGGAAACTCAAAATTTAAGCTGTGGCTTAGTGGGTAGCATTCTAACCTCAGAGTCAGAAGGTGCATGGGGGTTCAATTAAGACCTTTTCCAGAGATTTGAGCATGTACTTCAAGCTGATGATCCCAGCATCATAATGAGGGAGTGCTGCACTGTCAGAGGTGCCATCTTATGGACAATGATAAACTGAGGCCCTGTCTACCTTCTTAGATTGTTATAGAAGATCCAATGGAATCATTCAAAGGAAGCAAGGAGTTCTTTGCCCTGTCCTGGCTGCCATTTATCCCTCAACATCAATTATCTGATGATTTCTGGTACTGCTGATTGTGGGATCTTGCTTTGCACAAATTGGCTGCCATGTTTACTACTGTCCAGGAGGATGTGAAATATTTTATCATGAAATCTGAAGTGACCTGACAGTTGTTCTTTGAGGACCCTTTCCATTCCAATTCTATCCTCAGCTGATTCTAACGGTGGTCAGTGCAAGGCTATTATTGATGGGGAGCTTTGTGAGGCTATGCAACTGCAGCAGAAAATCCCAAACATTATATGTATGAGTTGTTGGTCAGTGTTCAGATTTAGCAATTCTAGAAACACTTTGTGGAAATCAAATGTACCCTTTCATGAACTAGATGATAAGCTGGGTGGGATGCATCATGTCTGGGGAAACTCAGGTTCCGACAATTCATCGCAGGGTTATTGTTGGTCATTCCTTAATACTGCCCTCTGAGATTTTTTTTATTATTCATTCAAGGGACGTGGGCGTCGCAGGCTAGGCCAGTATTTATTGCCCAATCCTAATTACCCTTTTTCAGAGGCCATTTAAGAGTCAACCACATTGGTGTGGGTCTGGAGTCACATGTAGGCCAGACCAGGTAAGGACAAAAGGTCATTAGTTGGGTTTGTATGACAATCGATAATGGTTTCATGGTCATCATTAGATTTTTAATTCCAGATTTTTTTATTGAATTAAAGTTTCACCATCTGCTGTGGCGGGATTTGAACTCAGGTCCCCTGAGCATTACCCTGGGTCCAGTGACAATAGCACTATGCCACTGCCTTCAATTCCATCCTCTTGCACATCCCCAATTTTAATCGTTCCACCATTTGTGACTGTACTTCAGATGTCTGGGACCTAAGGTCCGGAATTTACTCCCTAAACCGTTCCAACTCTCTACCTCATGTTCTTCCTTTAAGACACTCCTTAAAAGCAGCCTATTGACCACCCATTATAGACTCATAGACATTTACAGCACAGAAGGAGACCATTCAGCCCATTGTGTCCATTCAGCCCATTGTGTCCACGCAGGTCAACAAAGATCTGACTACACTAATCCCACTTTCCAGCACTTGGCCCATAGCCCTGGAGGCTATGGCAACGCAAGTGAATATCTAAATACTTCTTAAATGTTATGAGAGTTTCTGACTCAACCACCCTTTCAGGCAGTGAAAGACTCCAGATTCCCACTGCCCTCTGGGTGAAAAAATTTCTCCTCAACTTCCCTCTTAGCCTTCTACCTCTTACCTTAAATCTATGCCCCCTGGTTATTGACCCCTCTACTAATGGAAAAAGTGCCTTTCTATCCACCATATCTATGCCCCTAATAATCTTATACACCTCTATCAGGTCCCTTCTCAACCTTTGCTGCTCCAAGGAAAACAACCCCAGCCTATCCAATCTTTCCTCATAGCTCAGACCCTCCAGCCCAGGCAGCATCCTGGTAAATCTCCTCTGCACTCTCTCCAGTGCAATCACATCCTTCCTATAATGTGGTGACCAGAACTGCATGCAGTACTCCAGTTGTGGCCTGACCAGCGTTTTATACAGTTCCAGCATAACCTCCCTGCTCTTGTATTCTATGCCTCGGCTAATAAAGGCAAATATCCCATATGCCTTAACCACCTTATCCACCTGCCCTACTATCCTCAGGGATCTGTGGATATGCACACCAAGGTCCCTCTGATCTTCAGTACTTTCCAGGGTCCTACCATTCATAATGTAATCTCTTGCCTTGTTAACCCTCCCCAAGTGCATTACCTCACACTTTTCCAGGTTGAATTCCATTTGCCACTGTTCTGCCCACCTGACCAGTCCATTGATATCCTCCTGCAGTTTACGGCTATCCTCCTCACTATTTACCAACCTACCAATTTTTGTGCCACCTGCAAATTTCTTGATCATATCCCCTACATTTAAGTCCAAATCATTTATGTACACCATAAACAGCAAGGACCCCAGCACCGAGCCCTCTGGAATACCATTGGGAACAGACCTCTAATCACAGGAACAGCCCTCTACCATCACCCTCTGCTCCCTGTCTCCCAGCCAATTTTGGATGCAATGTGCTCATTTGCATTGGGTCCCACGGGCTCTTACTTTCTTGACCAACTGCCATGTGGGGTCTTATCAAAAGCCTTGCTAATGTCCATGTAGACCACATCAAATGCATTACCCTCATCAACACTCCTGGTTCCCTCTTCAAAAAATTTGATCAAATTTGTCAAACACGACCTTCCCTTCACAAATCCATGCTAAATATTCTTGATTAACCTGTGTCTCTCCAATTGCCAATATATTCTGTCCTTCAGAATTCTTTCTAGTAACTTCCCCACTACCGAGGCTAGATGAATTGGCCTGTAATTTCCTGGTCTACACCTTCCTCCCTTTTTTAATATTAGGAAAAAATTACCAGTCCTCCAGTCCTCTGGCACCTCACCTGTGACCAGAGAGAATTTGAAAATTACTGCCCCTGAGGCCCCTGATATTTCTTCCCTTGCCCCCCTCAATAGCCTGGGATACATCTCATCCGGGCCTGCGGAATTATCCATTTTTAAGGCCGTTAAACCCGCCGGTACCTCCTCTCTCTCTATGTTAATTTCCTCTAATATTTCACCGTCCTCCACCTTGATGTCTATACCTGTGTCGTCCTTTTCCATTGTGAAGACTGACGCAAAGTATTCTTTGAGGACTGTACCCACGTCTTCCAGGTCCACACACCCATTACCTCTATGGTCCCTAATTGGCCCCACTCTTTCCCTATTTATTCTCTTTATATATTCAAAAAACCTCTTTGGGTTTTCCTTTATTCTACTCACCAATGCTTTCCCACTCTCTTAGCTTTCCTAATTTCCTTTTTAAATTCTCATCTACACTTTTTATACTCCTCTAGGGACTCTGCTGTATTGAGCCCTCAGAATCTGCCATAAGCTTCTCTTTTCTCTTAATCCTAACCGTTATGTTCCTTGACATTTAGGGCTCTCCAGACTTGGTCCCCCCCCATATCTTTATCGGAGCATATTTGCCCTGTACTCTCGCTATTTCTTCCTTGAATGGCTCCCACTGCTCTGACACAGTTTTATCTGCAAGTAGCTGCTCCTAGTCCACCTCAGCCAAATTGTATCTCATCTTAGTAAAATTAGCCCTTCCCCAGTTTAGAACTTTTATTCCTGGCCCAGCCTTATCCTTTCCCATAACTATCCTAAATCTAACTGAGTCATGGTCACTATCTCCAAAATGCTCCCCTATTGATTTGCCTTCCACCTGCCAGGGCTCATTTCCAAATATTAGATCCAGAACTGCCTCCTCCCTTGTTGGGCTTTCTACGTACTGGCCAAAAAAATTCTCCTGGATGCAACTTCAAAGTTTTGCTCCCCGCTTACCTTGCACACTGAAACTATCCCAGTTAATATTTGGGTAGTTAAAATCCCCTACTATTACTGCCTTATTATTCTTACACTTCTCTGAAATTTGATTACATATTTGATCCTCTATCTCTCACTGACTGTTTGGGGGCCTATAGTACACACCCAACAGCGTGTTTGCCCCCATATGGCCTCATTTGATGATCCTTCCAAGGTATCATCCCTCCTCCCTGTTATAATTGATCCCTTGATCAATACTGTGACCTCCCTTCCTCTTCTAGCCCCTCTTAATCTCGTCTGAATACCCTATAACCAGGAATGTCGAGCTGGCAATCCTGCCCTTCTTCTAGCCTAGTCTCGGTAATAGCTATGATACCGTACTCCCACATGTCTATCTGTGCCCTCAGCTCGTCTGTCTTATTCCTCAGGCTCCTTGTATTAAAATATACCCCATTTAGCCTGGGTAAACTCACTTCTGTCTTAATTAAGGAGCAGAAAGTTTTCTGGGTTTGCTACATCTGATAACTGAACAACAACTCAAACATATAAAATTTGGGTTTTCCTGTTGAAGTTGTTTAGATTGCTTAAGCTCACCATCAAATGATGGCAGAGAGAAAATTGTACCCTTCAGTAAGAGAAAGAGAGACAAGTGGCAAAATAAACAAGAAAAATAAATGAACAGATTCTCTATTTAGGTCAATGTTACTCTTTTCCCCGAGGTGGGGTGTGCTCTCATTTCTTAGACAGAATGTTGCGAGTTTAAAGTGCACCACAGGACTTCAGCACATATTCTAAACTGACAATCCAGGGCCATGTGGAGGGTGTGCTGCACAGTCTGAGGTGTCATTTATGGAGGAGCCATTAAATCAAGCCCCCCGCACTTCCCCCGCTCCACCCCACCTCACTGCCCGCAGCTATTCCCATGGATTGCAACGATCCCACAGCATCAATCAAAGGAGAACAGGGCGCACTCTCCTGATCCGTTGCCTTGACCAACAATCCCATCTCAATTAGCATCATCAAAATCAGATTCACTGGTCAATTATCTCCCTGTCTTTTTTCTCTGGGATCCTGCTGTGTGACAAATGCAGGCTGTGTTTGCCTATGTTCCAAAGAGAGGCTGGTTCTTGAAGCGCTTGGAGATATGTCTGAGTGATGGGATAAGGTGCACTATAAATGCAAGGCTTCCTTTGGCATCCTTTGAGGCCTGTCATAATATTTTTCATCCAATTCAAGAAGATTACTAAGGAATAGATGATCCAATTTAGTCAAACAATGCAGCTTTGAATTTTCCTCTCACGCTCCTTTTAAGCTTGATGTGCAGACTTTCTTCTTCCTAAACCTTCATCGTGTTGAAGGCAGGATTCTTCACACAATCTCCTGCTCAAAACTGTGAAACACTTCACTTGCCCTCAGCCTTTTCTTTCCTACAAATTTCAGACTTATAAAACCAAGGTTTCCTGCTGATTTGTTTTACCTTCTTCTTTATTCTTTTTCTTCTTGAACAGAATTAAGAAGGAAAAATTTGCAGCCCTTATGAGGAAAGACCAGGGGGAGTGGGATGAATTGGGCCTCTCTTTCAGAGATCCACCTTAGGCATGATGGGCCAAATTATGCTTAATGGTTCTATGATTCTGTGATCTTGCTGGTGTCCTGCATAATGTCTTGGGATGGCCATTAAAAAGGAGCAAAACTCGGAGAAAATTTTTCTGTGCATTAACGTGCAATGTCAATCCATTTAAAGTTTAATATGATGTAACTGGCCAAAATTAGGAACATTTTGTATATATCAGGTTCAACTGAGGTTTTCTGCCCGGCACAGAATTTAATCACAAGCATTAAGATAAAAGCAAAAAACTGCGGATGCTGGAAATCCAAAACAAAAACAAAAATAGCTGGAAAAACTCAGCAGGTCTGACAGCATCTGCGGAGAGGAACACAGTTAACGTTTCGAGTCCGAATGACTCTTCAATAGAACTAAGGAAAAGTAGAAAAGAGGTGAAATATAAGCTGGTTTAAGAGGGGGGGTGGGACAGGTAGAGCTGGATAGAGAGCCAGTGATAGGTGGAGATAACCAAAAGATGTCACAGACAATAGGTCAAAGAGGTGTTGAAGCTGGTGCTATTATCTAAGGAATGTGATAATAAAAGTACAGATAGCCCTACCTCCCCCTAGACCAAGACCCCACCACTGAACATCAAGCCATTGTTTCCAGACTGTTACTGACCTCATCTCCTCTGGAGATCTTCCTTCCACAGCTTCCAACCTCCTAGTCTCCCAACCTCGGACGGCCCGCTTCTACCTCCTACTCAAAATCCACAAACAGGACTGTCCCGGCAGACCGATCATGTCAGCCTGTTCCTGCCCCACGGAACTCATTTCTTGCTATCTTGACTCCCTTCTCTCTCCCCTTGTCCAGTCCCTTCCCACCTACATCCGTGATTTCTCTGACACCCTACATCATATCAACAATTTCCAGTTCTCTGGCCCCAACCGCCTCCTCTTCACCATGGACGTCCAATCCCTCTACACCTCCATCCCCCACCAGGATGGTCTGAGGGCTCTCTGCTTCTTCCTCGAACAGAGGCCCGAACAATCCCCATCCACCCCTACTCTCCTCCGTCTGGCTGAACTTGTTCTCACACTGAACAATTTCTCCTTTAACTCCTCTCACTTCCTCCAAATAAAAGGTGAGTAAATAAATGAGTACCCGCATGAGCCCCAGCTATGCCTGTCTCTTTATGGGGTATGTGGAACATTCCTTGTTCCAGTCCTACTCCAGCCCCCTCCCACAACTCTTTCTCCGGTACATCGATGATTGCTTCGGTGCTGCTTCATGCTCTCGTCGGGACCTGGAAAAATTTATTAATTTTGCTTCCAATCTCCACCCCTCCATCATTTTCACATGGTCCATCTCTGACACTTCCCTTCCCTTCCTTGATCCCTCTGTCCCAATTTCTGATGATAGACTGTCCACCAATATCCATTACAAGCCTACCCACTCCCACAGCCCGGAAATCAGTATGATCCTGACTCCCAGGTGTGGAGCTCACCGCCGGAACCCAGCTGTGTTATTCAGGCCATTGTTCCACTGTCCATGTCAGTAATTGTTTCCACATCCTCACTCTGCTTTCAGTAGCACCTGCTCCCTGCATTTCTTATTTTCTTTTGCCTTAAAGCTGTAAACATCAAACTTGTGATTAAAAACAAAAACAAAAACACCTGGAAAAACTCAGCAGGTCTGGCAGCATCTGCGGAGAGGAACACAGTTAATGTTTCGAGTCCAAATGACTCTTCAACAGAACTAAGTAAAAATAGAAAAGAGGTGAAATATAAGCTGGTTTAAGAGGGGGTGGGACAGGTAGAGCTGGATAGAGGGCCAGTGATAGGTGGAAATAACCAAAAGATGTCACAGACAAAAGGGGACAGAGGTGTTGAAGCTGGTACTATTATCTAAGGAATGTGATAATAAAGGTGCAGATAGCCCTAGTGGGGGTGGGGTGGGGGGAAGGGATTGACATAGGCTAAAAGGCAAAGATAAAACAATGGATGGAAATACATTTAAAAATAATGGAAATAGGTGGGAAAAGAAAAATCTATATAAATTACTGGAAAAAAGGGGGATCAGAAAGGGGGTGGGGATGGAGGAGAGAGTTCATGATCTAAAATTGTTGAACTCAATATTCAGTCTGGAAGGCTGTAAAGTGCCTAGTCGGAAGATGAGATGCTGTTCCTCCAGTTTGTGTTGAACTTCACTGGAACAATGCAGCAGTCTCTTCAGCTCCTCACACCCCGCTTCCTGTAAGGACTCCATCCCATTCTCTCAGTTCCTTCGCCTCCGTCGCATCTGTTCTGATGATGCCACTTTCAAAAACAGTTCCTCTGACATGTCTTCCTTCTTCCTTGACCGAGGTTTTCCATCCACGATGGTTGACAGGGGCTTCAACCGTGTCCGGCCCATCTCCCGCGCATCCGCCCTCACACCTTCCTCTCCCTCCCAGAAACATGATAGGGTCCCCCTTGTCCTCACTTATCACCCCATCAGCCTCCACATTCAAAGGATCATCCTCCGCCATTTCCGCCAACTCCCTCATGATGCCACCACCAAACACATCTTCCCTTCACCCCCCCTGGTGGCATTCCGCAGGGATCATTCCCTCCGGGACATCCTGGTCCACTCCTCCATCACCCCCGACACCTCAACCCCCTCCCATGGCACCTTCCCATGCAACCGCAGAAGGTGCAACACCTGCCCCTTTACTTCCCCTCTCCTCACCGTCCAAGGGCCCAAACACTCCTTTCAAGTGAAGCAGCATTTCACTTGCACTTCCCTCAATTTAGTCTACTGCATTCGCTGCTCCCAATGCGGTTTCCTCTACATTGGAGAGACCAAACGCAGACTGGGTGACTGCTTTGCGGAACACCTTCAGTCTGTCCGCAAGCATGACCCAGACCTCCCTGTCGCTTGCCATTTCAACACTCCACCCTGCTCTCATGCCCACATGTCCATCCTTGGCCTGCTGCAATGTTCCAGTGAAGCTCAACGCAAACTGGAGGAACAGCACCTCATCTTCCGACTAGGCACTTTACAGCCTTCCGGACTGAATATTGAGTTCAACAATTTTAGATCATGAACTCTCTCCTCATCCCCACCCCCTTTCCGATCCCCCTTTTTTTCAATAATTTATATAGATTTTTCTTTTCCCACCTATTTCCATTATGTTAAATGTATTTCCATCCATTGTTTTATCTCTACCTTTTAGCCTATTTCGATCCCTCCCCCCACCCCACCCCCACTAGGGCTATCTGTACCTTGCTCGTCCTGCTTTCTATCCTTAATTAGCACATTCCTTAGCTAATATCACCACCTTCAACATCTCTTTGTCCTTTTGTCTATGACATCTTTTGGTTATCTCCGCCTATCACTGGCCCTCTATCCAGCTCTACCTGTCTCAACCCCCTTAAACCAGCTTATATTTCACCTCTTTTCTATTTTTACTTAGTTCTGTTGAAGAGTCATACGGACTCGAAATGTTAACTGTGTTCCTCTCCGCAGATGCTGTCAGACCTGCTGAGTTTTTCCAGGTGTTTTTGTTTTTGTTTTTAATCACAAGCTTGATGTTTACAGCTTTAAGGCAAAAGAAAATAAGAAATGCAGGGACAGGTGCTACTGAAAGCAGAGTGAGGATGTGGAAACAATTACTGACATGGACAGTGGAACAATGGCCTGAATAACACAGCTGGGTTCCGACGGTGAGCTCCACACCTGGGAGTCAGGATCATACTGATTTCCGGGCCCGTGACCAATAATAGCTCAGGGGCTCTGACCCAGTGACATGGGAACTGGGAGCTCACTCACCCGCCCAGCCCCTGAAACCTCTCCGGTTGGCAGGGAGGACCCGTCGGTCTTCGTGGTGGAGGAGGAGCAGCAGCTGCCTCCACCTGGAAGTTCCTCTCAATGGTCGTCTGAGAGGGGCAGCACCCCCCCTCCATCCATCAGCCAGTGACACTGGCCTCGGCCATTCCCGCGGAGACTGAAGACTCACATGTGCCTCAGCAAGGGTCTCGCGGTGTGGCTGGAAGCTCATGGCCTGAGCTGTGTAGAGGACACCCAAAGTTATCCAGGGCAAGGGAGGTGGCCAGTGAGACCTCTCTCCAGTGCAGCTGCGAGTGAGGGGGTAACACTGCGCTGGAGCACTAGGAGACAGGTTTGTACACATTCACATTAGTCACAAATAGAGCCACAAGGGTAACATCTCGCTTTAAGCATGTTGATTTGCCTTGAAGGCTTGTGAATAAACTCAGAGTTCATGTTCCCTCACATTTATGTTCTTTTTGATGGCTGTGACTGTGTGACTAGTGGCTTCATGTAGAGGTAGGATATCAAATGTTGACCATAAGACATAGGAGCAGAAGTAGGCTATTCGGCCCATTGAGTCTGCTCCGCCATTCAATGAGATCATGGCTGTTCTGACAATCCTCAACCCCACTTTCCTGCCTTTTCCCCACAACCCTTGATTCCCTTACTGATTAAAAATCTGTCTATCTCAGCCTTGAATATACTGAAAGACCCAACCTCTACAGCCATCTGCAATAAAGAATTCCACAGATTGACTATCCTCAGAGAAGAAATTCCTTCTCATCTCTGTCTTAAATGGGTGACCCCTCACTCTGAGATTATGCCCTCTGGTCCTAGACTCTCCCACAAGGGGAAACAATCTCTCAGCTTCTACGCTGTCAAGCCCCCTAAGAGTCTTAAATGTTTCAATAAGGTCGCCTCTCATTTTTCTAAACTCCAATGAGTACAGGCCCAACCTACTCAACCTCTCCTCATAAAAAAATGCCTCCATCCCAGAGAATCAACCTAGTGAACCTTCTCTGGACTGCCTCCAATGCCAGTATATCTTTCCTTAGGTAAAGGGACCAAAACTATTCACAGTATTCTAGGTGTGGTCTAACTAGTAACTTGTATAGTTTTAGCAAGACTTCCCCATTTTTATACTCCATTCCCTTTGAAATAAAGGCTAACATTCCATTTGCCTTCACTATTACCTGCTGAACTTGTATGTTAGCTTTTTGGGATTCATGCACGAGGACCCCCAAATCCCTCTGTGCTGCAGCTTTCTGCAGTCTTTCTCCATTTAAATAATATTCAGCTCCTCTATTCTTCCTGCAAAGTGCATAACCTCACATTTTCCCACATTATATTCCATCTGCCAAGTTTTTGCCCACTCACTTAACCTGTCTATATCCCTCTGCAGACTCTTTGTGTCACAGCCAGGGACATTCCCAGCAGCATCATTATGTTCCCTGGCCTCACCCTCACCATCGTCCTGAGAGGATTGGCCCTCTTCTGGCATGTTGTCACCCTCCAGGGTATCTCCTCTTCATATGGCAATGTTGTGGAGGACACAGCAGATCACAGCCCTGAGGGACACCTGTGAGGGGGAGTACTTCAATGCACCTCCAGAACGGTTCAAGCATTGGAAGCGTAGCTTGAGGAGCCCAATCGTCTACTGCACAATGTCCCTGGTGCTGGTATGGCTCACATTGTACCTCCTCTCTTCCTCGAATCTTGGGACCCTCACATGCATCATCTCTTGAGATGGTAATCCTTGTCACCTCGAAGCCATCCCTCCAACACAGCTGGGCCAGTGAAAGGTCAGGAATTTGAGAATTCTTGAGAATATAGGTGTCTTGGCTGCTGCCTGGATATCTGGCACACACCTGCATGACCTGCCATTTTTGGTCACAGACCTGCTGTATGTTGATCGAGTGGAATCTCTTCCTGTTAATGAAGGCGTAGGCCTGTCCACAGGAGCCTTGATGGCTACATGTGTGCAATGGAGGACACCCTGTGCCCTGGGGAAATCAGCAATGGCAGCAAATGCCTTTGGGCATCATGGGTAAAAGCTATGTAATTACAGGCCCTCCGGAACATTCCATCCTCCATGCAATGGTGTGCTGCTGCTGGGGTTATCCCCGGCAGGTCACCACAGGCTGCCTGAAAAGAGTCTGTTGCGATAAAGTTTGGTGCCACCTTCAAGGTGACAGGCATCAGGTGGTCCAAGGCAGCTTGACAAGACCTGTCCTGTGTGTATCTCACAACAGGATGTGACAGTCCCCCTAGGGAGGGCCTCAGTCACCTTCTACACTGAGTCTTGGTCATTTGCAGGTAGCTGCCTGTATGAAATGAATTGAAAGTCACCATATCCCAGAGGCACCATAGGCTGCTCTCTCATTGGAGACATATGACTGGTGGTGAGTTTAACCTGAGAGTCACCACACCTCAGGCAAGGGGCAAGGCTGATAAGGCAGGGCCTTCATATGTGACCTCAACCAGTATGGGAATTGAACCTGTGCTCTTGGAATCACTCAGCATCACAAACCAGCTGCCCAGCCAATGAGCTAACCCACTCCCAATGCGGTCTCCTCTACATTGGGGAGACCAAACGTAAACTGGGCAACCGCTTTGCAGAACACCTGCGGTCTGTCCGCAAGAAAGACCCAAACCTTCCTGTCGCTTGCCATTTTAACACTCCACCCTGCTCTCTTGCCCACATGTCTGTCCATGGCTTGCTGCATTGTTCCAGTGAAGCCCAACGCAAACTGGAGGAACAGCACCTCATCTTCCGACTAGGCACTTTACAGCCTCCCGGACTGAATATTGAATTCAACAACTTTGGATCTTGAACTCCCTCCTCCATCCCCACCCCCTTTCCGTTTCTTCCCCCTCCCTTTTGTTTTTTTTCAATAATTTATATAGATTTTTCTTTTCCCACCTATTTCCATTATTTTTAAATCTATACCTGTAATGCCCTGTCAGTCTTTCCACCCCACCCCCACTAGAGCTGTACCTTGAGTGTCCTGCCATCCATTCTTAATTAGCACATTCTCTTAGATAATATCACCACCTTCAACACCTCTTTGTTCCTTTGTCTGTGACATCTTTTGATTATCTGCTCCTATCACTGCTTGCTTGTCCCTACAACCACCACCGCCCACAACTTCTCTCCCCCCGCCTCCCACCTTAAACCAGCTTATATTTCACCCCTCTCCTAATATTACTCTGTTCTGTTGAAGGGTCATGAGGACTCGAAACGTCAACTCTTTTCTTCTTCTCCTCCGCCGATGCTGCCAGACCTGCTGAGTTTTTCCAGGTAATTCTGTTTTTGTTTTGGATTTCCAGCATCCACAGTTTTTTGTTTTTTTTTCACCCCCACTATACCCTAGTTGCAGGATAATGCCTTATGCCCCTCTGATGAGGGTCCTATGGCTTGTCCTGTCCACGGGGTCTGGCGCTGCTCTGCCCCCATCCTGAGGACCCTGGGCCTGTCTCTGATCCCTTAGTCCTCTCACCCTTCCCCTCCTCTTCATTCTCCTCCTAATCCTCCTCACTGGAGGTTGTGTCTCCAACAGAGAGCACAATCCCCATCTGTGCCCTGGAGCTGACAGCCCTCACCCCTCGGTTATGGACAGTAGAATATTACATAAAGCTTCCAAAGAGGAAACATCCAAAGTGTCCCTCTGCCCTGTGAAATGAGCAGCCCCTGCACTCAAAGGGGTTGGAACTGCGAAGCTGAGACTCTGCCCTCAGCTGTAGGTTAATAACCAGCCCAAACAAAACTCGCCCTTAAAAAGATGGGTTACCCGCCTGAACGGAACCTCACCTGCTCGTATTATTGCAGCCAAACTGCTTGTCAATTGCCTCAATTGGCATTTAAATTGGTATTTGAATAACTGGGGTGGGTTCCTGTCTTTTTGACCCGTCTGCAAATGGTATCACCTGAAACCAGTATGAAGATGTTGGGAATGGTGCCCGGCGCCATCACACCACATAATCGGCAAAGTGGCAAACAGTCCCCAAAGAGGAGTGTACCCGTCAGCTCAATGGGTTTCAAGAAGAAATTAGGCAAGTTCTTACCAACAGATGGGATTCAGGGCCATTGGAAATGGAGCGAGCAAACACTGGGTGTAGGTGGGCTAGATGGGCTGAAGGTCTCCCCCAGCCTGAAACTGTTGCTATGTGATGTTCAGTACATTAATTATAATATTCTCTGTTGCAGCGTTTTTATTAGTTGAGATATTAAAAGGGTTATGAAATCAAGATGGAGTTAAGACACAGGTCAGTCACAATCTAATTGAATGATGAAACTGGCCCGAGAAGTTGAATGACCTCCCTCTGTTCCCATATTCCTATTTGCAAATAAAATCTAATAATTTGCCAACCATATGAACATTAAACAGCCAATGCCCTTTTTTTTTTAAAAAAAAGAGAGAACTATACATTAATTTTTCACTTCCCTTCTGACAAAAGTTGAACATTAACTAAATCTTTTGAAGAGGACATCAAAGAATTAAGAAGGTGCTTCAATGCTCAGAAATAGAAGATGGTGGTACATTTTTTCCAAAGTTCAAAGAATTGAAGCCAATGACATCCTTTGCAGCGCTAAACCCAAGCAGATTTACTAATAGGATTTTAAGCTTTAATGATATTGCCGAAGGCAGACCTAATGTTGTAAATATTGTACCACATTGCTTATTAATTTTCATTTTTGTGTTCCAGTAACTGATTTGCACAATTATTGAAATTGGCAAAATATGAAAGAAATCATAAAAATCTTTTTATAAGGACCTAAGAATACTTTGTTCTGCATTTTTATGCTGTGCAGTATTTTTAGCAGCAGGCTTGCATTACACATAAAAGAACTTAAAAAGTCAAGCGGCTTTTAGTCAGCGTTACTCCTGTCCAAGTGATATCAGTGCAGTGGCCTGAACTGCAAAAAGAAATGTCTGCCACAATCCCAGACAGGGGTCGTGCAGGTGAGAATACTAACAGTGAAAAAGTTGAAGAAGGGAAAAATAATTCCAAATCCCATTCCTTTAAACAGAAAGGAACATGGCTTCCAAAAATAGGCATGTTTTGCCTACAAGTGCTTTTTAAAAAAAAAATATAGTCCAGTGCCAGGATGTTGCACAGAGATTTTAACTTGCTGCAAGTTTGAAACAAGAAAGGTGCAAGATTATTTAAAGTATTATTGTGTGAGCTTAGAAATGATTGCTGACAAATGTAACCACGGACATTTAGCATGTTAACAGGACGTTTCTGTGTCTGCTGTTTTAATGGATCTGTTAACCTGCTTTAGGTTTAGCACCTCTGCTAATGTATTGGACCGAGGTTCAACATAGAGTGAGCATTTATTCACGAATATCAGGAACGGAAATTCCCACTCGAAAATCTCCTGAGAGCGCGTGTTTCCATTTTAAACTTAAAGCAGCATATCACAAGTAATTAGTCAGGTCGACATCGGAAATACCCGGCTATGAGGTATTCCACTGAAATGAATAGCACAAGAAGACAGAAAGTAAAGGCTAACAAGCTGAGATATTACACACAAATTAAGGAATGCAAACGTGTCATTTTATTTTAAGAGTGCGTTTTGGTGAGTTTTAGCATGTGTTAAGTATTAAATGTTTCACACTGTTTATTTGCTGAATGCGATTGTTATAAAACACCTTCTAAAAGTCTGTGTAAAGAATAACAGCTCTGAGAGGGGAAAGAATGTGTTATTTAATTAGCCATAGTATCTAAAGGTCTCTTGTTTTTCACTGCTTCCACAGTCCTTTGAGAATGTCTCGTACCTGCAGGCTAACTCCTACTGGGATTAATGAAACACAGGCAAATCCAAATGTGTTCATTAGGGTCTGATTAGCTTTCCACAGGTGGTGAGGGTTAGTGTGCTAGTACAGCGAATGGTAGCAATTGGACTCAGCATGGAAATACCATCTGGTCCCAGAGTAAGAAGTGAATGGAATCCATGGTTTCTTCGTAATGCTTCAGGGACTGGAATCAGTGCAGAAAGATAGCTTTCTCTGTGTGTTTTTTTAAAAAAAAATATGTCCCAAACCATTCCTCTGCTATAGAAAGGGGAAGAGATTATAAAAAGTGGTCTTAGGCAAAGGCTGGTAAGTTTAAATTCACAGTGACAAAGGTAAATGGGAAAACTCGGGATCAGTGGATGATTTTACAGTTAAATTTGTCGTCACTGACCCTGTCTGTCTGAGCACAGATTCCTTCGCTCACCCTCAATCCCAGGATGTGGTTGTCAGGCTGGAGTTTAAAGCCCATCACTAACTTCCTTTAACTGGGGGGCTTGCTAGGCCACCTTGAGAGGGCATTTAAGAGTCACCCACATTGCTGTGGGCCTGGAGTCACATGTAGGCCAGGTAAGGACAGCAGATTTCCTTTCCTAAAGGACATTAGTGAACCCGGGGGGTTTCTATGAAAATGCGACAGTTTCACAGTCACTTTCACTGACTACAGGCTTTTATTTCCAGGTTTATTTATCCAAAGTATGGGGTACAGGGATAGTCAGAAAAATAAGTCAATATGTGTCTGTTGAAAGGTTGTAAGAGGGAGGGCTTGAGACTGCCGGGGAATTGGAACCATCCTCTCTGGCAGGAGTTACCTGTTCAACATGGACTAAGTTGGCACCGATGTGAACAGGAGATTTACTAAACTGGGACCAATGATGCATAACGTCAATGATATGGAGAGACTAGAGAAGTTGGTATTATCCTCCTTATAACAGAAGGCTTGATAGAGGTGTTCAAATTCATAAAAGATTTTGATAGACAAAATAAGGAGAAACTGTTTCCAGTGTGGAGATTACCAGTAACCAGAGGGAAACAGGTTTAAGGTACTTTGTTCTGCATCGAGTTGTGATCTCCAAATGCTATCTGATAGCACTGTCAGATGGTTGGGACTAAACTCTCTCAGCTCTGACCCTCCGACAGTGCAGCACTCCCTCAGTACTGACCCTCCGACAGTGCAGCTATCCCTCAGTACTGACACTCCGACAGTGCAGCACTCCCTCAGTACTGACCCTCCGACAGTGCAACACTCCCTCAGTACTGACCCTCTGACGGTGCAGCACTCCCTCAGTACTGACCGTCTGACAGTGCAGCAATCCCTCAGTACTGACCCCCCGACAATGCAGCAATCTCTCAGTACTGACCCTCTGACAGTGCAGCACTCTCTCAGTACTGACCCTCCGACAGTGCAACACTCCCTCAGTACTGACCCTCCGACAGTGCAGCGCTCCCTCAGTACTGACCCTCTGACAGTGCAACACTCCCTCAGTACTGACCCTCCGACAGTGCAGCAATCCCTCAGTACTGACCCTCCAACAGTGCAGCGCTCCCTCAGTACTGACCCTCTGACAGTGCAGCAATTCCTTAGTACTGACCCTCCAACAGTGCAGCACTCCCTCAGTACTGACCCTCCGACAGTGCAGCGATCCCTCAGTACTGACTCTCCAACAGTGCAGCACTCCCTCAGTACTGACCCTCTGACAGTGCAGCACTCCCTCAGTACTGACCCTCCAACAGTGCAGCGCTCCCTCAGTACTGACCCTCCGACAGTGCAACACTCCCTCAGTACTGACCGTCCGACAGTGCAGCACTCCCTCAGTACTGACCCTCTGACAGTGTAGTGCTCCCTCAGTACTGACCCTCCGACAGTGCAGCATTCCCTCAGTACTGACCCTCCAACAGTGCAGCGCTTCCTCAGTACTGACTCTCTGACAGTGCAGCACTCCCTCAGTGCTGCCTTGGAGTACGTTTCTATATTATGAGCCCAAGTCTGTGGTATGGGTCTTGAACCTTAAATCTTTGACTCAGAGGTGAAGGAATGCTATCCTCTAAACCACTTCAGTCACCACTCTACAATAATTTTCATACGAACATACGAATTAGGAGCAGGAGTTGGGCACTTGGTCCCTCGAGCCTGCTCCTATTTCACATGTCCGTATGAAAGTGATTGTAACAAGTGATTTCACTTGCATATCCCCTTTCTGATGTAGTATAACATCACAGAGAATATCATTTAGGTGGTGCAGATGAGCATCGTTGCTGAGTTACAGATGGTCAAATGCACACTCAAAAAATAGGTTTTGAAAAGGTTGCTCAATGCAGGGAGGGAACTGAGGATGCAATTCTCAAGGCTAAGATTGAATAAAACTAGGTAGCTATATTTTTGGTGTTAAATCATGGAGCTGTTGTCAGTGTTTTTTGATTCATTCACAGGATGTGGGCGTCGCTGGTTAGACTAGCATTTGTTGCCCATCCTTAGTGCCCTTGAGAAGGTGGTGGTGAGCTGCCTCCTTGAACCGCTGCAGTCCATGTGGTGTAGGTACAGCCACAGTGCTGTTAGGGAGGGAGTTCCAGGATTTTGACCCAGCGACAGTGAAGGAACGGCGATATATTTCCAAGTCAGGGTGGTGAGTGGCTTGGAGGGGAACTTCCATGTGGTGGTGTTCCCATCTATCTGCTGCCCTTGTCCTTCTAGATGGTAGTAGTCATGGGTTTGGAAGGCGCTGTCTAAGGAGCCTTAGTGAATTTCTGCAGTGCATCTTGTAGATGGTACACACACTGCTGCAACTGTGCGTCGGTGGTGAAGGGAGTGAATATTTGTGGATGTGGTGCCAATCAAGCGGGCTGCTTTGTCCTGGATGGTGTCAAGCTTCTTGAGTGTTGTGGGAGCTGCACTCATCCAGGCAAGTGGGGAGTATTCCATCACACTCCCTGGATATTGTCCAGGTTTTGCTGCATTTGGACATGGACTGCTTCAGTATCTGAGGAGTCGTGAATGGTGCTGAACATTGTGCAATCATCAGTGTACATCCCCACTTCTGACCTTATAATGGAAGGAAGGTCATTGATGAAGCAGCTGAAGATGGTTGGGCCGAGGACACTACCCTGAGGAACTCCTGCAGTGATGTCCTGGAGCTGAGATGATTGACCTCCAACAACCACAATCAAATATAAAAACAAAAAGCTAAAAGCTACTGTGGATGCTGGAAATCCAAAACAAAAACAGAATTACCTGGAAAAACTCAGCAGGTCTGGCAGCATCGGCGGAGAAGAAATCAGTCAACGTTTCGAGCCTTCATGGCCCTTCGGCAGACAAATATAAAAACAAAAAGCTAAAAGCTACTGCGGATGCTGGAAATCCAAAACAAAAACAGAATTACCTGGAAAAACTCAGCAGGCCTGGCAGCATCGGCGGAGAAGAAATCAGTTAACGTTTCGAGCCTTCATGGCCCTTCGGCAACCCAACCACAATCATCTTCCTTTGTGCTAGGTATGACTCCAACCGGTGGAGAGTTTCCCCCCCGATACCCATTGACTCCAGTTTTGTTAGGGCTCCTTGATGCCACACTCGGTCAAATGCTGTCTTGAAGTCAAGGGCAGTCACTCTCACCTCACCTCTGGACTGTAATGAGGTCAGGAGCTGAGTGATCCTTTTGGAACCCAAACTGAGCATTGATGAGCTGGCTCTAGTTGTGTGGGTGCTGATTGACAGGACCCTCAAAGGCACCATCCATCACATTGCTGGTGATTGAGAGTGGACAAATAGGATTTGGCCTTGTTTTTATGAACTAGACAATTTTCCACATAGCCGGGTAGATGCCAGTGTTGTATCTGTACTGGAACAGCTTGGCTAGGGGCGCAGCAAGTTCTGGAGCACAGGTCTTCAGTACTATTGCCGGAATATTGTCAGGGCTCATGGTCTTTGCAGTATCCAGTGCCTTCAGCCATTTCCTGATATCACGTGGAGTGAATCGAATTGGCTGAAGACTGGCATCTGTGATGCTGGGGACCTCTGGAGGAGGCCGAGATGGATCATCTACTTGGTACTTCTGGCTGGTGATAGTTGCAAATGCTTCGGCCTTATCTTCTGCACTGATGTGCTGGGCTCCCCCATGAATGAGGATGGGGATATTTGTGGAGCCTCCTCCTCCCGTCAGTTGTTTAATTATCCACCACCATTCACGACTGGATGTGGCAGGACTGAAGAACTTAGATTTGACCCATTGGTTGCGTAATCATTTAGCTCTGTCTTCCGCTTGATGCTTATGTTCTTTGGCACGCAAGTAGCCCTGTGTTATAGCTTCGCCAGGTTGACACCTCATAGGAACATAGAACTTCAGAGCAGGAGTAGGCCATTAAGCCCCTCAAGCCTGCTCTGTTATTCAATAAGACCATGGCTGATCTGGTTATGGTCTCAACTCCATTTTCCGGTCTGCTCCCATAATTCTCGATCCCTTGTCTGTCAAAAATCTCTCTAACTTAGCCTTGAATAAACTCAGTGACCCAGCCTCCACTACGTTCTGGGGAAGAGAATTCCACAAACTAATGACCCTCTGAGAGAAAAAACTTCTCATCATCTCTGGCTCAAACAGTGGACCTCTTATTCTTAAACTGTGTCCCCTGATTCTAGTCTCTCTCACAAGTGGAAACATCCTTGTAGTATCTACCCTATGAAATCCTCTCAGGATCTTATATGTTTCATTTTTAGGTATGTCTGGTGCTGCTCCTGGCATGCCCTCCTGCACTATTCATTGAACCGGGGTTGATCCCCTGGCTTGATGGTAATGGTAGAGTGGAGGATATGCCGGGCCATGAGGTTACAGATTGTGTTTGAGTACAATTCTGCTGCTGCTGATGGCCCACAGCACCTCATGTCCCAGTCTTCAGTTGCTCGATCTTTTCAAAATCTATCCCATTTAACACTGTGGTAGTGCCACACAACCTGATGGAGGGTATCCTCAATGTGAAGGTGGGACTTTGCCTCCACAATAACTGTGTGTTAGTCACTCCGACCGATACTGTCATGGACAGATGCATCTACAGCAGACAGGTTGATGAGGATGAGGTCAAGTATGTTTTTCACTCTTGATTCCCTCACCAACACCTATGTCCTTCTGGACTGGCCAGCTCGGCCAACAATGGCGGTATCGAGCTACTCTTGGCAATGAAGATTAAAGTCTCCCACCCGAAGCATGTTCTGTGCCCTTGCTGCCCTCAATATGATGCTAATTTGGAGGAGTTCTGATTTATCACTTGAGGGGTGGGCATTAGGTGGTAATCGGCAGGAGGTTTCCTTGCCCTTGTTTGACCTGATGCCATGAGATTTCATGGGGTCTGGAGTCGATGTTCAGGACTCCCAGGGTAACTCCCTGATTGCTGAAAAGGAGTTTTTGACAGCTTGTTCCTGCAATTTTGACAAACAGCACATTTGCCTAACAATGAAGCCAGATCACTGTCTAGACCAGACCAATAAACAAAGCTTCTGCCTATGGATTTCACACTGACTATAAATATGTTTTCAGTGTGAAGTTCTGCCCGAATCTTGCCTCTTAAAGAACTTGGCATCACACTCAGTGACCCCACTTGATGTAGGCCCTGCTCACATGACAACTCATCCCACCGATTGTGGAATGATTTCTCCTGTCCACCAATCAAGCTCTCTCCAACCATTCAAAGCCTCTTCATGGACTCTTTGTAAAATGGGGTCTTTCTGTGTTTCAGTTTCACTTTCAGGTGTAATGAGTGAAGAATCCTTGTCCACAGCTCCTGTTGTGAAGATTGCTTCTCCTCAGCCTCCGTCTGAGTCCTCGCGAGGTAAACACGACAAGATGCCAACAGCCGCATTCTCTTTTTGATCTGCAATACTTGATGTTGTAGCCGTTCTGTGAGGGAAGTACAACCTATCACTGCATCCTTGACAGCTGCCATTGTCAAATGTTGCTTTGGTTCCAGAATAATGACTGGTGTTTATGATCTGTAACTAACGTAATGTTTCAACCCAACAGAGACTGGCAAACTGTTGTGATTCCTCCGGTTATTCCAATTGCTTCCTTTTCCACATGTGCATGGTTATGTTCACACTTGGTCAGTGTAAGGGACACACATGCCATGGGGCTTCTCTTCACCATCCTCCGTGACGTGACTGATCACTGCCCCAGCTTCTTACTGTGGAGCACCACGTGCTCGCTGCCAGTCACAGTTGGAGTCGTGTGTCACTGGTGAAGCTTCATAAGGATCTTGTTGTGTTTTAAACCTTCCTCATTTCACATCTGCCTTCAACAACACCTGTGGTGGAGCTAACACTGTTGCAAACTCAGGCAGACATGATGAGTAATATCGGACTATGGCTTGAAAAGATCAAAGCTCAGCGACATGTGCGGGCTCCAGGACATTGTCTATAGTGTCCAGGTTCTCTTCCAGTGGCTGAAGCCCCTTTCCGCTGGTTTTACAGTGGGGGTACGCTGCCTCAGATTACATAAAAGCACACTTGCTCCTTTTCAACTTCACACAGTGATCATTGCATCTTTTCAACAATTGATCAAACACTAGCTGCCTGCTCTGATGTGAGTAAGTACAATGTCACACTTACACTTCTCTAGTATTGCTTATTATTCTTTGATGGGAGATTTCTGAGGGTTTGGAAATAAATAAAGATAGCTAGAATTATTTCCGCCCGCCTGATGTAAAATCTATTCACCCAATTTACTCGTGTCCAAGGCCAGAGCTTTAGGATGGCCAAATCTGATTGGATGAATTTCAGGAAGTTTCAGTACATGACCTGCATCCCATTCTCGCACTTATACATCATTGGCCCATGCTTATGGGTCATCACCATCCCACAGCCAATCAGAAACAAACCACACCCTCTGTTACCCAATTGGATATTTCTTAAAAGTTTTTTTTATCTTATTCATTCACGAGATGTGAGTGTTGCTGGATAGGCCACCATTTATTGCCCATCCCAACACTCAAGAAGCTGGACACTGTCCACGGAAAAGCAGCCGTTTGATTGGCACCCCATCCACAAACATTCACTCCCTCCACCAGTGACGCACAGTAGCAGCAGTGTGTACCATCCACAAGATGTACTGCAGGAATTCACCAAGGCCCCTTAGACAGCACCTTCCAAACCCATGACCACTACCATCTAGAAGGACAAGGGCAGCAGATAGATGGAAACACCACCACCTGGAAGTTCCCCTCCAAGTCACTCACCATCCTGACTTGGAAATATATCGCCGTTCCTTCACTGTCCCTGGGTCAAAATCCTGGAACTCCCTCCCTAACAGCACTGTGGGTGTACCTACACTACATGGACTGCAGCGGTTCAAGAAGGCAGCTCACCATCACCTTCTCAAGGGCAATTAGGGATGGGCAATAAATGCTGGGCCAGCCAGTGAAGTCCACATCCCGTGAATGAATAAAAAAAAAGATACAGATGTCCAGTATTACAGTAACTACACCTCAAAAGCGCTTTGTAGAATCCTGAGGTCATGAAAGGTGCTAGAAAATGCAAGTTCTTTCTTTACTAGGTTTACGTTTCTCTGCTGAAAATTCACTCCATTCGATTACACCTCAAACTGAGACATAAGCTACTTATATCTCGGTATCACAGATTTAATTCAACTTCGTTTGTTTCACAAACCAAGTATTGGGGATTCCTCAAATGTTAATTTCCTTCCCTGCTTCTTGCAACTGCTGAGTGAGCCTTCCAGTGAAGGATTTGAAGTGAAGTGTTTATCCACCCCATCTCTGAGACCACAAATACCCAATTAGTGACTCTCACGATGTGAAGTGAATGTCACTGGAGTCGCTCAGGATATTTGTTGCTCTCAATGAATCAATCCCAGTTTGTTAGTTACCAGCTCAGTTAACTAGTCAAGCCTGCCATCTAGTGATAAATATGTGAAATGGCATCCATTGAAAAAAAAACACAAAATAAGGAACATGGTTGACTGGCACCTAATAATTATGTCAAGCACTCCTGGAAAAAAATGGGAGCTATTTCCTTCCTGCACACTGAAACCATTATTTGCTTCATTGTGTTGGGAAGGATATTTATAGTTTTGCTGTAATGAGCTTCCCAGCTGTGTTACAAGCAGGGTATACATGCAAGAATTGTGCACATTGTAAATAAGATTGAACTCTGAATATGTCCATGCACCTCTTCAGGCTCAAGATCAGGAATGAGGAATGTGTCGACTTATTGTGTAGCGTGTAGAAAATGTGAAATAGAGTTTAAATGTCTGCATGGCTCCCCAAGGGGGCATTGAACTCTGACCCAGAGCGCAGTGTAATTGAATCCCAGTCTTAGCTTCCACCTTCACTCGCTTAATGCCATTGGGTGAGTTTTGCCAAACTTTCTGTAACCCATCACCACAAACATAACCATCAACAATCACGAACATAAGCGGCCAGGCCACTGTACATCAGGCCCAGGGCACCTGGATTAACACCCCTGCTCTTACATTCACCTGGCAGGGCTGGACCTGAAAGACAGCACAGCTGGCAGTGCAGCACTCCCTCAGTACTGCTGTACAGTAGGACTTCAGTCCAGATGTTTGTGCTCAAATCCCTGGGGTGGGACTTAAACTCACAACCTTCGGGCTCAGGGACAAAAGCCCCACCCTACACACACTGATCCAGCACACATCCTGATCCTTCCCCTTGACCACAGCCCTTGAATCCAGTCCTAAACGAACATTTAGTTTAGAAGTGAGGTGAACAACAGTGGGATCTTGCGGCATTGAAACCTGAAGCTAGTCGATCTGAAATCAAAACAGCAAAAGCACTGGAACAGTCTCTGTGAAGAGACAAACAGGTCAATGACTGTCCATCAGAAGTGGGGAAAGTTAGGGATTTCTCAGGTTGTAAGGAGTTGCAGATGAAAGGTGATGGTGTAAGATGCAGAGATAATGGGACAAGTAAAGGAACAAAAGCCATGTCCCAGGGGAGGTGTGATGAGAAAGCAGAATCATTAACACAGCAAAACTGTCCATAAACATAAAACACTAAAGAAAATAGGGACAGAGTTTATGGTGTGAAACTGTTGAACTCAGTGTTCAGTGTGGAAGGCTGTGAAGTGCCTGATTGAAAGTTGAGGTGCTGCTCTTGAGTTTTTGATAAGCTTTATTGGAAGAGTGTAGGATACTGAAGGCAGACAGGTCAGTGTGGGAGTGGGATGGGGTATTAATACAGCAAGCGATTATCATGCTTGCAGGCTGAGTGCAAGTGCTCAGCAAAGCATTCAGCCAATGAGTATTTGACTTCCCCAAAGTAGGGGAGACCCCATTGTGAGCAGTGAATACAGTTTACTAAACTGCAAAAAGTACACGTAATACATGGTTTTACCTGGAAGGAGTGTCTGGGCCTTAACTGGATGGTGGGAACTGAGGAGGTGAAAGTGAAGGTGTTACATCTCCTGCACTTACATGGAAAGGTGCCCTGGGAAAGGGAGGGGATACTGGGGGTAACTGAGGAGTGGACCAAGGCGTCACGGAGGGAACAGTCCTATCGGAATGCTGAAAGGAGAGGCCAGGGGAATATGTGTTTGGAAGTGGCATCATGCTGGAGGTGGCACGGAAATGGTGTTGAATCAGGAGGGTGGTGGGGTGGAAGTGAGGGCAAGAATGACCTAATCGGGGTTCTGGGGTGGGAGGGGACGGGGTGAGAGCAGAAGTGTGTGAAATAGATTGGACACAGTTGAGGGCCCTGTTACTCACATTTGGGGCATCCCTTGGCTGAGGGAAAAGGGAGTCAGGTTGGAAGAGCTAGTATAGAAGGTGGCATCGTCTGAATAGGTTTGATGGAGACAGAGAAACTGGGAGAATGGGACAGAGTGCTCACAGGAAGTGGGATGTGAGGAAGTATAGTCAGTGCAGCTGTGGGAGTCCGGGTGGTCATCTCACTTCTAATCACTGGATATTATTTTTCAGCAATACTCAGGTTCTGCACTACCAGAGGACATTATTTCAAAAAACTATACCTAATAGAAGGAAATCTTTTCCCTCCAGCAATTGTTAATTAATTATTTTTGTGATGGTGTTTTTAAATCCTGTTCAATGAGTATCAAACAATGTGAAAATAGTCGAATTATTACTGCTTCACTAACTCTCCCTCTCTCACACAGTGATGCATTATGCCTGGAGTATTTTGCGTGTGTGATGGGCAGTACATGCATGAGCTCAAACCACAATATCCTTCTCAGGAAACTTGATTTTATTTCACCGTAACTCTTTGGGGACTTTTATAGTTTATTTTTTTTTTAAAAAAAAGAAAATCACAATAATTTCATTCTTGCCGATCAATAGGAGGCTAAATTTTGGAGCTACCTTAAATCACTTCAGCTGCAAGATGTGCAGAGTCTTTGTGCATTTTAAAGGGGTATTATGCACTGGGTAAGCATTAAAGCTGCTGGTCAGATGGAGTCAGCAACGTGTCTCTTCACTATGAGTTGAATAGGGGAGTAATCGCCCCCACAACAGGGAATCGACTGAAGGGCCAGGTGCATGTGGCTTCTTCCTTCACGCACTAATACTTCCACAAACAGCTTGCCTGCATTTTTTTTTTGATAATTGCCCATAAAACAACCATAATTATGGAATAAAATTACCCTGGTATTTTGAACAGTTGCCTAGAGAATGAGGTGAAATGATCTGAGTAATACAGAAAATATTGTTCATAAATCATGTACCTAAATGGCTGGGTAAAGATGAAAGTAAATATTTTATTTGCATTTGCAGTTCATGGATTAAAATGACCATGGAAAAGGGATTAAAAATATTCTCTATATTTTGTTAGTTCTTGTTAGGCATTTAAGTCAAACTTTAAAATTCGCCTTACACAGTCATGATATTATTTGGTTTTAAGTAACCTCAAAGTTTTCTCCACGTGGAGTCATGAGAAATGTTATTGCAAAAGGAGTTCCAATGGTGAGGTGAGAGTGACTGCCCTTGACATCAAGGCTGCATTTGACCGAGTGTGACATCAAGGAGCCCTAGCAAAACTGGAGTCAATGGGAATCAGGGGGAAAACTCTCCGTTGGTTCGAATCATACCTAGCACAAAGGAAGATGGTTGTGGTTGTTGCATGTCAGTCATCTCAGCTCCAGGACATCACTGCAGGAGTTCCTCAGGGTAGTGTCCTCGGCCCAACCATCTTCAGCTGCTTCATCAATGACCTTCCTTCCATCATAAGGTCAGAAGTGGGGATGTTCGCTGATGATTGCACAATGTTCAGCACCATTCGCGACTCCTCAGATACTGACCAGTCCATGTCCACATGCAGCAAGACCTGGACAATATCTAGGCTTGGGCTGACAAGTAACATTCGCACCACACAAGTGCCAGGCGATGACCATCTCCAATAAGAAAGAATCTAACCATCGCCCCTTGATGTTCAATGGCATTACCCCACTATCAACAACCTGCGGGTTACCACTGACTAGGAACTGAACTGGACTAGCCATATAAATACTGTGGCTATATAAATACTCAACTCCTGACTCCCCAAAGCCTGTCCACCATCTACAATGCACAAGTCAGGAGTGTGATGGAATACTCCCCACTTGCCTAGATGAGTTCAGCTCCCAAAACACTCAAGAAGCTTGACACCATCCAGGACAAAGCAGCCCGCTTGATTGGCATCACATCCACAAACATTCATTCCCTCCACCACAGACACACAGAAGCAGCAGTGTGTAC
Organism: Cetorhinus maximus; assembly: GCF_964194155.1. Lineage (NCBI taxonomy): Eukaryota > Metazoa > Chordata > Chondrichthyes > Lamniformes > Cetorhinidae > Cetorhinus > Cetorhinus maximus. The sequence goes on along the minus strand of NC_135886.1, from coordinate 144,142,690 downwards.
CATCTACAAGATGCACTGCAGGAATTCACCAAGGCTCCTTCAACAGCACCTTCCAAACCCATCTAGAAGGACAAGGGCAGCAGATAGATGGGAACACCACCACCTGGAAGTTCCTCTCCAATTCATTCACCATCCTGACTTGGAAATATATCACCGTTCCTTCACTGTCGCTGGGTCAAAATCCTGGAACTCCCTCCCTAACAGCACTGTGGGTGTACCTACACCACATGGACTGCAGCGGTTCAAGAAGGCAGCTCACCACCACCTTCTCAAGGGCAACTAGGGATGGGCAATAAATGCTGGCCCAGCCAGCGAAGCCCAAATCCCGTGAATGAATAAAAAATGATAGTAAAACATTTTTTCCCAGAATGATTGTGTTGATAGAATCATTCAGCCCAGTGTGCCACGGCTGAATGTTTGAAATCAACCGGCTTCGTCTCATCATTACATTTCATCTTTCAAAAATAAAGAGCCTAGAAACTTGCTCTTGGTGCTGTTGGCTGGAAAATGTGCTCATGTGTCAATCCTACATTTACCATTTTATCACAGGTGTTAAACATCTGCCTGTCAACCTCTCTGCTACTGTCGTTCAGCATTTCTCCACTAAGACCTAGGGTCAAGCAATGAGTCCGGATTCACTGCATCTGTTTAACAAGAAGCTGAACTGGTTTATTCAGGAGGCTGAAGTGATTGAATTGAGAATGTCAATGAGAGTTTGGACCATGGACCTCGTGTCGATAAAGGAAGGAAGTCTTTTGCCCGGCATCGGTTGTGAGGGGTTTTCCTGAAGCAGGTTTTTTTGCTGCTTCCACAGGAGATTTAAAAAGCTGCTGGTGCTTTGGGACATCGGGGATTGTGATGTTCAATTACAACATGTCTGAATGGGGGAGACTCGATGGACCAGCTGGTCGTTTTATAACCGTCTGATCAGTGGGATAATATCGATGTGTGTCAGTCATGCCTCAGTGGGGTAGCACTTACGCCTCGCAGTCACAAAGTGGTGGATTTAAATTCCACCCCAGAGTCTCATGCTTAGAAATCCAGGCTGATACTCTCAACGCGGAGCTGAGGGAGTGCTGCGCTGTTGAGGGTGCCGCTTTTCAGATATGGGGTGGGATTGTCCCAGATTTGCACAAAGTTCGGTACGGTTGGGAGAAAGGATATTTTACCTGCTGGCCGCAGTGGTGTCTTTTCGCACCATATAATCCCATTTCCGGCATGTTCCACCTCATTAACAGAGCATTCATGGGAATGGCTGTCAGGGGGGCTCAGGTTTACTCACCCACCGCACTGTGACCTCAGATCCGGGCACCATGTGTAAAACACATCAGGGCACAGCCTACTTCATGTCTTCAGACCAGGACTGCTCCAGGTGTCAGACGGCCCCTAGAGCAAAGCAGCTCCCAAATTTAGTGACGCCTCTCTGGGGCAGCTGCTGCCGGGAGGTCCTCTATCCCGCTTGGGCTGCGGGAGGCCCACCAGAGTCACCAGCCTGGCCTGGGAGGCGATGGTCAGCCCCACAGGAGCACAGATGAGGTCAGCCATCCAGTGCAGGAAGAGGATGAATGGTCTCATTCAGTCCACCAGGTAAGTCGACCACCTCATCACTCTCAACTCACACACTCCCAAACCCATCACACATCCACAGGGATCTCACACTTCAAGGGACAACATCACTAACTCTCACACACACCCTCACATCTCCATCAGGCTCATATCCTCTGACGCTCACATCCTCATCCTGTCCATGGCTCCGCTCACCACACAGACATTCCACCCAGTGCCATGTGTCCTGCTCACACTCTCTCCATCTGTTCTCAGGCAGGAGAAGCTGGCTCACATCAGCAGGGAGAGGTCCCAGGCTGGGGGTGAAGTGGCCCACATTAGGCCCCTCACTCACTGTGAGGAGTGTGTCCTCGCACTGACTGGTGAGGATGTGGACGGTGCCTGCGGTGATGGAGAGGTTGGCGACGAACACCCTCGTGAGGATCCTGCACCACATCATCCCTCTCTCAATGCCACTGTGAGTGCTCTCTCTCCTGCTTTGACTCTGCTGCCATGCACTAATTATCTCTACTTTGGTTCACAGGGAGCTCTGCCAAGCGACTGACACCCTCAGCCAGCCAGTCCCTCAGCTCCATCCAGGTCCTCACCTCCAGCCAAGAGGACACCTCCTCCATTGAAGAACTGGAAATAAGCAGCCTGGAAAACACATCACAGCGCTTACCCACACCCTGCACCAGCGCAGAGACACACACCTCAGAGGGACCGAGATCTAGAGCAGGCTCGGGTTCACAATCTGGTGGTCACCACACGGACACGTGTCTGCAGCTGGAGGAGGCAGGTTCAGCCGAGCTCCCCGGCACTCGGAGGACTGCGGGGGAAGAGGCATCTGTGAGGTTTGAGTCAGAAGACGAACCTCTGGATTTGGCCTTCCAACTCATTGTGAAGAGTCAGCAGAAGGTGGGGGAACATCACACAGAGCTGCTGGACACCCTCAGCAGAGTGGCATGTGAGTCGGAGGAGTGTGCCCGCCTGCTCTCTGATGAGCGTGCATGAAGGTTTCCAATGGGAGGATGGCAGATATCGTGGAGACCCTAGTCCAGCAGAATGCAGAGACGTGCGCAGACCTGCACTCCATCCCGGTAGCCTTGGGTGAGCTCCTGTACTGGCAACGCAAGAGGGAAACAGGGCTCTTTCCCCTCAAGGAGTGAGGCCAGGGTCCCCGGGCACCCGGCGGGAGTAGGAGCGGTAGCTGGACACTCCTAGGTCATCCACTCAGGAATCTCAGGGACTGTCCTCTCCCTCCGAGTCCCCTTTGCCTGTGACCCCCTCAACCTCCTCCTCTGCCACCATTGCGAGGGGGATGATGTGGTGCAGGATCTGTCACCTCAGAGGGGGGCAGCTGGCCCACAGGAGGACAGCCAAAGCAAACCGGGGCCTTCAAGGCCTCAGCTCTCCAGAGGACGCACACCAAAGTCATTGCCAACCATTGCACTGGCTGTCTCCACCCCTGCTGCGGATGTCAGGGCAGCACCTAGAAGAAGTGATAGGCCCAGATAAGTTAAGAAACTCTGATCACAACTGCTTGCAAGGTGGAACATGTTTCGTCACTTTATAATCTGAAAATATATTTACTTTCACTGAATAATGTGTGATGGTTTCTTTCAGCTTCAAGGACAGGCTTCGCGAATCCTCCCACTGCATCCGCCAACCAGCACCCACCCCCCCACCCCCACCAACCAGCAGTTCCTAACCCTAACCCGAATGCAGCCAGACCACAAGTGACTCTGGAGGGGGAAGTGTTTGTGTGGCAGGGTCTTTCAGAGCCTTGTGCAAGCACTCCCGTATCCATCACACTTCATCACCACTTCACCTATCACACTCATCTCACTGTCTTCAGCATTTTTAATGCTGTCTGCTGGGGTTCCCTTTCAGTGGAGCTGACCTGCATCTCCGCCCACCCACTGATCGTATCTGTCCCTGTGCAACAAGAGGCTCTGCTCACTTTTGATTTCAACAACGATGGTCGAGGTCAGAGTTTTGCTCAACTCCCCTGTCCTTTCCCCTCCCCCCATCCCCCATGCCCTTTCCCCCTATCACTGTCGACCATCACCCCCCCACCCCCCAACCACAGGCATCACCTTTCACCTCCTCACCATCGCCTACAAACCCGAACCCTTGTCTTTCCAGGATGTCCAGGTGAATGTGCATGTTCCTGAAATCCCACCCCCATCACACTGACCTCCCCGAACACCTCCTTCCCACCCCCAGGGTTTATCCCTGCCTCCGAGCCCCCATCAACCACCATCACCGTCCCTTCTATCGTCACCCATGTATCCTCACCCTCCCACCCTACCGGCTCCCTCTGCCCCTTCTCATATTCGCCATTCCCTCCCACCACGCTCACCCTCAGTTCACTCCCCAGGAGGCAGTCATTGACTCCACAGTCCCCTCCCTTGAACATTCCCCACCACCACCCCCTTACTCCCTCCTCCACCCTTACTCCTTTTTCCCTCTGGACACCTTCCTCCCCCACCAAACTCCTTCCCTCACTCCAAACTGTCCCTATTACACCGTCCCACCCCCCACCCCCATACTCCGTCCTCCCCTCTCTCAACCTCACCACACCTCTGACACCTTCATTTCCACCCCCACCACCCTTCCCAAACTCACCACCCCCACCCCTGGCCCTGGCACACCTTCCCCTCACTCTCACAGCTGGGATTTCTCCCCGGTCTCGCTGACCACGCATAGCAGCCCATGGCCAAGACCCGAGGCATCAACGGAGACTCCCCACCTTCCCAGAGCTGCTTCGCGGTGGAGCCACGTCCATGAGAATCCACCCTGCAGGCGATGCACATGTTCCTCCAGGGCCCGGTAGCTGTAGGGCTCCAGCATCTTCTGCTCTGCGATCTTGCCAAGGCCCTGATGTTAAGTCCTGACTCCTGCACATCACACTTGGCCGTGCGTGTCCTGGGCCCGCGTGTTTTCCCACCAGTGTAACAGTAAATCTGGTGTAGGGAGGCCATTCCGCTCGGGTCTTACTTTGCATCCCGTTAGCAGGAGGCAAAGCGGGATCACGCCGGCCTCCAGCAGGATTCACGGACTCCATCGGATGGTCCCGCTGGGCCTCCAAACTGGTGTGAAACTGATCTTTGGCCTTCTCGCCATATTGTTCCCCACCCCCCGCCACGACCACCAACATCAATGGGGCCGGAAAATTCCAGCCAAGGCCTTTGTACCAGGCCTCTGCCCTCTCAGGTGGATGTAAAAGACCACGTGGCAATATTTTAAAGAACAATAACGATTTCTCCATTATATCCTGGCCAGTCTTCATTCTTTAATCAATATCATTAAAATGGACTATCTCGTTTGGTATTGCTGTTTGGAAGATCTTGCTATTAGCTGCTGCATTTCATAAGCATTAGGAGCTGGAATAGACCATTCAGCCCCCCCCCAAACTTCCTCCCTTCAATAAGATCATGGCTGATCTCCTACTTCAGCTACACCTTCCCACCCTAACCCGTGTCTCTTAATTCCCTCTGTATCTAAAAATCACTTGACCTCAGTCTTGAACATACCAATAATGGAGGATCCACAATCCTCTGGGATGGAGAATTCCAAAGATTCACAACCCTCTGAGTGAAGAAATTTCTCCTTAGCTCAGTCCTTAATAACTGACCCCTTCTCCTGAGACTATGACCCCATGTTCCAGATTCTCAGGCAGTGGAAACATCCTCCCAGCATCTACCCAGTCAAGCCCATTAAGAATCCTATTTGTTTCAGTGATTTGTATCTCAACCCCATTTACCCTTAGCTTCATAGACATTGATGCCCTTATGTGTTTCTGCCACTCCGACAGTGACAACACTTCAGAAGGACTTCGTAGGTTCTAAAGCACATTGGGACACAAGGTTCTGAAAGGCGCTATAGAAATACAAGTTCTTTCTTTAATCCATGAAATTTAGGAACACTGGAACAGGAGGAGGCCATTCAGCCCTCGAGGCTGTTCCTCCATTTAATTAAATTGTGGTTGATCTATACCTCAAATGCATTTAGCCATCTTGGCTGCATATCCCTCGATACCCCAAAGCAACAAAAACAGAGTGTTCAAGCTTGAAGCTCAAAATAACCCCCAGCGTCCAGAGCCTTTCCGTGGAGATTTCCATTATCCTTCATGTGGAAAAATGCTCCTTGGCTTTACTCCTGAATGGTCTAGTTTTAATTTTAAGATGATACCCCTTTATTCAGGACGGCTTCCATCAGAGCAAATGGTTTCACTGATCTACCTAATCAAATCTTTTCATCATTTCAAAGACCTTGATTCAAGCCACATTTATTGCAAATAATGCTTTTTAATGTAGGATTGCAATACACTCACAGCACTGTTCCGATTAAGGACAAAATCTAGACTATACTGTGTCTATAAATAAACTCTGGAAAAAGTATTTGCAACTGCCAGACGCTTGTAATGCCACATATGTGAATTATTATTTACAGGTGTAAGGTATTCATTCCGTGACCAATAATCTTGGATGGCATCATTAGGCTTTTCCTTGAATCACTTTTCCCTTCTCCCCTGAAGATGTTTACACTGTGAGCACTGGGGTCCTCCTGGGAGGGGGGCAGCATTCATCACATTCTTCATTCATGAGTCTAGACATTGAGAGGCGGGATGGTGAGTACTATGAGGCTATTTGACCTCATGAAGCATCACAGAGCAGCTCAAACTCAAACGCGGGGGACTGCATTTTATGGGACACTGTATTCCCAGCTCCCCGACTACAAAGTCAGTAAGGAGCCTGTCCACCAAAAAGCCGCCTGCCTTGCAGCTGTTTTATTCTGGGAGCAGCAGTTAATTGGCTCAGGGTGAGACTTCTGCCCCCATCTAGGGAAGAAGTCTCGCCTCGAGAGCTGCCAACCAATCTGATTGGCCAGAAGCTCTGAAGTCCCAACAGCACCAGGTTTGAGTAGTGGCCACTGCTGGGACTGCAGGCAGTCCCTGAACATGAGGAGGTTATGGAGTCGGACTGCAAAGGTAAGTCTGGGGCATCAGTGCGGCTTGGCTGGCAGACACCAGCAAGGCGGGTGAGAGGAGGTGAGGGGCAAGTTTTGAGAGGCCAGAGGACGGAGTTAAATGGGGGGCAATGACCTTGGTAGGGTGCCTCCAATGGGCACAAGGGACACCCAAAAGAGGTTCCCCCATCTTGTCCAACACCTGCCTTTGCAGTAAAAGTTGCTGGTCTACCCACCTGGCATGGGCCTCCCTCCAGCTGTAGGTAAAATAGCTGCAGGGGCAGGAGGAGGCACTTAAGTGGGCATTAATTGTGATACACAAATGAGTAATGTGGTATATGAATTTCAGTGCCAGGTATGCCGGCCATACATCCCAAAGACTAGCAGATCGTAACAGCACACCAACCAGCCCATGCTCGCAAAACTCAGAACACAGTGTCCAACATTAGATATGATTCTGCAATTGGACAACACTTGTTAAACAATCCTGATTGTGCTAAGAATTACGCTGACAACCAACTTAAGATCATCAGTTGGACTTGCAATGTGGCGCATTTATGTGTGCTATAAGCTACATATATTCACACACGGGGCCATGTCTTTTGCAACCAGACCATTTCCATGCATTGCCCCTTTTTCAACTAAACCGTCATTCCCTGGTTCATTCCCCATGAAAATACCTTGACCAATCAGAGTTGACCTGCCTGGTTTGAATTTGAACAAAGACTTGACAGTTAACTGTTCCCTGGTGCAATCTCCATTGCCTCTACCAATCAATCAGCAACTTCTTCTCGTGCCGCATAAATTGTTGTTAGATTTGGTATTCTTGTGAAGCTGTCCTGATGAGTGCAAGAGGAAAAGCTTTGACAGTGTGTCTTTTTCTTCCAGCAAGAATCTTATATGTTTTAATAAGATCATCTCTTTCCTAAACTCCAATGAGTATAGGCCCAACCAGCTCAACCTTTCCTCCTTCATCCCAGGAATCAGTTTAGTGAACCTTTTCTGAACTTCCAATGCAAGTATATCCCTCCTTAAGTAAGGAGACCAAAACTGTAAGCATTACTCTAGGTGCCCTTCACAGTTGTAGCAAGACTTCCCTACTTTTCTATTCTGTCTCCCTTGCAATAAAGGTCAACATCCCATTTGCCTTCCTAATCACCTGTCATACCTGCATGCTGACTTTTTGTGATTCATGTACATAGACACCCAGATCTGTTCCTCAGAATTCGATAATCTCTCTCCATTTCTATTCGTCCTGTCAAAGTGACGTGCCAAAGGGTTCAATACTGGCCTCCTTGCTGTTCATTTGTTTTTTCAATGATTTAGACTTAAATGCAGGGGACATATGACAAAGAAGTCTGGTGGTGATATGAAAATTGGCCGTGTGGTTGATAGTGAGGAAGAAAGCTGTATGCTGCAGGAAGATATCAATGGAATAGTCAGGTGGGCAGAAAAGTGACTGTGGAGTTCAATCTGGAAAAGTGTGAGGTAATGCACCTGGGAACAACAAACAAGGCAAATGATAGGATACTTGGAGTGCATGTCCACAGGTCCTTGAAGATAACAGGACAGGTAGATCAGGTTGTCAAGAAGGCATATGGGATATAGCATCTGGCATATAGCCAAGGACCAGGGCATTAAAGCAGGGAGGTTATGCTAGAACTGCATAAAACACTAGTTGGGCCACAGCTAGAGTACTGTGCATAGTACTGCGTAAAGTTCTGGTCACCGCATTACAGGAAGGATGGGATCGCACTAGACAGGGTGGAGAGGGGATGTTGCCAGGAGTGGAGACTTTTCACTATGAGGAAAGATTGAATAGGCTGCAGTTCTTTTCATTGGGTCAGAGGAGGCTGAGGCGAGATTTAATTGAGGTGTATAAAATTATGAGGGACCTCAATGGAATGGATAGGAGCATAACAGTAGAACATAAATAGGAGCAGGAGTAGGCCATTTGGCCCCTCGCATCTGCTCTACCATTCAATAAGACCATGGCTTATCTGATTGTGGCTTTAACTCCACTTTCCTGCCTGTCCCCCATAACCTTTGACTCCTTTGTAGATCGAAAATCTGTCTAAATCAATCATGAATATATTCAATGACCCAGCCTCCACTGCTCTCTGGAGTAGAGAATCCCAAAGGTTAACGATCCTCTGAGGGAAGAAATTCCTCCACATCCGCAAAATTTTTGTCGACTGACTTAACCGACCTATATCCCTTTGCAAACTCTTTGTATCCTCCTCGCAGCTTGTTTTCCTACCTATCTTTGTATCATCAGCAAATTTGGCTACAATACAGTCAATCCCTTCATTCAAGTCATTAATATACATTAAAATAGCTGAGGCCCCAGCATTGATCCCTTTGGCACTTCGTTGGTTACAATTTTCCAACCTGAAAATTAACTATTTGATAGAGATGTTCAAAATCATGAGGGGGCTGGACAGAGTAGACAGGGAGAAGCTGTTCCCACTCCTGAAAGGATCAAGAACGAGAGGGCACAGATTTAAAGTGATTTGCAAAAGAAGCAAATGTGACGTGAGAAAAGATTTTTTCACATAGCGAGTGGTTCAGGTCTGGAATGCGCTGCCTGGAAGTGTGGTGGAGGCAGGTTCAATCGAGGCATTCAAGAGGGCATTAAATGATTATTTGAATAGAAACATTGTGCAGGGGTACGGGGAAAAGGCAGGGCAATGGCACTCGGTCATAATGCTCATTTGGAGAGCTGGTGCAGACACGATGGGCTGAATGGCCTCCTTCTATGTCGTTAAAATTCTGTGATTCTGTGATTTATCCCAACTCTCTGTTTCCTGGTAGTTATCCAAACTTCTATCCTTGCTAATGTGTCACACCCCCAACACCAAGAGCTCTTACATTGTGTAGTAACCTTTTATGCAGCACTATCCAAAATAGTGCCTTTTGTAAATCCAAATGCACTACATCTACCATTTTCCCTTCATCCATCCTGATTGTTACACAAAGAACCCTAATAAATTTGTCAAACACTGTTTCCCTTTAATAAAGCCCACATTGACTCTACCTGATTGTATTGTGATCTTCTAATGTCCTGCTACTACTTCCTTAAGAATATATTCCATCATTTTCCCAATGACAGTTGTTAGGCTCATAATTTCCTACTTTCTTTCTCCCCCCTTTCTTGAATAGTGGATAGTGATGTTACATTTGTGGTTTTTTAATCACCGGGGGCCTTCCCAGAATCTGGGGAAATTTCCAAGATTATAACCAATGCATCTTTTGTAGCCACTTCTTCTAAGACCCTAAGATGGAGGCCTCCAGGCCCAAAGGAATTGTCAGCCTTCAGTGCCATTAGCTTTCCTTGTACTTTTTCTCTAGTGACAGTGATTGTTTTAAATTTCTCCCTCACTTCTGCCGTTTGATTTCCATTATTATTGTTGGGATGCTTTATGTGTCTTCACCTGTGAAGACAGATACAAAATATTTAGCCTTTATTTTCTCTTGTTTCTCATTACTAATTCCGCAGTATTTAAAAAAAAACCTCATCTGGTTCACTAATGTCCTTTAGGGGAAGGAAATCTGCCGTCCTTACCTGGTCTGGGCTACATGTGACTACAGACCCACAGCAATGTGGTTGGCTCTTGACTACCCTCTGAACAAGGGGAATTAGGGGTGGGCAATAAATGCTGGCCTAGCCAGCAATGCCCATATCCCATGAACGAATAATTTAAAAAATCCTCTTTCACCTTAGCTACACTCTTCCTTTTTATATACTTGCAAAAGCTCCGACTGCTGGTTTTATATTTGTTAGTTTTCTCTCATTCTAATTTATCCCTCATTATTATATTATGTATTTAATAAGTAGTTGTTTGGTAGCACAGAACTTGAATATTGTTACGATTCCTGCTGATGTTAAAACGGGACAGGTCCCAGAGTGAAACCGGGCTTGATAGATCCTAACTTTTATTTTTTTTTAGAAACCTTGGAGATAATTATTGAACAAATTCACAGGAGTCTGCTGGTGAACTTTATACATAAAGAATAAAACATTGATTAAACAAGGAAAATGAATTATATTACACCAGATAAAATGGTTGGAAAGATCTCAATACAAACACAGGAAAATGATTCAAATATTCTCTATTCCCTCACTCCAGCTATCTCTTTACAGACACATAAAAATTCAGAAAGATAAAACAATTTACCGTATCTACCTTTTACTCTAATATTCAGAGTAAGTATGCGGTACATGTGAACCAATTGGTGAACTGTGGACAAATGCACCACACTCCAAACTAAATGACAGGTGCGACCAAAGCAGATTCCATGGATTCTCAACAACCCACCCAGAAGTTTGTCACGCCGTGGAGTCAATAGGTTTCACTGAAACTCTGGCTGGGATTTTCCAATCCCAAAAGCAGCTGGCTAAATGGCATACGGGGTGGGGGGTGGTGGGGGGAGGACAATGCAGCGGGAGCTGAAAAATTGGTTTCCCACTGGTGTGAAATGACAGCAGGGAATGTGCGCTCCCGCCTGTCATGACGGGTCACCATTCCCGCCAGGGACCGGTGGGAAGAAGTTTTGCATCCCGTTAAGGGGGATGCAGATGAAGGGCTGACTGGAATTGTCCCCCTGTCCAATTATCCGTGCTGCCTGTGAGATATCACGCCAGCCCAGAACATGTCTGGATCAACGTGGTGTGGACATATCAGTATTCAGCTGGAAGAAGGCCTGGGTCAGCCTGCGGAGATTGTCAGATGGGGGCCACCAGCGATCGTGGACCCTGAAACACCACGTGCAGCAGCGGGTGGGTGGAGCATCTATCACGTGGATTTTTGCGCTGCTGGAGCGTCCAGGAGGTGGATCATCCAGCTGCAGGTGAACAGCTGCATCAGGTACTGTTGGGCAGTGATGGTCTGTGCTTGGGATGTTTGGGCATTAGATGGGGGGGGAGAGAGGAGTGAAGGGGTGGGACAGGTGTGGAGACCTAGACGGGAGCAGGGGGGTTTGGAGGTGGTAGGGGAAGGAGAGAGAAGCTGCGGGGGCCATGGAATGGGTGAGTTGGTGTGGAGCTGGGGGGTGGGAATGGCCGGGGTGGAGTGCAGTGGGGAGATAGAGTGTGCAGGTGTGAATGGGCATGGGGGTGGGTGCAGGTGTGAATGGGCATGGGGGTGTGTGCAGGTGTGAATGGGCATGGGGTGGGTACAGGTGTGAATGGGCATGGGGTGGGTACAGGTGTGAATGGGCATGGGGGTGTGTGCAGGTGTGAATGGGCACGAGGGGATGGGTACAGGTGTGAATGGGCATGGGGGTGGGTAAAGGTGTGAATGGGCATGAGGAGTGGGTACAGATGTCAATGGGCATCAGTGTGGGTACAGGTGTGAATGGGCATGGGGGTGGGTAAAGGTGTGAATGGGCATGAGGAGTGGGTACAGGTGTGAATGGGCATGGGGGTGTGTGCAGGTGTGAATGGGCATGGGGGTGGGTAAAGGTGTGAATGGGCATGAGGAGTGGGTACAGGTGTGAATGGGCATGAAGGGTGGGTACAGATGTGAATGGGCATGGGGGGTGGGTACAGAGGGGAAAGGGGTTCAAAGGGAGAGATCTGTGGTGTCAACTGATGAGTTGTGGGGTGGCCATACTGGGGGAGTTGGTGATAGGAAGGGATGATGAGAGTTAAAGGGTCAGTGGAGCCGGTAGGGTGGGAGGGTGAAAGTCCTGTGATGACAGATGAAGGGACGTTGAGGGTTGTTGGAGGGGACACGGATTCTGGGGGTCAGCAGGATGAGGGAGGTGGGCTCCTCGGGAAGGTAGGGGACATGGACATTCACCTGCACGGGATGGAGTGTGATGGGGGAGGGTCGCTGGCTCGCTGTGGGGTGGTCTAAGGTCAAGCCAGGAGGGTCAGTTGTTAAGGGGAAGGTTTTTTTATTCACTCATGGGATGTGGGTGGCATTGGCTAGGCCAACATTTATTGCCCATCCCGAATTGTTCAGAGGGCAGTTAAGGGTCAACCACGTTGCTGTGGGTCTGGAGTCACGTGTAGACCAGACCAGGTAAGGGCGACAGATTTCCTTCCCTAAAGGGCATTAGTGAACCAGATGAGGTTTTACAACAATTGTGGTTTTAATGGTTTCATCATTAGACTTTTAATTCCAGATTTTTACTGAATTCAAATTCCACCATCTGCCAGGATGGGATTTGTACCTGGGTAGGGCATTACCCTGAGTCTCCGGGTTACTAGACCACAATACCTCTCCACCATCATGTCCCCTGGGCGAGAGGGCCTTGGGTGGGTATGGGTCATCGGGGGAGATTGGAAGGCGTTGGATTCAATGTTAAATCTTTTACATACCATGGCCGCTTGCAACTATCGAGAGGCTCGAGGTGGAGATCCTGAGATGTCGCATGGGAGTTGGGTCTTCGGGGGTGGGTGGAACATCAGGTCAGCTCAACTGGACAGTTGAAGGGGAACCCCAGCACGTAGCACTGACAATACTGAGGCATTTCAACAGATGAGTGCGGGAAGGGCAGAGGCTCAGTGCGCGCGGGAGGCTTCTTGCACACGGCTCACAAGGGCCCTGGGAAAAATCCTTGCCTCCCTGCACATGCATGATTTCAGGGGTCATGGACCCAGCCTGGGGTGTCCCTCTGAAGATGGCAGGAGGGTGAGTGCACATGCTTAAGGACTATGGATCACAATTAAACCACATCAGATCTCATTAAAGCGCAAGTGTAGTCTGTCTACAAAAGTGTAAGAACATTGACAAATATAGTGCACCCATATCTGAAATCATAACTTCTTCATCTTTCACTCCCTACCACATTTTCCATGTACTCCCCTGACACCCGCAGCAGGGGTGGAGGCAGCCCGCTGACCAGCTTTCCCTCTTGTCTTGGATGACCTTGGCGGCCGCCGTCTGGAGATCCGAGGCCTGGAGGGCCCCGGTTTACTTTGGCTCTCCAGCTGAGGGGTAGCTGCTCCCTCTGAGGTCACAGAGGATGAAGCTAACATGGTCGCTCTCTCTCTCTCTCTCTCTCTCTCTCTCTCTTTCTGTCGCCCTCCTGTTGAGCTTTAGCCTTTCCCACACAAAGACAGCAATTGGGTTTCAGGTATCTTTTCCATGCTCCCAGTTTTACAAACGACCCACTGGATTGTGTGCCATGTGATTGCTGCCCTGCAGGTTGTCCTCAAGGGTTCTGGGGCAACACCCTCCAGAGTGGTGAGCCCATGCAGATAGAAGGATAAGGCTCACAGAGACACGCCATTAGCAGTGCTTGCTGGTGTCCTCAACACCTGACCCCATCACCCCCCACCATCCGCTGACCCAGACAACATTTGAGCTCTGTGTGGAAGGATCAGGGACCCTCAGTGACCTCTCCACCTGCAGGCTAGATGGACTGCGGTGGGGCCATAAGGCATCACCTTATCATGTTGCCACTGAGGCCCATGTCGCCTCTACCATTCAGTGAGGTGAGTGTGAGCAGTTGGAAGTTCACTTACCCTGGCAGTGCGGATGAGGTCGTTCATCCATTTCTGGCACTGCAGGGCAGTCCTCCGGTGAAGGCTATGGTCACTGACCACCCTGGTGACTTCTTCTCATTGGACATCACTTCAAGGGAAGCATCACTGAACATGGGGGCCGGAGATCCCTGGGAGGGGAAGGCCATCTCCTCCTTGAACGATAGGTATATGACAAAGAAGTTGATCTTCAAGTATCTTTTAAATATGGCGCATGGATATTACAGCGGGGCACGTGTCATCCAGCTCGCCCCTGTGAGTTCTAGGTAGTACCTAAAACTTAAACCCCGCCTTCGGGAAACCACCAACTGCATAATGAATTATGCCAGCATTGCTCGATTCAGCGCGAATTCCCACTGGCCTCTGTGTTCCCTCCCCCGCCACAGGACTTAGTTCCAGAATGGAAAATCTTGGCCTCTGTCTTTCTCACGAGGGTTTCCAATCTCCACATTTGAGGAACTTGTCTTGGAATTCTCTAACAAAAGTCACTCCCACATAGACAGCTTCAACCAGGATCCACCTCCAGGGTTTCAACTCGCATTCTGAGATCCCTTTCCTCTGGATCTTCGCGTATATTCAAGCTTCACCTTCCAAGCACAATTCCAGATCTTCAGCTGTGCCAGGAAGAACACTAGTGCTCCAAAGGGTACCTTTGCCCTTAACAAGCTGCAGCTCACAAGCTCACAAACCTTTGGCTGCCCTCTCCGATCTTCAAGGCTTCTCTCAAGCCCACTTTGCTTCAAGTCTGCTCTCTGCAGCTCTCTCCTTAATTCGGAGTCAATTGCTCTGCTTCTTTCTCTCAACTTTGTTTAACAAAATCTATTTCTTATCTCTGTCCTTGTCCTTTACCTGGGACTGTCTTCGGGCATCTGTTTCTGTCCCACACCCTTGTTTTGGACCTTCTCCCTGCCCCTCTCCCTGAGTCCTGCTCCCTGGGACACCCTCTCTGCAATAGCGCGTCTCTTCAGGTCACCTGACCTGCAGTTTTGCGCTGTTTCACTTTTCTTCTTTGTCTTCTACACACGTGTGCAGGGCCAGTGCCCAGTCTAAAGAGGTAAAAGAAATGAACTGCATATGTGCGCAGGGCCAGTTCCAGGCCTGAAGACTTTGAAGACACCAACTGTCTGCGTGGCTCTTTCCCAGCCGACACATGTGCAGAAGTCCCAAGGCCAACCTGAACTGTAGCTCCCGAACTATGACTCCGACTTAAAGGTAAGCTTTGTTTCCTTTTTCTGTTTCATCACAACGTTGCTGAAAAAAAAACACGTTGTTGAAGCATTTCATCTTGCACTCATCTGAACAATTTGCAAGGATATGAAATATAAAGGGAACAACAATTTATACTGCATGAGAAGAGAGTGCTGATAGGTTGGCAAGTAGACTCTGGTAGAGGCATTGCCATGGAGAATGCACCAGTTAACAACCAAGATTTGTTTAAGTTCAAACCAGGCAGGTTGATTCTGATTGGTCAAAGCATTGCCCTGGAGAATGAACCAGGGAATGGCTGTTGCATATTTTGTTTAGTTGAAACAGGCACAATGTGTGTACATGTTCTTTCTGCCTGCAAAGGGCAGAGCTCTGTGCATTAATATATGTAGCTTCCAGTACATGTAAGTGAGACACACTGTGAGCCCAAGTGATAATCTTAAATTGATTGTCAGTGTAATTCTTAGCACACTCAGGATTGTTTAGCAAGTGTTGTCCAATTGCGGAATCGCATCTAATGTTGGGCATTATGTTTTGAATTTTGCAAGCACGGGCTGTTTGATATGATCTGCCGGTCTTTGGGATATACGGCCTACATACCACGCATCTCACTGGCACTGAAATTCATATACTACATCACTCATTTATGTGATAGGCAGAATGTCTTTTTGGCTTGACGGCAACATCCTGTTAGTGGTGAATCCCACTCATGTTGCTACTGCATGATAGCAGCGTGAAACTGCTAGCTTCATGTGTTGCTCAAATTTTTGAGCTACCTTACCCTTCTCCTGTAATTTGATATACACCGGGCATTACTCAACTGCCCCCCACCCGCCCCCACCAAGCACTCCCACCAAGGGAAAAATCCTGCCCATAATATCCGTCTCAGTCCTTTTGTTTCAAATGCTCTTATTCGAGCCTCGTCACCCTTCTGGATGGTCCAGCTTACACAGCCGTACATTGTCACCAGCCACACAAGGGCTTTCAGGAGACGAATTTTCGCTGTGATCGAGATGCTGTGGCTAGCCCATACTCTTTTAAGTGAATTCACAACACCATGGCCTGTGTTAAGTCTAGCCTGAATTTCTTTGGTAGACTCCGGTAGATTTGTAGACTTCCATGATGAGTGGCTCGAGATAGCGGAAGGCGTTAACCTGTTCAAGCTGAACTCCGCTAATCAGAATCTTGCAGGCCTTTCCACCCAGCCCATCACCTTTGTCTCATCAACATTGAATTACCTCAGGGATATGACTGGCTACTGGAACAAAGTACCTAAGTAACTCTGTCTCTCCCTAATGCATCACAGTGTCCGAAGCTTGGTCTCCAGCTCATCAACTCTGAGCTGGAGATCCTCCAGCTGAAATTTACTGCAGATATAGTTGCTGTGGATCACAAAGGTGTCCACCAGCTCTCACATGCTACAGCTGCAACACATCTGCTGCCCGACCATATTTATTGTATTTTGTTTCATTAGGTTCTCAAGTTTAGAAACATCAGTCAATAATTATTTGTTCAGGCGTTATATCAAGTAGCTTAACTAGTTAAGCTATAAATTTAATGCAGTATTTATATCACCCCATTACTAGTTTGAATTACTACCTGAGTTTAGAGAAGAAAGGGACCTTAGAAACTCACCAACCAATCACCTGACTGCTTACCTAATTAATGCCCCTGGAATTCAGCTGTCAGGTCTCGTTGTCCGACATTCCCTCTCTCGGACCGCTCCTTGTTCTGTAAATGATTAGATCGGAAATTCTTCCCTCCTTGTGCTGAATTCGATCCAATTCCCCGAGTCCAGTACTCGGTCAAAGCTGACCTCCGCTGACCTGCCCTTCGTGTTACATACTCTGTACCCAAACAAAATCCTCCTCTATTTATACCAGCTGGACTCCAAATACCTGAGTCAGGCTCTACTGACTAGAGAACCAGTTCTAACCAGCTGTGTAAAAAACTAACTGTGCAGCTGCCACGATAAGGCAGCTTGTTTCTCACTGACTAAGACTGAAAGAATCTACAAGTTAATGTTAAAGTTAAATACTAAATGCGACACTTAATTAAATTTTAGAAAGGATCAACACTTAAAAGACTTAGAATTCCCTATCTCAGCAAATTCCCAAGTTCAGTACTCTGTCGAAGCTGTAGCTATACACTGTCAAGCTGTACTCTGTCAAGCTGTACTCTGTCGAACTGTACTCTGTCGAGCTGTACTCTGCCAGGCTGTACTCTGTTGAAGCTGTACGCTGTCGAACTGCACTCTATCAAGCTGTACTCTGTCGAAGCTGTACTGTGTCCAGCTGTACTCTGTTGAAGCTGCACTCTGTCAAGCTGTATTCTGTCGAAGCTGTACTCTGTCGAAGCTGTACTCTGTCAGGCTGTACTCTGTTGAAGCTGTACGCTGTCGAACTGCACTCTATCAAGCTGTACTCTGTCGAACTGTACTCTGTTGAAGCTGTACTCTGTCGAGCTGTACTCTGATGAAGCTGTACCCTTTCGAGCTGTACTCTGTCCAGCTGTATTGTGTCAAAGCTGTACTCTGTTGAGCTGGCTTCTGTCCAATTATATTCTGTCGAAGCTGTACTCTGTCGAGATCTACTCCATTGAGCTGTACTCTGTTGAGCTGTATTCTGTTGAGCTGTACTCTGTCAAGCTATACTCCAATGAGCTGTACTCTCTTGAGCTGTATTCTGTCAAAGCAGTACTCTGTCGAGCTACACTACATTGAGCTGTACTCGGTCCAGCTGTACTCCATCGAGCTGTACTCCATCGAGCTGTACTCTGTCGAGCTGTACTCCATCGAGCTGTACTCCTTCGACCTGTACCCTGGCAAAGTGGTACTCTGTCCAGCTGTACACTGTTGAGCCATACTCCGTGAAGCTGTAATCTGTTGAAGCTGTACTTTATCAAGCTGTACTGTGTCAAAGCTTTACTCTGTCGAGCTGTACTCTGTTGAAGCTGTACTCCTTTGAAGCTGTATTCTGTCCGGCTGTACACTGTCGAAGCTGTAATCTGTCGAGCTGCACTCTGTTGAGATGTACTGTTGTGAGCTGTACTTTGTCGAGCTGTAGTCTGTCGAAGCTGTACTCTGTTGAAGCTGTACTCCGTCAAGATGTACTCTGTTGAGCCATACTCTGTGAAGCTGGACTCTGTTGAAGCTGTACTCTGTTGAAGCTGTACTCTGTTGAAGCTGTACGCTGTTGAGCTGTACTGTGTCAACGTTGTACTCGGTTCAGCTGTACTGTGTCAAAGCTGTACGCTGTCGAGCTGTACTGTGTCAAAGCTTTACTCTGTCGAACTGTACTCTGTTGAATCTGTACTCTGTCGAGCTGTACTCCGTCGAGCTGTACTCCTTCGAGCTCTACTCTGTCGAGCTGAACTGTGTCAAAGTTGTACTCTGTCCAGCTGTATTGTGTCAAAGCTGTATTCTGTTGAGCTATACTTTGTCGAGCTGTAGTCTGTCGAAGCTGTAGTCTGTTGAAGCTGTACTCTGTAAAGCAGTACTCTGTTCCGCCGTACTCTGTGAAGATGTACTCTGTTGAAGCTGTACTCTGTTGAGCTGTATGCTGTTGAGCTGTACTGTGTCAAAGTTGTACTCTGTCCAGCTGTACTGTGTCAAAGCCGTAAACTGACAAGCTGTACTCTGTCCAGCTGTACTGTGTGAAAGCTGCACGCTGTCGAGCTGTCCTGTGTCAAAGCTGCACTCTGTCGAGCTGTACTCTGTTGAAGCTCTACTCCATTGAAGCTGTATTCTGTCCAGCTGTACTTTCTCGAAGCTGTGCTCTGTCAAGCTGTACTCTGTCAAGCTGTACTCTGTTGAGCCATACTCAGTGAAGCTGTACTCTGTTGAAGCTGTACTCTGATGAGCTGTACTCTGTCAAGCTGTACTCTGTTTAGCCATACTCTGTGAAGCTGTACTCTGTACACTGTTGAAGCTGTACTCCGTTGAGCTGTACTCTGTCAAGCTGTACTCTGTTGAGCCGTACTCTGTGAAGTTGCACCCCATTGAAGCTGTACTCTTTTGAGCTGTACTCTTTCGAGCTGTACTGTGTCAAAGGTGTCCTCTATCCAGCTGTTATGTGTCAAAGCTGTCCACTGTCCAGCTGTATTCTGTCCAGATGTACTGTTTCAAAGCTGTACGCTGTCGATCTGTACTGTGTCAAAGCTGTACACTATCCAGCTGTACCCGTTCAAGCTGTACTGTGTCAAAGCTGTACTCTGTCGAAGCTGTACTCTGCCGTGCTGTACTGTATCGAGCTGTAGTCTGTCGAAGCTCTACTCTATTGAAGCTGTACTCTGTCTAGATGTACTCTGTTGAAGCTGTACTCTTTTGAGCTGTACTGTGTCAACGTTGTACACTGTCCAGCTGTACTCTGTCCAGCCATACTGAGTCAAAGCTGTACGCTGTCGAGCTGTACTGTGTCAAAGCATTACTCTGTCCAGCTGTACTCTGTTGAAGCTGTAATCTGTCGAGCTGCACTCTGCTGAGATGTACTCTGTTGAATCTGTACTCTGTCGAGCTATACTCCATTGAGCTGTAGTCCGTCGAGCTGTACTCTGTTGAGCTGTACTCTGACAAGCTGTACCCTGTTGAGCCGTACTCTTTGAAACTGGACTCTGTTGAAGCTGTACGCTGTTGAAGCTGTACGCTGTTGAGCTGTACTGTGTCAACGTTGTACACTGTCCAGCTGTACTGTGTCAAAGCTGTACGCTGTCGAGCTGTACTGTGTCGAAGCTGTACTCTGTCGAGCTATACTACGTTGAGCTGTACTCCGTCCAGCTGTACTCCATTGAGCTGTACTCCTCGGAGCTGTACTCTGTCGAGCTGTACTCCATCAAGCTGTACTCCTTCAAGCTGTACCCTGGCAAAGCGGTACTCTGTCCAGCTGTACTCTGTTGAGCCGTATTCTGTGAAGCTGTAATCTGTTGAAGCTGTACTCTATCGAGCTGTACTGTATCAAAGTTGTACTCTGTGCAGCTGTTGTGTGTCAAAGCTCTACACTGTCCAGCTGTATTCTGTCCAGCTGTACTCTGTTGAAGCTGTACTCCGTCGAGCTGTACTCTGCCGAGCTGTACTGTCTCGAGCTGTACTTTGTCGAGCTGTAGTCTGTCGAAGCTGTACTCTGTTGAAGCTGTACTCTGTCAAGGTGTACTCTGTTGAACTGTACTCTGTAAAGCTGGTCTCTGTTGAAGCTGTACGCTGTTAAGCTGTACTGTGTCAACGTTGAACTCTGTCCAGCCGTACTGAGTCAAAGCTGTATACTGTCGAGCTGTACTGTTTCAAAGCTTTATGCTGTCGAGCTGTACTCTGTTGAAGGTGTACTCCTTTGAAGCTGTATTCTGTCCAGCTGTACTCTGTCGAAGTTGTAAGCTGTCGAGCTGCACTCTGTTGAGTTGTACTCTGTTGAATCTGTACTCTGTTGAGCTATACTTCATTGAACTGTATTCCGTCGAGCTGTACTCCGTCGAGCTGTACTCTGTCGAAGCTGTACTCTGTCGAAGCTGTACTCTGTCCAGCTGTACTCTGTTGAGCTGTAGTGTCGGAGTTGTACTCTGTCCAGCTGTACTCTGTTGAGCTGTACTGTCTTGAGCTGTACTTTGTCGAGCTGTAGTCTGTCGAAGCTGTACTCTGTTGAAGCTGTACTCTGTCAAGATGAACTCTATTGAGCCGTACTCTGTGAAGCTGGACTCTGTTGAAGCTGTACGCTGTTGAGCTGTACTGTGTCAACGTTGTACACTGTCCAGCTGTACTGTGTAAAAGCTGTACACTGTCCAGCTGTACTTTGTTCAGCCATACTGAGTCAAAGCTGTACGCTGTCGAGCTGTACTGTGTCAAAGCTTTACTCTGTCAAGCTGTACTCTGTAGCTGTACTCCTTTGAAGCTGTATTCTGTCCAGCTGTACTCTGTCGAAGCTGTAATCTGTCGAGCTGCACTCTGTTGAGTTGTACTCTGTTGAATCTATACTCTGTCGAGCTATACTCCATTGAGCTGTACTCCGTCGAGCTGTACTCCTTCGAGCTGTACTCTGTCGAGCTATACTCCATTGAGCTGTAATCTGTTGAGCTGTACTCTGTCAAAGCTGTACTCTGTCCAGCTGTACTGTCAAAGCTGTACTCTGTCAAGCTGTACTCTGTTGAGCCGTACTCTGTCGAGCTGTACTGCGTCAAAGCGGTACACTGTCTAGCTGTACCCTGTCCAGCTGTACTGTGTGAAAGCTGTATTCTGTAGAGCTATACTCTGTCGAGCTGTAGTCTCTCGAAGCTGTAGTCTGTTGAAGCTGTACTCTGTCAAGCAGTACTCTGTTCAGCCATACTCTGTTGAAGCTCTACTCTGTTGAGCTGTATGCTGTTGAGCTGTACTGTGTCAAAGTTGTACTCTGTCCAGATGTACTGTGTCAAAGCCGTAAACTTACCAGCTGTACTCTCTCCAGCTGTACTGTGTGAAAGCTGCACGCTGTCGAGCTGTACTGTGTCAAAGCTGGACTCTGTCGAGCTGTAATCTGTTGAAGCTGTACTCTTTTGAAGCTGTATTCTATCCAGCTGTAATTTTTTGAAGCTGTGCTCTGTCGAAGCTGTACTCCCTCAAGCTGTACTCTGCCGAATTGTACTGTCTCGAGCTGTACTCTGTCGAAGCTGAACTCTGTTAAGCTGTACTCTGTCGAAGCTGTACTCTGTCAAGCTGTACTGTGTTGAGCCGTACTCTGTGAAGCTGTACTCTGTTGAAGCTGTACTCTGTTGAGCTCTACTCTGTTGAACTGTACTGTGTCAAAGTTGTACTCTGTCCAGCTGTACTGTGTCAAAGGTTTAATCTGTCGAAACTGTACTCCATAGAGCTGTACTCTGTCGAACTGTAGTGTGTCAAAGCTGTGCTCTGTTAAAATGTACTCGGTCGAAGCTGTACACTGTCCAGCTGTACTCTGTTGAGCTGTACTCTGTCCAGCTGTACTGTGTTGAAGCAGTACTGTCTCGAGCTGTACTCTGTCCAGCTGGATTGTGTCAAAGCTGTACTCTGTTGAGCTGGCCTCTGTCCAATTGTAGTCTGTCGAAGATGCGCTCTGTCCAGCTGTACTCCATTGAGCTGTACTATTTTGAAGCTGTACTCTGTCGAGCTGTACTCCATCGCGCTATATTCTGTCAAGCCATATTCTGTCGAGCTGAACTCTGTCGAGGTATACTCCATTGAGCTGTACTCTCAGGAGCTGTACTCTGTTGAGCTGTACTCTGTGAAGCTGGACTCTGTTGAAGCTGTACACTGTCCAGCTGTACTCTGTTGAGCTGTACTGTGTCAACTTTGTACTCTGTCCAGCTGTACTGTGTCAAAGCTGTACACTGTCCAGCTGTACTCTGTTGAGCTGTACTGTGTCAACATTGTACTCTGTCCAGCTGTACTGTGTGAAAGCTGTACACTGTCCAGCTGTACTCTGTCCAGCCGTACTGAGTCAAAGCTGTACGCTGTCGAGCTGTACTGTGGCAAAGCTTTACTCTGTCGAGCTGTACTCTGTAGAAGCTGTACTCCTTTGAAGCTGAATTCTTCCAGCTGTACTCTGTCGAATCTGTAATCTGTCGAGCTGCACTCTGTTGAGTTGTACTCTGTTGAATCTGTACTCAGTCGAGCTATATTCCATTGAGCTGTACTCCATCGAGCTGTACTTCTTCGAGCTGTACTCTGTCGAAGCTGTACTCTGTCGAAGCTGTACTCTGTCGAGCTGTACTCCATTGAGTTGTACTGTCGAAGCTGTACTCTGTCCAGCTGTACTCCATTGAGTTGTACTGTCGAAGCTGTACTCTGTTAAGCTGTACTCTGTTGAGCTGTACTCTGTGAAGCTGCACTCCATTGAAGCTGTACTCTTTTGAGCTGTACTCTGTCGAGCTGTACTGTGTCAAACCTGTACACTGTCCAGCTGTACCCTGTCCAGCTGTACTGTGTCAAAACTGTATTCTGTTGAGCTATACTCTGTCGAGCTGTAGTCTGTCGAAGCTGTAGTCTGTTGAAGCTGTACTCTGTCAAGGAGTACTCTGTTCAGCCATTAGTCTGTTGAAGCTGTACTCTGTTGAGCTGTATGATGTTGAGCTGTACTGTGTCAAAGTTGTACTCTGTCCACCTGTACTGTGTCAAAGCCGTAAACTGACCAACTGTACTCTGTCCAGCTGTACTGTGTGAAAGCTGCACGCAGTCGAGCTGTACTGTGTCAAAGCTGAACTCTGTCGAGCTGTACTCTGTTGAAGCTGTACTCCTTTGAAGCTCTATTCTGTCCAGCTGTACTTTTTCGAAGCTGTGCTCTGTCGAAGCTGTACTCTGCCGAACTGTACTGTCTCGAGCTGTATTCTATCGAGCTGTTCTCTGTCGAAGCTGAACTCTGTTAAGCTGTACTCGGTTGAAGCTGTACTCTGTTGAACTGTACTGTGTCAAAGTTGTACACTGTCCAGCTGTACTGTGTCAAAGCTTTAATCTGTTGAGATAAACTCAGTTGAAGCTGTGCTCTATTGAATCTGTATTCTGTCCAGCTGTACTGTGTCAAAGCTGTACTCTGTCAAAACAGTACTCCACAGAGCTGTACTCTGTCGAGCTGTAGTGTGTCAAAGCTGTGCTCTGTTAAGCTGTACTCGGTCGAAGCTGTACTCTGTCCAGCTGTACTCTGTTGAGCTGTAGTCTGTCCAGCTGTACTGTGTTGAAGCAGTACTGTCTCGAGCTGTACTCTGTCCAGCTGGATTGTGTCAAAGCTGTACTCTGTTGAGCTGGCCTCTGTTCAATTGTAGTCTGTCCAACTGTACTCCATTGAGCTGTACTATGTTGAAGCTGTACTCTGTCGAGCTGTACTCCATTGCGCTATATTCTGTCTAGCCATATTCTGTCAAGCCGTACTATGTCGAGCTGTATTGTGTCGAAGCTGTACTCTGTCGAGCTGTACGCTGTCGAGCTATACGCCATTGAGCTGTAATCTGTTGAGCTGTACTCTGTCGCAGCTGTGCTCTGTCGAGTTATACTCCATTGAGCTGTACTCTTTTGAGCTGTACTCTGTCAAAGCTGTACTCTGTCAAAGCTGTACTCTGTCGAGCTGTACGCTGTCGAGCTATACGCCATTGAGCTGTACTCTTTTGAGCTGTACTCTGTCAAAGCTGTACTCTGTCAAAGCTGTACTCTGTCGAAGCCGTACTCTGTCGAGCTATACTCCATCCAGCTGTACTCCATCGAGCTGTACTCCTTTGAGCTATACTCCGTCGAGCTGTACTCCATTGAGCTGTACTCCTTCGAGCTGTACCCTGGTAAAGCGGTACTCTGTCCAGCTGTACTCTGTTGAGCCGTACTCTGTGAAGCTGTAATCTGTTGAAGCTGTACTCTATCGAGCTGTACTGTGTCAAAGTTGTACTCTATCCAGCTGTTGTGTGTCAAAGCTGTACACTGTCCAGCTGTATTCTGTCCAGATGTACTGTTTCAAAGCTGTATGCTGTCGATCTGTACTGTGTCAAAGCTGTACAATATCCAGCTGTACCCTTTCAAGCTGTACTGTGCCAAAGCTGTATTCTGTCGAGCTATACTCTGCTGAGCTTTACTGTCTCGAGCTGTACTTTGTCGAGCTGTACTCTGTCGAAGCTGTACTCTGTTGAAGCTGTACTCTGTCAAGATGTACTCTGTTGAAGCTGTACTTTGTCAACATTGTACTTTGTCCAGCTGTACTGTGTCAAAGCTCTACACTGACCAGCTGTACTCCGTTGAGCTGTCTGCCGAAGTTCTACTCTGTCCAGCTGTACTCTGTTGAGCCATACTCTGTGAAGCTGTACTCTGTTGAAGCTGTATTCTGTTGAGCTGTACTCTGTCAATCTGTATTCTGTTCAGCCATACTCTGTGAAGCTGTACTCTGTTGAGCCATACTCTGTGAAGCTGTACTCTGTTGAAGCTGTATTCTGTTGAGCTGTACTCTGTCAATCTGTATTCTGTTCAGCCATACTCTGTGAAGCTGTACTCTGTTGAGCCGTACTCTCTGAAGCTGCATTCCATTGAATCTGTACTCTTTTGAGCTGCACTCTGTTGAGCTGTACTGTGTCAAAGTTGTACTCTGTCCAGCTGTTATGTGTCAAAGCTGTACACTGTCCAGCTGTATTCTGTCCAGATGTACTGTTTCAAAGCTGTACGCTGTCGATCTGTACTGTGTCAAAGCTGTACACTATCCAGCTGTACCCTTTCAAGCTGTACTGTGTCAAATCTGTATTCTGTCAAGCAATATTCTGTCCAGCTGTACTGTGTCAAAGCTGTACTCTGTCGAGCTGTACTCTGCCGAGCTGTACTGTCTCGAGCCATACTTTGTCGAGCTGTAGTCTGTCGAAGCTGTGCTCTGTTGAAGCTGTACTCTGTCAAGATGTTCCCTGTTGAGTCGTACTCTGTGAAGCTGGACTCTATTGAAGCTGTACGCTGTTGAAGCTGTACGCTGTTGAAGCTGTACGCTGTTGAGCTGTACGGTGTCAACGTTGTACTCTGTCCAGCTGTACTGTGTGAAAGCTGTACACTGTCCAGCTGTACTCTGTCCAGCTGTACTGAGTCAAAGCTGTATGCTATTGAGCTGTACTGTGCCAAAGTATTACTCTGTCGAGCTGTACTCTCTTGAATCTGTACTCGTTTGAAGCTGTATTCTCACCAGCTGTACTCTGTCAAAGCTGTAATCTGTCGAGCTGCACTCTGTGGAGTTGTACTCTGTTGAATCTGTACTCTGTCGAGCTATACTCCATTGAGCTGTACTCCGTCGAGCTGTACTCCTTTGAGCTGTACTCTGTCGAAGCTGTACTCTGTCCAGCTGTACTCTTTCAAACCTGTACTCTGTCGAAGCTGTACTCTGTCCAGCTGTACTGTCGAAGCTGTACCCTGTCAAGCTGTACTCTGTTGAGCCATGCTCTGTGAAGCTGTACTCTGTTGAAGTGGTACTCTGTTGAGCTGTACTCTGTCAAGCTGTACTCTGTTGAGCCGTACTCTGTGAAGCTGCACTCCATTGAAGCTGTACTCTGTGGAGCTGTTCGCTGTTGAACTGTACTGTGTCAAAGTTGTACTCTGTCCAGCTGTACTGTGTCAAAGCTTTAATCTGTCGAGCTAAACTCTGTCGAAACTGTGCTCTGTTGAATCTGTATTCTGTCCAGCTGTACTGTGTCGAAGCTGTACTCTGTCGAAACAGTACTCCATAGAGCTGTATTCTGTCGACCTGTACTGTCTCAAGCTGTACTCTGTCGAGCTGTAGTGTGTCAAAGCTGTGCTCTGTTGAGCTGTACTCGGTCGAAGCTGTACTCTGTCCAGCTGAACTCTATTGAGCTGTACTCTGTCCAGCTGTACTGTGTTGAAGCAATAGTGTCTCGAGCTGTACTCTGACCAGCTGTATTGTGTCAAAGCTGTACTCTGTTGAGCTGGCCTCTGTCCAATTGTCATCTGTTGAAAATGCACTCTGTCCAGCTGTACTACATTGAGCTGTACTATGTTGAATCTGTACTCTGTCGAGCTGTACTCAATCGCGCTATACTCTGTCAAGCTGTACTCTGTTGAACTGTACTCTGTTGAGCTGTATTCTGTTGAAGCTGTACTCTGTTGAGCTGTACTCTATTGAGCTGTACTTTGTTGAGTTGTACTCTATCGAGCTAAACTCCATTGAGCTGTACTCTGTTGAGCTGTACTCTGTCGAAGCTGTATTCTGTCGAACTGTACACTGTTGAGCTGTACTGTCGAAGCTGTACTCTGTCAAGCTGTACTCTGTCGAGCTGTACACCGTTGAGCTGTACTCTGTCGAAGCTGTATTCTGTAAAGCTGTACTCTGTTGAGCCATACTCTGTGAAGCTGTACTCTGTCGAAGCTGTACTCTGACGAAGCTGTACCCCATCGAGCTGTACTCTGCCGAACTGTACTGTCTCGAGCTGTACTTTGTCTATCTGTAGTCTGTCGAAGCTGTACTCTGTCCAGCTGTACTCCGTTGAGCTCTACTGTCGAAGCTGTACTCTGTTGAGCCATATTCTGTGAAGCTGTACTCTGTTGAAGTTTTACTCTATGGAGCTGTACTCTGTCAAGCTGCACTCCATTGAAGCTGTACTCTTTTGAGCTGTACGTTGTTGAACTGTAATGTGTCAAAGTTGTACTCTCTCCAGCTGTACTGTGTCAATGCTTTAATCTCTCGAGCTAAACGCTTTCGAAGCTGTGCTCTTTTGAATCTGTATTCTGTCCAGCTGTAGTGTGTCGAAGCTGTACTCTGTCAAAACAGTACTCCATAGAGCTGTACTCTGTCGAACTGTACTGTCACAAGCTGTACTCTGTCGAGCTGTAGTGTGCCAAAGCTGTGCTCTGTTGAGTTGTACTCGGTCGAAGCTGTACTCTGTGCAGCTGTACTCTGTTGACCTGTACTCTGTCCAGCTGTACTGTGTTGAAGCAGTACTGTCTCGAGCTGTACTCTGTCCAGATGTATTATGTCAAAGCTGTACTCTGTTGAGCTGGCCTCTGTCCTATTGTCGTCTGTCGAAGATGCACTCTGTCCAGTTGTACTCCATTGAGCTGTACTATGTTGAATCTGTACTCTGTCGAGCTATACTCCATTGAGCTGTACTCTGTTGAGCTGTACTGTGTCGAAGCTGTTCTCTGTCGAGCTGTACTCTGTCGAGCTAAAGTCCATTGAACTGTACTCTCTTGAGTTGTACTCTGTTGAAGCTGTACTCTGTCGAGCTATACTCCATTGAGCTGTACTCTGTTGAGCTGTATTCTGTTGAAGCTGTACACTGTCGAGCTGTACTCTGTTGAGCTGTACTCCATTGAGCTGTACTCTCTTGAGCTGTACTCTGTTGAAGCTGTACTCTGTCGAGCTATACTACATTGAGCTGTACTCCGTCCAGCTGTACTCCATCGAGCTGTACTCCTTCAAGCTGTACTCTGTCGGGCTGTACTCTCTCGAGCTGTACTCCTTTGAGCTGTTCCCTGGCAAAGCGGTACTCTGTGCAGCTGTACTCTGTTGAGCCGTGCTCTGTGAAGCTGTAATCTGTTGAAGCTGTACTCTTACGAGCTGTACTGTGTCAACGTTGTACTCTGTCCAGCTGTTGTCTATCAAAGTTGTACACTGTCCAGCTGTATTCTGTCCAGATGTACTGTTTCAAAGCTGTATGCTGTCGATCTGTACTGTGTCAGAGCTGTACGCTTTCGATCTGTACTGTGTCAAAGCTGTACACTGTCCAGCTTTACTGTGTCAAAGCTTTACTCTATCGAGCTGTACTCTTAAATCTGTACTCCTTTGAAGCTGTATTCTGTTGAGCTTTACTCTGTTGAAGCTGTGCTGCTTTGAAGCTGTATTCTGTCCAGCTGTACTCTGTCGAAGCTGTAATCTGTCGAGCTGCACTCTGTTGAGATGTACTCTGTTGAATCTGTACTCCGTCGAGCTGTACTCTTTTGAGCTGTAGTCTGTGAGCGTACTGTGTCAAAGTTGTACTCTGTCCAGCTGTTGTGTGTCAAAGCTGTACACTGTCCAGCTTTATTCTGTCCAGATGTACTGTTTCAAAGCTGTACGCTGTCGATCTGTACTGTGTCAAAGCTGTACACTATCGAGCTGTACCCTTTCAAGCTGTACTGTGTCAAAGCTGTATTCTGTCGAGCTATACTCTGCCGAGCTGTACTGTCTCGAGCTGTACTTTGTCGAGCTGTAGTCTGTCGAAGCTGTACTCTGTTGAAGCTGTACTCTGTCAAGATGTAGTCTGTAGAGTTGTACTCTGTGAAGCTGGACTCTGTTGAAGCTGTACACTGTTGAAGCTGTACGCTGTTGAGCTGTACTGTGTCAACGTTGTACTCTGTCCAGCTGTACTGTGTCAAAGCTTTGCACTGACCAGCTATACCGTTGAGCTGTACTGTCGAAGTTCTACTCTGTCCAGCTGTACTCTGTTCAGCCATACTCTGTGAAGCTGTACTCTGTTGAAGCTGTACTCTGTTGAGCTGTACTCTTTCAAGCTGTACTCTGTTGAGCCGTATTCTGTGAAGCTGCACTTCATTGAAGCTGTACTCTTTTGAGCTGTACTCTGTTGAGCTGTACTGTGTCAAAGTTGTACTCTGTCCAGCTGTTATGTGTCAAAGCTGTACTCGAAGCTGTACTCCGTCGAGCTGTACTCTGCCGAGCTGTACTGTCTCGAGCCATACTTTGTCGAGCTGTAGTCTGTCGAAGCTGTACTCTGTTGAAGCAGTACTCTGTCAAGATGTACTCTGTTGAGCCGTACTCTGTGAAGCTGGACTCTATTGAAGCTGAACGCTGTTGAGCTGTACTGTGTCAACGTTGTACTCTGTCCAGCTGTTATGTGTCAAAGCTGTGGAAGTCTGTTGAAGCTGTAGTCTGTTGAAGCTGTACTCTGGCAAGCAGTACTCTGTTCAGCCGTACTCTGTGAATATGTACTCTGTTGAAGCTGTACTCTGTTGAGCTGTATGCTGTTGAGCTGTACTGTGTCAAAGTTGGACTCTGTTCAACTGTACTGTGTCAAAGCCGTAAACTGACGAGCTGTACTCTGTCAAGCTGTACTGTGTGAAATCTGCACTCTGTCGAGCTGTACTCTGTTGAAGCTGTACTCCATTGAAGCTGTATTCTGTCGAGCTGTACTTTGTCGAAGCTGTGCTCTGTCGAAGCTGGACTCCCTCGAGCTGTACTCTGCCGAACTGTACTGTCTCGAGCTGTACTCTATCGAGCTTTACTCTGTCGAAGCTGAACTGTGTTGAGCTGTCCTCTGTCGAAGCTGTACCCTGTGAAGCTGTACTCTGTTGAGCCGTACTCTATGAAGCTGTACTCTTTTGAAGCTGTACTCTCTGGAGCTGCGCAGTTTTGAACTGTACTGTGTCAAAGTTGTACTCTGTCCAGCTGTACTGTGTCAAAGCTTTAATCTGTCGAGATAAACTCAGACGAAGCTGTGCTCTGTTGAATCTATATTCTGTCCAGCTGTACTGTGTCGAAGCTGTACTCTGTCGAAACAGTACTCCATCGAGCTGTACTCTGTCGAACTGTACTGTCTCAAGCTGTACTCAGTCGAGCTGTAGTCTGTCTAAGGCGTACTCTGTCCAGCTGTACTCTGTTGAGCCGTACTCTGTGCAGCTGTAATCTGTTGAAGCTGTACTCTATCGAGCTGTACTGTGTCAAAGTTGTACTCTGTCCAGCTGTTATGTGTCAAAGCTGTACACTGTCCAGCTGTATTCTGTCCAGATGTACTGTTTCAAAGCTGTACGCTGTCGATCTGTACTGTGTCAAAGCTGTACACTATCGAGCTGTACCCTTTCAAGCTGTACTGTGTCAAAGCTGTATTCTGTCGAGCTATACTCTGTCCAGCTGTACTGTGTCAAAGCTGTACTCTGTCGAAGCTGTAATCTGTCGAAGCTGTACTCCATCGAGCTGTACTCTACGAGCTGTACAGTCTCGAGGTGTACGTTGTCGAGCTGTACTCTGTCGAAGCTGTACTCTGTTGAGCCGTACTCTGTGAATCTGGACTCTGTTGAAGCTGTACACTGTTGAGCTGTGCTGTGTCAACGTTGTACTCTGTCCAGCTGTACTGTGTCAAAGCTGTACACTGTCCAGCTGTACTCTGTCCAGCCGTACTGAGTCAAAGCTGCACGCTGTTGAGCTGTATTGTGTCAAAGCTTTACTCTGTCGAGCTGTACTCTGTTGAAGCTATACTCCTTTGAAGCTGTATTCTGTCCAGCTGTACTCTGTCGAAGCTGTAATCTGTGCAGCTGTACTGCGTTGAGCTCTACTGTCATAGCTGTACTCTGTCTAGCTGTACTCCGTTGAGCTGTACTGTCGAAGCTGTACTCTGTCAAGCTGTACTCTGTTGAGCCATACTCTGTGAAGCTGCACTCCATTGAAACTGTACTGTTTTGAGCTGTAATCTGTCCAGATGTACTGTGTCAAAGCTGTACACTGTCCAGCTGTACCCTGTCCAGCTGTACTGTGTCAAAGCTGTATTCTGTTGAGCTATATTCTGTCCAGCTGTAGTCTGTCAAAGCTGTAGTCTGTTGAAGCTGTACTCTGTCATGCAGTACTCTGTTCAGCTGTACTCTCTGAAGATGTACTCTGTTGAAGCTGTACTCTGTCGAGCTGTACTCCATTGCGCTATATTCTGTCAAGCCGTACTCTGTCGAGCTGTACTCTGTCGAGCTGTATTCTGTCGAAGCTCTACTCTGTCGAGCTGTACTCTGTCGAGCTATACTCCATTGAGCTGTACTCTGTTGAGCTGCAGTCTGTCGAAGCTGTACTCTGTCAAGCTATACCCCATTCAGCTGTACTCTCTTGAGCTGTACTCTGTCGAAGCTGTATTCTGTCGAAGCTGTACTCTGTCGAGCTATACTACATTGAGCTGTACTCCATCCAGCTGTACTCCATCGAGCTGTACTCCTTCGAGCTGTACTCTGTCGAGCTGTACTCCATCGAGCTGTACTCTCTTGAGAAGTACTCTGTCGAAGCTGTACTCTGTCGAGCTATACTACATTGAGCTGTACTCCGTCCAGCTGTACTCCGTCGAGCTGTACTCCTTCGAGCTGTACTCTGTCGAGCTGTACTCCACCGAGCTGTACTCCTTCGAGCTGAACCCATGCAAACTGTACTCTGTCCAGCTGTACTCTGTTGAGCCGTACTCTGTGAAGCTGTAATCTGTTGAAGCTGTACTCTATCGAGCTGTACTGTGTCAAAGTTTTATTCTGTACAGCTGTTATGTGTCAAAACTGTACACTGTCCAGCTGTATTCTGTCCAGATGTACTGTTTCAAAGCTGTATGCTGTCGTTCTGTACTGTGTCAAAGCTGTACACTATCCAGGTGTACCCTTTCAAGCTGTACCGTGTGAAAGCTGTATTCTGTCAAGCTATACTCTGTCCAGCTGTACTGTGTCAAAGCTGTACTCTGTCGAAGCTGTACTCTGTCGAAGCTGTACTCCGTCGAGCTGTACTCTGCCGAGCTGTACTGTCTCGAGCTGTACTTTGTTGAGCTGTAGTCTGATGAAGCTGTACTCTGTCAAGATGTACTCTGTTGAGCCGTACTCTGTGAAGCTGGACTCTGTTGAAGCTGTACGTGGTTGAGCTGTACTGTGCAAAGTTGTACACTGTCGAGCTGTACTCTGTTGAAGCTGTACTCCTTTGAAGCTGTATTCTGTCGAGCTGTACTCTGTTGAAGCTGTACTCCTTTGAAGCTGTATTCTGTCCAGCTGTACTCTGTCGAAGCTGTAATCTGTAGAGCTGCACTCTGTTGAGATGTACTCTGTTGAATCTGTACTCTGTTGAGCTATACTCCATTGAGCTGTACTCCGTCGAGCTGTACACTGTCGAAGCTGTACTCCATTGAAGCTGTACTCTGTGCAGCTGTTCTTTGTCGAAGCTGTTCTCTCTCGAAGCTGGACTCCCTCGAGCTGTACTCTGCCGAACTGTACGGTCTCGAGCTGTACTCTATCGAGCCGTACTCTGTCAAAGCTGAACTGTGTTGAGCCGTACTCTGTGAAGTTGTACTCTTTTGAAGCTGTACTTTCTGGAGCTGCGCAGTTTTGAACTGTACTGTGTCAAAGTTGTACTCTGTCCAGCTGTACTGTGTCAAAGCTTTAATCTGTCGAGATAAACTCAGACGAAGCTGTGCTCTGTTGAATCTGTATTCTGTCCAGCTGTACTGTGTCGAAGCTGTACTCTGTCGAAACAGTACTCCATCGAGCTGTACACTGTCGAACTGTACTGTCTCAAGCTGTACTCAGTCGAGCTGTAGTCTGTCTAAGCCGTACTCTGTCCAGCTGTGTTCTGTTGAGCCGTACTCTGTGCAGCTGTAATCTGTTGAAGCTGTACTCTATCGAGCTGTACTGTGTCAAAGTTGCACTCTGTCCAGCTGTTATGTGTCAAAGCTGTACACTGTCCAGCTGTATTCTGTCCAGATGTACTGTTTCAAAGCTGTACGCTGTCGATCTGTACTGTGTAAAAGCTGTACACTATCGAGCTGTACCCTTTCAAGCTGTACTGTGTCAAAGCTGTATTCTGTCGAGCTATACTCTGTCCAGCTGTACTGTGTCAGAGCTGTACTCTGTCGAAGCTGTAATCTGTCGAAGCTGTACTCCATCGAGCTGTACTCTACGAGCTGTACAGTCTCGAGGTGTATGTTGTCGAGCTGTACTCTGTCGAAGCTGTACTCTGTTGAAGCTGTACTCTGTGAAGTTGTACTCTGTTGAGCCGTACTCTGTGAATCTGGACTCTGTTGAAGCTGTACGCTGTTGAAGTTGTACGCTGTTGAGCTGTGCTGTGTCAACGTTGTACTCTGTCCAGCTGTACTGTGTGAAAGCTGTACACTGTCCAGCTGTACTCTGTCCAGCCATACTGAGTCAAAGCTGTACGCTATCGAGCTGTACTGTGTCAAAGTGTTACTCTGTTGAGCTGTACTCTGTTGAATCTGTACTCAGTTGAAGCTGTATTCTGTCCAGCTGTACTCTGTCGAAGCTGTAATCTGTCGAGCGTCACTCTGTTGAGTTGTACTCTGTTGAAATTGTACTCTGTCGAGCTATACTCCATTGAGCTGAACACCATCGAGCTGTACTCCTTCGAGCTGTACTCTGTCAAAGCTGTACTCTGTCCAGCTGTATTCTGTCAAACCTGTACTCTGTCGAAGCTGTACTCTGTCAAATCTGTACTCCGTTTAACTCTACTGTCAAAGCTGTACTCTGTCCAGCTGTACTCCATTGAGCTCTACTGCCGAAGCTGTACTCTGTGCAGCTGTACTCTGTTGAGCCATACTCTGTGAAGCTGTACTCTGTTGAAACGGTACTCTGTTGAGCTGTACTCTGTCAAGCTGTACTCTGTTGAGCCGCACTCTGTGAAGCTGCACTCCATTGAAGCTGTCCTCTGTTGAGCTGTACGCTGTTGAACTGTACTGTGTCAAAGTTGTACTCTGTCCAGTTGTACTGTGTCAAAGCTTTAATCTGTCGAGATAAAGTCAGACGAAACTATGCTCTGTTGAATCTGTATTCTGTCCAGCTGTAGTGTGTCGAAGCTGTACTCTGTCAAAACAGTACCCCATAGAGCTGTACTCTGTTGAACTGTACTGTCTCAAGCTGTACTCTATCGAGCTGTATTGTGTCAAAGCTGTACTCTGTTGAGCTGGCCTCTGTCCAATTGTCGTCTGTCGAAGATGCACTCTGTCCAGTTGTAATCCATTGAGCTGTACTATGTTGAAGCTGTACTCTGTCGAGCTGCACCCTCTCGAGCTGTATTCTGTCGAAGCTGTACACTGTCGAGCTGTACTCTGTCGAGGTATACAGCATTGAGCTGTACTCTGTTCAGCTGTAACCTGTCGAAGCTGTACTATGTTGAAGCTGTACTCTCTCAAGCTATACTCCATTGAGTTGTACTCTGTTGAGCTGTACTCTGTCGAAGCTGATCTCTGTCGAGCTGTACTCTGTCGAGCTACAGTCCATTGAGCTGTACTCTCTTGAGTTGTACTCTGTTGAAGCTGTACTCTGTCGAGCTATACTCCATTGAGCTGTACTCTGTTGAGCTGTATTCTGTTGAAGCTGTACTCTGTCGAGCTGTACTCTGTCGATCTGTACTCCATTGAGCTGTACTCTCTTGAGCTGTACTCTGTTGAAGCTGTACTCTGTCGAGCTATACTACATTGAGCTGTACTCCGTCCAGCTGTACTCCATCAAGCTGTACTCTGTCGGGTTGTACTCTCTCGAGCTGTACACCTTCGAGCTCTACCCTGTCAAAGTGATACTCTGTCCAGCTGTACTCTGTTGAGCCGTGCCCCGTGAAGCTGTAATCTGTTGAAGCTGTACTCTGTCGAGCTGTACAGTGTCAAAGTTGTACTCTGTCCAGCTGTTGTGTGTCAAAGCTGTACACTGTCCAGCTGTATTCTGTCCAGATGTACTGTTTCAAAGCTGTATGCTGTCAATCTGTACTGTGTCAAAGCTGTACGCTGTCGATCTGTATTGTGTCAAAGCTGTACACTATCCAGCTGTACCCTTTCAAGCTGTTCTGTGTGAAAGCTGTATTCTGTCGAGCTATACTCTGCCCAGCTGTACTGTGTTAAAGCTGTACTCTGTCGAAGCTGTACTCTGTCGAGCTAAACTCTGCCACGCTGTACTGTCTCGAGCTGTACTTTGTCGAGCTGTAGTCTGTCGAAGCTGTACTCCGTCGAGCTAAACTCTGCCACGCTGTACTGTCTCGAGCTGTACTTTGTCGAGCTGTAGTCTGTCGAATCGGACTCTGTTGATGCTGTACTCAGTCAAGATGTACTCTGTTGAGCCGTATTCTGTGAAGATGGACTCTGTTGAAGCTTTACGCTGTTGAGCTGTACTGTGTCAACAGTGTACTCTGTCTAGCTGTTATGTGCCAAAGCTGTACACTGTCCAGCTGTATTCTGTCCAGGTGTACTGTTTCAAAGCTGTACGCTGTCGATCTGTACTGTGTCAAAGCTGTACATTATCCAGCTGTACCTTTTCAAGCTGTACTGTGTCAAAGCTGTATTCTGTCAAACAATACTCTGTCCAGCTGTACTGTGTCAAAGATTTACTCTGTCGAGCTGTACTCTGTTAAATCTGTACTCCTTTGAAGCTGTATTCTGTTGAGCTGTACTCTGTTGAAGCTGTACTCCTTTGAAGCTGTATTCTGTCGAGCTGTACTCTGTTGAAGCTGTATTCTGTCCTGCTGTACTCTGTCAAAGCTGTAATCTCTCGAGCTGCACTCTATTGATATGTACTCTGTTGAATCTGTACTCTGTCGAGCTATACTCCATGAGCTGTACTCCGTCGCGCTGTACTCTGTCGAAGCTGTACTCTGTGCAGCTGTACTCCGTTGAGCTCTACTGTCGAAGCTGTACTCCGTTGAGCTGTACTGTGTCAAAGCTGTACTCTGTAAAGCTGTACTCTGTGAAGCTGCACTCCATTGAAGCTGTATTCTGACTAGCTGTACTTTGTCGAAGCTGTAATCTGTCGAGCTGAACTCTGTTGAGTTGTATTCTGTTGAAATTGTACTCTGTCGAGCTATACTCCATTGAGCTGTACTCCGTTGAGCTGTACTCCTTCGAGCTGTACTCTGTCAAAGCTGTACTCTGTCGAGGTTGTACTCTGTCAAAGCTGTACTCTGTTGAGCTCTACTGTCCAAGCTGTACCCTGTCCAGCTGTACTGTGTTAAAGCTGTATTCTGTTGAGCTATACTCTGTCGAGCTGTAGTCTTTCGAAGCTGTAGTCTGTTGAAGCTGTACTCTGCCAAGCAGTACTCTGTTCAGCCGTACCCTGTGAATATGTACTCTGTTGAAGCTGTACTCTGTTGAGCTGTATGCTGTTGAGCTGTAGTGTGTCGAAGTTGTACTCTGTCCAGCTGTACTCTGTTGAGCTCTACTGTCGAAGCTGTACTCCGTTGAGCTGTACTGTCGAAACTGTACTCTGTCAAGCTGTACTCTGTTGAGCCGTATTCTGTGAAGCTGCACTGCATTGAAGCTGTACTCTTTTGAGCTGTACTCTGTCGAGCTGTACTGTGTCAAAGTTGTACTCTTTCCAGCTGTTATGTGTCAAAACTGTACACTGTCCAGCTGTATTCTGTCCAGATGTACTGTTTCAAAGCTGTATTCTGTTGAGCTGGCCTCTGCCCAATTGTAGTCTGTCGAAGATGCACTCTGTCCAGCAGTACTACATTGAGCTGTACTATGTTGAACCTGTACTCTGTCGAGCTGTACTCCATTGCGCTATATTCTGTCAAGCCGTACTCTGTCGAGCTGTACTCTGTCGAAGCTGAACTCTGTTGAGCTGTACTCTGTTGAAGCTGTACTCTGTCAAGCTGTACTCTGTTGAGCTGTACTCTGTGAAGCTGTACTTAGTTGAAGCTGTACTCTGTTGAGCTCTACTGTCGAAGCTGTACTCCGTTGAGCTGTACTGTCGAAGTTGTACTCTTTCAAGCTGTACTCTGTTGAGTCATACTCTGTGAAGCTGCACTCAATTGAAGCTGTACTCTTTTGAGCTGTATTTTGTCGAGCTGTACTATGTCAAAGTTGTACTCTGTCCAGCTGTACTGTGTCAAAGCTGTACACTGTCCAGCTGTACCCTGTCCAGCTGTACTGTGTTAAAGCTGTATTCTGTTGAGTTATACTCTGTCGAGCTGTAGTCTCTCGAAGCTGTAGTCTGTTGAAGCTGTACTCTGGCAAGCAGTACTCTGTTCAGCCGTACTCTGTGAATATGTACTCTGTTGAAGCTGTACTCTGTTGAGCTGTATGCTGTTGAGCTGTACTGTGTCAAAGTTGGACTCTGTTCAGCTGTACTGTGTCAAAGCCATAAACTGACCAGCTGTACTCTGTCAAGCTGTACTGTGTGAAAGCTGCACTCTGTCGAGCTGTACTCTGTTGAAGCTGTACTCCATTGAAGCTTTATTCTGTCCAGCTTTACTTTGTCGAAGCTGTGCTCTGTCGAAGCTGGACTCCCTCGAGCTGTACTCTGCCGAACTGTACTGTCTCGAGCTGTGCTCTATCGAGCTGTACTCTGACGAAGCTGAACTGTGTTGAGCTGTCCTCTGTCGAAGCTGTACCCTGTGAAGCTGTACTCTGTTGAGCCGTACTCTGTGAAGCTGTACTCTTTTGAAGCTGTACTCTCTGGAGCTGTACACTTTTGAACTGTACTGTGTCAAAGTTGTACTCTGTCCAGCTGTACTGTGTCAAAGCTTTAATCTGTCGAGATAA
Source organism: Cetorhinus maximus (assembly GCF_964194155.1). NCBI lineage: Eukaryota > Metazoa > Chordata > Chondrichthyes > Lamniformes > Cetorhinidae > Cetorhinus > Cetorhinus maximus. The sequence continues at coordinate 144,104,820 of NC_135886.1, read as the reverse complement.
ACTCAGACGAAGCTGTGCTCTGTTGAATCTGTATTCTGTCCAGCTGTACTGTGTCGAAGCTGTACTCTGTCGAAACAGTACTCCATCGAGCTGTACTCTGTCGAACTGTACTGTCTCAAGCTGTACTCAGTCGAGCTGTAGTCTGTCTAAGGCGTACTCTGTCCAGCTGTACTCTGTTGAGCCGTACTCTGTGCAGCTGTAATCTGTTGAAGCTGTACTCTATCGAGCTGTACTGTGTCAAAGTTGTACTCTTTCCAGCTGTTGTGTGTCAAAGCTGTACACTGTCCAGCTGTATTCTGTCCAGATGTACTGTTTCAAAGCTGTACGCTGTGGATCTGTACTGTGTAAAAGCTGTACACTATCGAGCTGTACCCTTTCAAGCTGTACTGTGTCAAAGCTGTATTCTGTCGAGCTATACTCTGTCCAGCTGTACTGTGTCAGAGCTGTACTCTGTCGAAGCTGTAATCTGTCGAAGCTGTACTCCATCGAGCTGTACTCTGCCGAGCTGTACAGTCTCGAGGTGTACGTTGTCGAGCTGTAGTATGTCGAAGCTGTACTCTGTTGAAGCTGTACTCTGTCGAAGCTGTACTCTGTTGAGCCGTACTCTGTGAAGCTGGACTCTGTTGAAGCTGTACGCTGTTGAAGCTGTACGCTGTTGAGCTGTGCTGTGTCAACGTTGTACTCTGTCCAGCTGTACTGTGTCAAAGCTGTACACTGCCCAGCTGTACTCTGTTCAGCCGTACTGAGTCAAAGCTGCACGCTGTTTAGCTGTACTGTGTCAAAGCTTTACTCTGTCGAGCTGTACTCTGTTGAAGCTGTACTCCTTTGAAGCTGTATTCTGTCCAGCTGTACTCTGTCGAAGCTGTAATCTGTGCAGCTGTACTGCGTTGAGCTCTACTGTCATAGCTGTCATCTGTCTAGCTGTACTCCGTTGAGCTGTACTGTCGAAGCTGTACTCTGTCAAGCTGTACTCTGTTGAGCCATACTCTGTGAAGCTGTACTCTGTTGAAGCTGTACTTTGTTGAGCTGTACACTGTCAAGCTGTACTCTGTTGAGCCTTACTCTGTGAAGCTGCACTCCATTGTAACTGTACTGTTTTGAGCTGTAATCTGTCCAGATGTACAGTGTCAAAGCTGTACACTGTCCAGCTGTACCCTGTCCAGCTGTACTGTGTCAAAGCTGTATTCTGTTGAGCTATATTCTGTCGAGCTGTAGTCTGTCGAAGCTGTAGTCTGTTCAAGCTGTACTCTGTCATGCAGTACTCTGTCCAGCTGTACTCTGTTGAGCCGTACTCTGTGAAGCTGTAATCTGTTGAAGCTGTACTCTATCGAGCTGTACTGTGTCAAAGTTTTATTCTGTACAGCTGTTATGTGTCAAAGCTGTACACTATCCAGCTGTATTCTGTCCAGATGTACTGTTTCAAAGCTGTATGCTGTCGTTCTGTACTGTGTCAAAGCTGTACACTATCCAGCTGTACCCTTTCAAGCTGTACCGTGTGAAAGCTGTATTCTGTCAAGTTATATCCTGTCTAGGTGTACTGTGTCAAAGCTGTATTCTGTCGAAGCTGTAATCTGTCGACGCTGTACTCCGTCGAGCTGTACTCTGCCGAGCTGTACTGTCTCGAGCTGTACTTTGTCGAGCTGTAGTCTGTTGAAACTGTACTCTGTTGAAGCTGTACTCTGTGAAGATGCACTCTGTTGAGCCGTACTCTGTGAAGCTGGACTCTGTTGAAGCTGTATGCTGTTGAAGATGTACGCTGTTGAGCTCTGCTGTGTCAACGTTGTACTCTGTCCAGCTGTACTGTGTCAAAGCTGTACACTGTCGATCTGTGCTGTGTCAAAGCTGGGCCCTATCCTGCTGTACCTTTTCAAGCTGTACTGTATCAAAGCTATATTCTGTCGAGCCAAACTCTGTCCAGCTGTACTGTGTCAAAGCTGTACTCTGTCAAAGCTGTACTCTGTCGAAGCTGTACTCTGTTGAAGCTGTACACTGTTGGAGATGTACACTGTTGAGCTCTGTGTGTCAACGTTGTACTCTGTCCAGCTGTACGGTGTCAAAGCTGTACACTGTCCAGCTGTACTCTGTCCAGCTGTACTGAGTCAAAGCTGTACGCTGTAGAGCTGTACTGAGTCAAAACTTTATCCTGTCGAGCTGTACTCTCTTGAAGCTGTACTCCTTTGAAGCTGTATTCTGACCAGCTGTACCCTGTCGAAGCTGTAATCTGTCGAGCTTCACTCTGTTGAGTTGTACTCTGTTGAAATTGTACTCTGTCGAGCTATACTCCATTGAGCTGTACTCCGTTGAGCTGTACTCCTTCGAGCTGTACTCTGTCAAAGCTGTACTCTGTCAAGCTGTACTCTGTTGAGCTGTACTCTGTGAAGCTCCACTCCATTGAAGCTGTACTCTTTTGAGCTGTACTCTGTCGAGCTGTAGTCTGTGTCAAAGTTGTACTCTGTCCAGCTGTACTTTGTCAAAGCTGTACACTGTCCAGCTGTACCCTGTCCAGCTGTACTGTCTCGAGCTGTACTTTGTCGAGCTGTAGTCTGTTGAATCTGTACTCTGTTGAAGCTGTACTCTGTCAAGATGTACTCGGTTGAGCCATACTCTGTGAAGCTGGACTCTGTTGAAGCTGTACGCTGTTGAAGCTGTACGCGGTTGAGATGTACTCTGTCAACGTTGTACACTGTCCAGCTGTACTGTGTCAAAGCTTTACTCTTCGAGCTGTACTCTGTTGAAGCTGTACTCCTTTGAAGCTGTACTCTGTCGAGCTGTACTCTGTTGAAGCTGTACTCCTTTGAGGCTGTATTCTGTCCAGCTGTACTCTGTCGAAGCTGTAATCTGTCGAGCTGCACTCTATTGAGTTGTACTCTGTTGAATCTGTACTCTGTCGAAGCTGTACTCTGTCGAAGCCGTACTCTGTCCAGCTGTACTCCGTTGAGCTCTACTGTCGAAGTTGTACTCCATTGAGCTGTACTGTCGAAGCTGTACTCTGTCCAGCTGTACTGTGACAAAGTTGTAATCTGTCGTAGCTGTACTCTGCCGAGCTGTACTGTGTCGAGCTGTACTGTGTCGAGCTGTACTCTGTCGAACTGTAGTCTGTCGAAACTGTACTCTGTCGAGCTGTACTCTGTCGAAGGCTGTACTCCTTCGAGCTGTACTCCGTTGAGCTGTATTTTGTCGAGCTGTACTCTGTTGAGCTGTACTCAATCGAAGCTGGACTCTGTCGAGCTGTAGCCTGTCGAATCTGTACTCTTTCAAGCTGTACTCTGTCCCGCTGTATTCAGTTGAGTTGTACTCTGTCGAAGCTGTACTCTGTCGATCTGCCCTCTGTCGAGCTGTACTCTGTTGAAGCTGTGCTCTGTCAAATTTGTACTCTGTGGAGCTATACTCTGTCCAGCTGTACTCTGTTGAAGCTGTGCTCTGTCAAATCTGTACTCTGTGGAGCTATACTCTGTCCAGCTGTACTCTGTAAAAGCTGTATTCTGTCAAACTGTACACTGTCGAGTTGTACTCTGCCGAGCTGTACTGTGTCGAGCTGTACTCTGTCAAACTGTAGTCTGTCGAAGCTGTACTCTGTCGAGCTGTACCCTGTCGAGTTGTACACTGTCGAGTTGTACTCTGTCGAAGCTGGATTCCGTCGATCTGTACTCCGTTGAGGTGTACTGTGTCGAATCTGTACTCTGTTGAGCTTTACTCCATCGAAGCTGTACTGTCTCCAGCTGTCCTCTGTCCAGCTGTACTCTGTCGAGCTGTACTCTGTCTGGCTGTCGAGCTGTAGTCTGTCGAAGCTGTGTTCTATCGAAGCTACACTCTGTCAAGCTGTACTCTTTTGAGCTGTACTCTGTGAAGCTGTGCTCTGTTGAGCCGTACTCTGTTGAACTGTACTGTGTCAAAGTGGTACTCTTTCCAGCTGTATTTTGTCAAAGCTGTACTCTGTCGTGCTGGACGCTGTTGAAGCTGTACTCTGTAGAATCTGTATTCTGTCCAGCTGTACTCTGCCGAGCTGTAATTTGCCAAACTACACTGTATCACGCTGTACTCCGTCGAGCTCTAGTCTGTCGAAGCCGTACTCTGTCGAAACTGTACTCTGTCAAGCTGCAATCTGCTGAGCCGTATTCTGTGAAGCTGTATTCTGTTGATGCTGTACACTGTTGATGCTGTACTCTGTTGAGCTGTATGCTGGTGAGCTGTACTGTGTCAAAGTTGTACTCTGTCCAGCTGTATTGTGACAAAGCTGTTCTCTGTCGAACTGTAACCTGTCGAACTGTACTCTGTCGAGCTGTACTCTGTCGAAGGCTGTACTCCTTTGAGCTGTACTCAGTTGAGCTCTACTGTGTCGAAGCTGTACTCTGTTGAGCTGTACTCTATCGAAGCTGGACTCTGTCGAGCTGTAGTCTGTCGAATCTGTGCTCTGTCAAGCTGTAATCTGTCCAGCTGTGTTCAGTTGAGCTGTACTCTGTCGAAGCTGTACTCTGTCGAGCTGTCCTCTGTCGAGCTGTACTCTGTCGAAGCTGTACTCAGTCAACCTGTACTCTGTTGAAGCTGTGCTCTGTCAAATTTGTTGAACTGTACGCTGTCGAGCTGTTCTGTGTTGAAGCAGTACTGTGTGGAGCGGTACTCTGTCCAGCTGTACTGTGTCAAAGCTTTACTCTGTTGAGCTGGCCTCTGTCCAACTGTACTCTCTTGAAGATGCACTTGTCCAGCTGTACTCCATCGAGCTCTATTATTTCAAGCTGTAATCTATCAAGCTGCACTCTGTCGAGCTGTATTCTGTCTAAGCTGTACTCCATCGAGCTGTACTCTGTAGAAGCTGTACTCTGTAGAAGCTGTACTCTCTCCAGCTCTACTTCATTGAGCTGTACTGTCGAAGCTGTCCTCTTTCAAGCTGTAATCTGTTGAGCCCTACTCAGTGAAGCTGTACTCTGTTGATGCTGGACCCTGTTGAGCTGCATTCTGTCGAGCTGTACTGTGTTGAGCTGTACTCTGTGAAGCTGTACTCCATTGATGCTGTACTCTGTCGAGCTGTACTGTGTCAAAGTAGTATTCTGTCCAGCTGTACTCTGTCCAGCTGTACTGTGTCAAAGCTATACGCTGTCAAGCTGTAATGTGTCAAAGCTGAATTATGTTGAGCTATAATCTGTCCAGCTGTACTGTGTCAAAGCTGAACTCTGTCGAGTTGTACTCTTGTGAAGCTGTAATCCATTGAAGTTGTATTCTTTCCAGCTGTACTCTGTCAAAGCTGTACTCTGCCGAGCTGTACAATGTCGAGCTGTACTCTGTCGAATTGTAGTCTGTTGAAGTTGTACTCTATTGAGCTGTACTCTGCCAACGCTGTACTCCGTCGAGCTGTACTCCACTGAGCTGTGCTGTGTCAAAGCTGTACCCTGTTGAGCTGTACTCTGTCGAAGCTGTACTCTGTCCAGCCGTACTCTGTCCAGCTGTAGTCTGTCGAGCTGTCGTCTGTCGAAGCTGTACTCTATCGAAGCTGTACTCTGTCATGCTGTACTCTTTTGAGCTGTACTTTGTGAAGCTGTACTCTGTTGAAGCTGTACTCTGTTGAGCTGTACTCTGTTCAACTGTACTGTGTCAAAGTGGTACTCTGTCCAGCTGTACTTTGTCAATGCTCTACTCTGTCGTGCTGTACTGTGTTGAAGCTGTACTCTGTTGAAAATGTAGTCCGTCGAGCTGTAATCTGTCAAACTGTACTCTCTCAAGCTGTACTCTGTCGAGCTCTAGTCTGTCGAAGCCGTACTCTGTTGAAGCTGTACGCTGTCATGCTGCACTCTGCTGAGCCATACTCTGTGAAGCTGTACTCTGTTGAAGCTGCACTCTATCGAGCTGAACTGTGTTAGCATTGTACTCTGTCCAGCTGTACTGTGTCAAAGCTATACGCTGTCAAGCTTTCCTGTGTCAAAGTTGTACTCTGTCGAGCTATACTCTGATGAAGATGTACTCCGTTGAGCTGTATTCTGCCGAGCTGTACTGTCTAGAGCTGTACTCAATCGAGCTGTACTCTGTCGAGCTGTAGTCTGTCGAAGTCGTACTCTGTAGAAGCTGTACTCTGTCAAGCTTCACTCTACTGAGCTGTACGCTGTTGAACTGTACTGTGTCAAAGTGGTACTCTGTCCAGCTGTACTGTTTCAAAGCTTTATTCTGTCGAGCTATACTCTGACCAGCTGTACTTTGTCAAAGCTGTACTCTGTCGAAACTGTACTCGGTCAAGCTGTAATCTGTCGAATTGTACTGTCTCGAGCTGTACTCTGTCGAGCTCTAGTCTGTCGATGCCGTACTCTGTCATGCTGAACTCGGTTGAGCCGTACTCCGTGAAGCTGTACTCTGTTGAAGTTGTATTCTGTCCAGCTGTACTGTGTCGAAGCTGTACTCTGTTGAAACTGTATTCCCTCGAGCTGTCCTCTGTCGAGCTGTACTCAGTCGAAGCTGTACTCTGTCAAGCTGTACTCTGTTGAAGCTGTGCTTTGTCAAACATGTACGCTGTCGAGCTGTACTGTGTTGAAGCAGTAGTGTGTGGAGCTGTACTCTGTAGTCTGTCAAGCTGCACTATGTCGAGCTGTATTCTGTCTAAACTGTACTCCGTCAAGCTGTACTCCTTCAAGCTGTAAACTGTCAAACTGTACTATCTCAAGCTGTACTCCGTCGAGCTCTAGTCCGTCGAAGCCGTACTCTGTCAAAACTGTACTCTGTCAAACTGCACTCTGTTGAGCCGTATTCTGTGAAGCAGTACCCTGTTGAAGCTGTACTCTGTTGAGCTGTATGCTGTTGAGCTGTACTGTGTCAAAGTTGTACTCTGTCCAGCTGTACTGTGTCAAAGCTGTACCGTGTCCATCTGTACTCTGTCCAGCTGTACTGTGACAAAGCTGTAATCTGTCGAAGCTGTACTCCGTTGAGCTGTACATTGCCGAGCTGTACTGTGTCGAGCTGCTCTCTGTCGAACTGTAGTCTGTCGAAGCTGTTCTCTGTCGAGCCGTAACCTGTCGAACTGTACTCTGTCGAGCTGTACTCTTTCAAGCTGTAGTCTGTCAAGCTGCACTATGTCGAGCTGTATTCTGTCTAAGCTGTACTCCGTCGAGCTGTACTCCTTTGAGCAGTACCCTGTCGATGTTGTACACTGTCCAGCTCTACTTCGTTGAGCTGTACTGTCGAAGCTGTCCTCTGTCAAGCTGTAATCTGTTAAGCCGTGCTCTGTTGTTGTTAGACCCTGTTGAGCTGTACTCTGTCGAGCTGTACTGTGTTGAGCTGTACTCTGTGAAGCTGTACTCCATTGATGCTGTACACTGTCGAGCTGTACTGTATCAAAGTAGTATTCTGTTCAGCTATAATCTGTCCAGCTGTACTGTGTCAAAGCTGAACTCTGTCGAGTTGTACTCTTGTGAAGCTGTAATCCGTTGAAGATGTATTCTTTCCATCTGTACTCTGTCAAAGCTGTACTCTGCTGAGCTGTACAATGTCGAGCTTTACTCTGTTGAATTGTAATCTGTCGAAGCTGTACTCCGTCGAGCTGTACTCCATTGAGCTGTGCTGTGTCAAAGCTGTACCCTGTTGAGCTGTACTCTGTCGAAGCTGTACTCTGTCCAGCCGTACTCTGTCCAGCTGTAGTCTGTCGAGCTGTCGTCTGTCGAAGCTGTACTCTATCGAAGCTGTACTCTGTCAAGCTGTACTCTTTTGAGCTGTACTTTGTGAAGCTGTACTCTGTTGAAGCTGTACTCTGTTGAGCTGTACTCTGTTCAACTGTACTTTGTCAAAGTGGTACTCTGTCCAGCTGTACTTTGTCAATGCTCTACTCTGTCATGCTGTACTCTGTTGAATCTGTATTCTGTCCAGCTGTACTGTGTCGAAGCTGTACTCTGTTGAAAATGTAGTCCATCGAGCTGTAATCTGTCAAACTGTACTCTCTCAAGCTGTACTCTGTCGAGCTCTAGTCTGTTGAAGCCGTACTCTGTTGAAGCTGTACGCTGTCATGCTGCACTCTGCTGAGCCATACTCTGTGAAGCTGTACTCTGTTGAAGCCTCACTCTATTGAGCTGAAATGTGTCATCATTGTACTCTGTCCAGCTGTACTGTGTCAAAGCTGTACATTGTCCAGCTGTACTCTGTCCAGCTGTACTGTGTCAAAGCTATACGCTGTCAAGCTTTCCTGTGTCAAAGCTGTACTCTGTCGAAGTATACTCTGATGAAGATGTACTCCATTGAGCTGTATTCTGCCGAGCTGTACTGTCAAGAGCTGTACTCAGTCGAGCTGTACTCTGTCGAGCTGTAGTCTGTCGACGTCGTACTCTGTAGAAGCTGTACTCTGTCAAGCTGCACTATGTCGAGCTGTACTCTGTCGAAGCTGTACTCCGTTGAGCTGTATTCTGCCGAGCTGTACTGTCAAGAGCTGTACTCAGTCGAGCTGTACTCTGTCGAGCTGTAGTCTGTCGAAGTCGTACTCTGTAGAAGCTGTACTCTGTCAAGCTTCACTCTATTGAGCTGTACGCTGTTGAACTATACTGTGTCAAAGTGGTACTCTGTCCAGCTGTACTGTTTCAAAGCTTTATTCTGTCGAGCTGTACTCTGACCAGCTGTACTTTGTCAAAGCTGTACTCTGTCGAAACTGTACTCGGTCGAGCTGTAATCTGTCGAATTGTACTGTCTCGAGCTGTACTCTGTCGAGCTCTAGTCTTTCGAAGCCGTACTCTGTCATGCTGCACTCTGTTGAGCCGTACTCTGTGAAGCTGTACTCTGTTGAAGCTGTATTCTGTCCAGCTGTACTGTGTCGAAGCTGTACTCTGTTGAAACTGTATTCCGTTGAGCTGTCCTCTGTTGAGCTGTACTCAGTCGAAGCTGTACTCTGTCAAGCTGTACTCTGTTGAAGCTGTGCTCTGTCAAATATGTACTCTGTTGAGCTGTACGCTGTCGAGCTGTACTGTATTGAAGCAGTAGTGTGTGGAGCTGTACTCTGTCCAGCTGTACTGTGTCAAAGCTGTACTCTGTTGAGCTGGCCTCTGTCCAAATGTAAATTGTTGAAACTGCACTCTGTCCAGCTGTACTCCTTTGAGTTGTAGTTTGTGGAATCTGTACTTTGTCGAGCTGTACTCTTTCAAGCTGTAGTCTGTCAAGCTGCACTATGTCGAGCTGTATTCTGTCTAAGCTGTACTCCATCAGGCTGTACTCCTTCGAGCAGTACCCTGTCGAAGTTGTACTCTGTCCAGCTCTACTTCGTTGAGCTGTACTGTCGAAGCTGTCCTCTGTCAAGCTGTAATCTGTTGAGCCGTGCTCTGTGAAGCTGTACTCTGTTGCTGTTAGACCCTGTTGAGCTGTACTCTGTCGAGCTGTACTGTGTTGAGCTGTACTCTGTGAAGCTGTAATCCATTGAAGCAGTACTCTGTTGAGCTATTCTCTTTTGCGCTGTACTCTGTGAAGCTGTACTCTGTTGAGCCATACTCTGTTGAACTGTACTGTGTCAAAGTGGTACTCGTTCCAGATGTACTTTGTCAAAGCTGTACACTGTCGTGCTGTACGCTGTTGACGCTGTACGCTATTGAATCTGTATTCTGTCCAGCTGTACTGTATCGAAGCTGTACTCTGTTGAAACTGTACTCCGTCGAGCTGTAAACTGTCAAACTGTACTATCTCAAGCTATACTCCGTCGAGCTCTAGTCTGTCGAAGCCGTACTCTGTCGAAACTGTACTTTGTCAAGCTGCACTCCATTGAGCCGTATTTTGTGAAGCTGCACCCTGTTGAAGCTGTACTCTGTTGAGCTGTATGCTGTTGAGCTGTACTGTGTCAAAGTTGTACTCTGTCCAGCTGTACTGTGTCAAAGCTGTACGCTGTTGAGCTGTATGCTGTTGAGCTGTACTGTGTCAAAGTTGTACTCTGTCCAGCTGTACTGTGTCAAAGCTGTACACTGTCCAGCTGTACTCTGTCCAGCTGTACTGCGTCAAAGCTATATGCTGTCCAGCTGTACTGTGTCAAAGCTGTACAGTGTCCAGCTGTACTCTGTCCAGCTGTACTGTGACAAAGCTGTAATCTGTCGAAGCTGTATTCCGTTGAGCTGTACACTGCCGAGCTGTACTGTGTCGAAGCTGTTCTCTGTTGAGCCGTAACCTGTCGAACAGTACTCTGTCGAGCTGTACTCTGTCGAAGGCTGTACTTGTTCGAGCTGTACTCCGTTGAGCTGTACTGTGTCTAAGCTGTACTCTGTTGAGCTGTACTCTATCGAAGCTGGACTCTGTCGAGCTGTAGTCTGTCTAATCTGTACTCTGTCAAGCTGTACTCTCTCCCGCTGTATTCAGTTGAACTGTACTCTGTCGCAGCTGTACTCTGTCGAGCTGACCTCTATCGAGCTGTACTCTGTTGAAGCTGTACTCTGTCGAGCTGTCCTCTGTCGAGCTGTCCTCTGTCGAGCTGTACTCTGTCCCGCTGTATTAAGTTGAGCTGTACTCTGTCGAGCTGTCCTCTGTCGAGCTGTACTCTCTCTCGAAGAAGTACTCTGTCGAGCTGTACTCTGTCGAGCTGTACTCTGTCCAGCTGTACTGTGTCAAAGCTGTACTCTGTTGAGCTAGCCTTTGTCCAACTGTACTCTGTTGAAGCAGCAAACCGTCCAGCTGTACTCCGTCGAGCTGTACTCCTTCGAGCTGTACTCCTTCGAGCTGTACTCCTTCGAGCTGTACTGTCGAAGCTGTCCTCTGTCAAGCTGTATTCTGTTGAGCCTGTATTCTCTCTGTGAAGCTGTACTCAGTTGATGCTGGACTCTGTTGAGTTGTTCTCTGTCGAGCTGTACTGTGTGAAGCTGTACTCCATTGAAGCTGTAATCTGTAGAATTTTACTGTCTCAAGCTGTACTCTGTCGAGCTCTAGTCTGTCGAAGCTGTACTCTGTTGAAGCTGTACTCTGTCATGCTGCACTCTGCTGAGCCATGCTCTGTGAAGCTGTGCTCTGTTGAAGCCGCACTCTATCGAGCTGAACTGTGTCATCATTGTACTCTGTCCAGCTGTACTGTGTCAAACCTGTACTCTGTCAAGCTGTACTCTGTCGAAGCTGTACTCCGTTGAGCTGCATTCTGCCGAGCTGTACTGTCTAGAGCTGTACTCTTTCGAGCTGTACTCTGTCGAGCTGTACTCTGTCAAAGTCGTACTCTGTAGAAGCTGTACTCTGTCAAGATTCACTTTATTGAGCTGTACGCTGTTGAAATGTACTGTGTCAAAGTGGTACTCTGTCCAACTGTACTGTTTCAAAGCTTTATTCCGTCGAGCTATACTCTGACCAGCTGTACTTTGTCAAAGCTGTACTCTGTCGAAACTGAACTCCGTCGAGCTGTAATCTGACGAATTGTACTGTCTCGAGCTGTACTCTGTCGAGCTCTAGTCTGTCGAAGCCGTACTCTGTCATGCTGCACTCTGTTGAGCCGTACTCTGTGAAGCTGTACTCTGTTGAAGCTGTATTCTGTCCAGCTGTACTGTGTCGAAGCTGTACTCTGTTGAAACTGTATTCCGTTGAGCTGTCCTCTGTCGAGCTGTACTCAGTCGAAGCTGTATTCTGTCAAGCTGTACTCTGTTATAGCTGTGCTCTGTCAAATCTGTACTCTGTTGAGCTGTACGCTGTTGAGCTGTACTGTGTTGAAGCAGTACTGTGTGGAGCTGTACTCTGTCCAGCTGTACTGTGTCAAAGCTGTACTGTGCTGAGCTGGCCTCCGTCCAACTGTAACCTGTTGAACCTGCACTCTGTCCAGCTGTACTCCTTTGAGCTGTAGTCTGTGGAAACTGTACTCTGTCGAGCTGTACTCCATCGAGCTCTATCCTTTCAAGCTGTACTCTGTCAAGCTGCACTATGTTGAGCTGTATTCTGTCTAAGCTGTACTCCGTTGAGCTGTATTCTGCCAAGCTGTACTGTGTCGAGCTGTACTCTGTCGAACAGTAGTCTGTCAAAGCTGTTCTCTGTCCAGCCGTAACCTGTCGAACTGTACTCTTTCGAGCTTTACTCTGTCGAAGGCTGTACTCCATCGAGCTATACTCCATTGAGCTGTACTGTGTCGAAGCTGTACTCTGTTGAGCTGTACTCTATCGAAGCTGGACTCTGTCGAGCTGTAGTCTGTCGAATCTGTACTCTGTCAAGCTGTACTCTCTCCCGCTGTATTCAGTTGAGCTGTACTCTGTCGCAGCTGTATTCTGTCGAGCTGTCGTCTGTTGATCTGTACTCTGTCGAAACTGTACTCTGTCGAGCTGTACTCTGTTGAAGCTGTGCTCTGTCAAATCTGTACTCTGTTGAACTGTGCGCTGTCGAGCTGTTCTGTGTTGAAGCAGTACTGTGTGGAGCTGTACTCTGTCCAGCTGTACTGTGTCAAAGCTGTACCCTGTTGAGCTGGCCTCTGTCCAACTGTAATCTGTTGAAGCTGCACTCTGGCCAGCTGTTGTCTGTGGAAACTGTACTCTGTTGAGCTGTACTCCATCGAGCTCTATTATTTCAAGCTGTACTCTGTCAAGCTGCAATCTGTCGAGCTGTATTCTGTCTAAGCTGTACTCCATCGAGCTGTACTCCTTCGAGCTGTACTCTGTCGAAGCTGTACTCTGTCCAGCTCCAATTCATTGAGCTGTACTGTCGAAGCTGTCCTCTGTCAAGCTGTAATCTGTTGAGCCGTACTCAGTGAAGCTGTACTCTGTTGATGCTGGACCCTGTTGAGCAGTACTCTGTCGAGCTGTACAGTGTCAAAGTAGTACTCTGTCCAGCTGTACTGTGTCAAAGCTATACGCTGTTAAGCTGTAGTGTCTCAAAGCTGAATTATGTTGTGCTATAATCTGTCCAGCTGTACTGTGTCAAAGCTGAACTCTGTCGAGCTGTACTCTTGTGAAGCTGTATGCTGTCCAGCTGTACTCTGTCAAAGCTGTATTCTGTCGAAGCTGTACTCCGTTGAGCTGTACCCTGTCGAGTTGTACACTGTCGAAGCTGTACTCCATCGAGCTGTACTGTGTCGAAGATGTACTCTGTTTAGCTGTACTTTGTCAAAGCTGTACCCTGTCCAGCTGCACTCTGTCCAACTGTTCTCTGTCAAGTTGTACTGTCTCAAGCTGTACTCTGTCAAGCTGTAGACTGTTGAAGCTGTACTCTGTCGAGCTGTACTCACTCCCACTATTCAGTTGAGCTGTACTCTGTCGAAACTGTACTCTGTCGAGCTGTCCTCTGTCGAGCTGTACTCTGTCAAAGCTGTACTCTGTCGAGCTGTACTCTGTTGAGCAGTACTCTGTGAAGCTGTACTCTGTTGAAGGTTTAATCTGTTGAGCTGTACGCTGTTGAGCAGTACCGTGTCAAAGCTGTATTCTGGTGAGCTATACTTTGTCCAGCTGTACTGTGTCAAATCTATACTCTGTCAAGCTGTACTCTGTTGAAGCAGTACTCTGGCGAAGCTCTATTCTGTCAAGGTGTATTCTGTTGAGCCGTACTCTGTGAAGCTGTACTCTGTTGAAGCTGTACTCTGTTGAGCTGTATGCTGTTGAGCTGTACTGTGTCAAAGCTGTACTCTGTCCAGCTGTACTGTGTCAAAGCTGTACAGTGTCCAGATATTATCTGTGCAGATGTAATGTGAAAAAGCTGTAATCTGTCGAAGCTGTACTCCGTTGAGCTTTACTCTGCTAAGCTGTACTGTGTCGAGCTGTACTCTGTCGAACTGTAGTCAGTCGAACCTGTTCTCTGTCGAGCCGTAAACTGTCGAACTGTACTCTGTTGAAAGCTGTACTCCTTCGAGCTGTACTCTGTTGAGCTGTACTGTGTTGAAGCTGTACTCTGTTGAGCTGTGCTCTATCGAAGCTGGACTCTGTCGAGCTGTAGTTTGTCGAATATGTATTCTGTCAAGCTGTACTCTCTCCCTTTGTATTCAGTTGAGCTGTACTCTGTCGCAGGTGTACTCTGTCGAACTGTCCTCTGTCGAGCTGTACTCTGTCGAAGCTGTACTCTGTTGAGCTGTACTCTGTTGAAGCTGTGCTCTGTCAAATCTGTACTCTGTTGAGCTGTACACTGTCGAGCTGTTCTGTGTTGAAGCAGTGCTGTGTTGAGCTGTACTCTGTCCAACTGTAGTGTCAAAGCTGTAATCTGTTGAGCTGGCCTCTGTCCAACTGTACTCCGTTAAGCTGTTGCCTGTGGAAACTGTACTCTATTGAGCTGTACTTCATCGAGCTCTATTATTTCAAGCTGTACTCTGTCAAGCTGCACTCTGTTGAGCTGTAGTCTGTCGAAGCTGTACTCTATCCAGCTCCAATTCATTGAGCTGTACTGTCGAAGCTGTCCTCTGTCAAGCTGTAATCTGTTGAGCCGTACTCAGTAAAGCTGTACTCTGTTGATGCTGGGCCCTGTTGAGCTGTACTGTGTTGAGCTGTACTCTGTGAAGCTGTACTCCATTGAAGCTGTACTCTGTCGAGCTGTTCTCTGTCGAAGCTGTACTCTGTCGAGCTGTACTATGTTGAAGCTGTGCTCTGTCAAATCTGTACTCTGTTGAGCTATACGCTGTCGAGCTGTTCTGTGTTGAAGCAGTACTGTGTGGAACTGTACTCTGTCCAGCTGTACTGTGTCAAAGCTGTACTCTGTTGAGCTGGCCTCTGTCCAACTGTAACCTGTTGAAGCTGCACTCTGTCCAGCTGTACTCCATCGAGCTGTACTCTGTAGAAGCTGTACTCTGTCGAAGCTGTACTCTTTCCAGCTCTACTTCGTTGAGCTGTACTGTCAAAGCTGTCCTCTTTCAAGCTGTAATCTGTTGAGCCCTACTCAGTGAAGCTGAACTCTGTTGATGCTGGACTCTGTTGAGCTGCATTCTGTCGAGCTGTACCGTGTTGAGCTGTACTCTGTGAAGCTGTACTCCATTGATGCTGTACTCTGTCGAGCTGTACTGTGTGAAAGTAGTGCTCTGTCCAGCTGTACTCTGTCCAGCTGTACTGTGTCAAAGCTATACGCTGTCAAGCTGTAATGTGTCAAAGCTGAATTATGTTGAGCTATAATCTGTCCAGCTGTACTGTGTCAAAGCTGAACTCTGTCGAGCTGTACTCTTGTGAAGCTGTACTCCGTTGAGATGTACCCTGCTGAGCTGTACAATGTCGAGCTGTACTCTGTCGAATTGTAGTCTGTAGAAGTTGTACTCTGTCGAGCTGTACACTGTCGAAGCTGTACTCCGTTGAGGTGTACTCCATTGTGCTGTACTGTGTCGAAGCTGTACTCTGTCCAGCTGTACTCTGTCGAAGCTGTACTCTGTCCAGCTGTACTCTGTCCAGCTGTACTCTATTGAAGCTGTACTCTGTCCAGCTGTACTCTGTCCAGCTGTACTCTGTCGAGCTGTACTGTCTCAAGCTGTACTCTGTCGAGCTGTAGACTGTTGAAGCTGTACTCTGTCCAGCTGTACTCTGTCCAGCTGTACTCTGTCCAGCTGTACTCTGTCGAAGCTGTACTCTGTCCAGCTGTACTCTGTCGAAGCTGTACTCTGTCCAGCTGTACTCTGTCCAGCTGTACTCTGTCGAGCTGTACTGTCTCAAGCTGTACTCTGTCGAGCTGTAGACTGTTGAAGCTGTACTCTGTCGAGCTGTACTCTGTCGAAGATGTACTCTGTCAAGCTGTACTCTGTTGAGCCGTACTCTGTGAAGCTGTACTCTGTTGAAGCTTTAATCTGTTGAGTTGTACGCTGTTGAGCAGTACTGTGTCAAAGGTGTATTCTGTTGAGCTATACTTTGTCCAGCTGTACTGTGTCAAATCTATAATGTCAAGCTTTATTCTGTTGATGCTGCACTCTGTCGAAGCTTTACTCTGTCAGCTGTACTCCGTTGAGCTGTATGCTGTTGCGCTGTACTGTGACAATGTTGTACTCTGTGCAGCTGTACTGTGTCAAAGCTATACGCTGTCCAGCTGTACTGTGACAAAGCTGTAATCTGTCAAAGCTGTACTCTGCCGAGCTGTACTGTGTCGAGCTGTACTCTGTTGAAGCTGTTCTCTGTCAAGCTGTAACCTGTTGAAATGTACTCTGTCGAGCTGTACTCTGTCGAAGGCTGTACTCCATCGAGCTGTACTCCATTGAGCTGTACTGTGTCGAAGCTGTACTCTGTTGAGCTGTACTCTATGGAAACTGGAATCTGTCGAGCTGTAGTCTGTCAAATCTGTACTCTGTCAAGCTGTACTCTCTCCAGCTGTATTCAGTTGAGCTGTACTCTGTCGAATCTGTACTCTTTCGAGCTGTCCTCTGTCGAGCTGTTCTCTGTCGAAGCTGTACTCTGTCGACCTGTACTCTGTTGAAGCTGTGCTCTGTCAAATCTGTACTCTGTTGAGCTGTACGCTGTCAAGCTGTTCTGTGTTGAAGCAGTACTGTGTGGAACTGTTATTTGTCCAGCTGTACTGTGTCAAAGCTGTAATCTGGCGAAGCTGTACTCTGCCGAGCTGTACTGTGTCGAGCTTTACTCTGTCGAAGCTCTTCTCTGTCGATCTGTAACCTGTTGAAATGTACTCTGTCGAGCTGTACTCCATTGAGCTGTACTGTGTCGAAGCTGTACTCTGTTGAACTGTACTCTATCGAAGCTGGACTCTGTCGAGGTGTAGTCTGTCGAATCTGTACTCTGTGAAGCTGTACTCTCTCCCGCTGTATTCAGTTGAACTGTACTCCGTCGAATCTGTACTCTGTCGAGCTATCCTCTGTCGAGATGTACTCTGTTGAAGCTGTGCTCTGTCAAATCTGTACTCTGTTGAGCTGTATGCTGTTGAGCTGTACTGTGTCAAAGCTGAATTATGTTGAGCTATAATCTGTCCAGCTGTACTGTGTCAATGCTGAACTCTGTCGAGCTGTACTCTTGTGAAGCTGTACTCCATTGAAGCTGTATGCTGTCCAGCTGTACTCTGTCAAAGCTGTATTCTGTCGAAGCTGTACTCCATTGAGCTGTACCCTGTCGAGCTGTACACTGTCGAAGCTGTACTCTGTCGAGCTGTACTCCATTGAGCTGTACTGTGTCGAAGCTGTACTCTGTCCAGCTGTTCTCTGTCGAAGCTGTACTGTCTCAAGTTGTACTCTGTCGAGCTGTAGTCTGTTGAGGCTGTACTCTGTCGATCTGTACTCACTCCCACGGTATTCAGTTGAGCTGTACTCTGTCGAAGCTGTACTCTGTCGAGCTGTCCTCTGTCGAGCTGTACTCTGTTGAGCTGTACTCTGTGCAGCTGTACTCTGTTGAAGCTTTAATCTGTTGAGCTGTACGCTGTTGAGCAGTACTGTGTCAAAGCTGTATTCTGGTGAGCTATAGATTGTCCAGCTGTACTGTGTAAAATTTATACTCTGTCAAGCTGTACTCTGTTGAAGCTGTACTCTGTTGAGCTGTATGCTGTTGCGCTGTACTGTGACAAAGTTGTACGCTGTCCAGCTGTACTGTGTCAAAGCTGTACTCTGTCCAGCTGTACTGTGTCAAAGCTATACTCTGTCCAGCTGTACTGTGACAAAGCTGTAATCTGGCGAAGCTGTACTCTGCCGAGCTGTACTGTGTCGAGCTGTACTCTGTCGAAGCTCTTCTCTGTCGAGCTGTAACCTGTTGAAATGTACTCTGTCGAGCTGTACTCTGTCGAAGGCTGTACTCCATCGAGCTGTACTCCATTGAGCTGAACTGTGTCGAAGCTGTACTCTGTTGAACTGTACTCTATCGAAGCTGGACTCTGTCGAGGTGTAGTCTGTCGAATCTGTACTCTGTGAAGCTGTACTCTCTCCCGCTGTATTCAGTTGAGCTGTACTCTGTCAAATCTGTACTCTGTTGAGCTTTACGCTGTCGAGCTGTTCTGTGTTGAAGCAGTACTGTGTGGAGCTATACTCTGTCCAGCTGTACTGTGTCAAAGCTGTACTCTGTTGAGCTGGCCTCTGTCCAACTGTAATCTGTTGAAGCTGCACTCTGTCCAGCTGTACTCCGTTGAGCTGTTGTCTGTGGAAACTGTACTCTGTTGAGCTGTACATCATCGAACTCTATTATATGAAGCTGTACTCTGTCAAGCTGCAATCTGTCGAGCTGTATTCTGTCAAAGCTGTACTCCATCGAGCTGTACTCTTTCGAGCTGTACTCTGTCGAAGCTGTACTCTGTCCAGCTCCAATTCGTTGAGCTGTACTGTCGAAGCTGTCCTCTTTCAAGCTGTAATTTGTTGAGCCGTACTCGGTGAAGCTATACTCTGTTGATGCTGGACCCTGTTGAGCTGTACTCTGTCGAACTGTACTGTGTTGAGCTGTGCTCTGTGAAGCTGTACTCTATTAAAGCTGTACTCTGTCGAGCTGTACTGTGTCAAAGTAGTACTCTGTCCAGCTGGACTCTGTCCAGCTGGACTCTGTCCAGCTGTACTGTGTCAACGCTATACGCTGTCAAGCTGTAATGTGTCAAAGCTGAATTATGTTGAGCTATAATCTGTCCAGCTGTACTCTGTCCAGCTGTTCTCTGTCGAGCTGTACTGTCTCAAGCTGTACTCTGTCGTGCTGTAGACTGTTGAGGCTGTACTCTGTCAATCTGTACTCACTCCCACGGTATTCAGTTGAGCTGTACTCTGTCGAAGCTGTACTCTGTTGAGCTGTGCTCTTTTGAGCTGTACTCTGCTAGCTGTACTGTGTCAAAGTTGTACTCTGTTGAAGCTTTAATCTGTTGAGCTGTACGCTGTTGAGCAGTACTGTGTCAAAGCTGTATTCTGGTGAGCTATACTTTGTCCAGCTGTACTGTGTCAAATCTATACTTTGTCAAGCTGTACTCTGTTGAAGCTGTACTCTGTCAAAGCTGTACTCTGTCAAGCTGTACTCTGTTGAGCTGTACTCTATCGAAGCAGGACTCTGTCGAGCTGTAGTCTGTCGAATCTGTACTCTGTCAAGCTGTACTCTCTCCCGCTGTATTCAGTTGAGCTGTACTCTGTCGAAGCTGTACTCTGTCGAGCTGTCCTCTGTCGATCTGTTCTCTGTCGAAGCTGTACTCTGTCGAGCTGTACTCTGTTGAAGCTGTGCTCTGTCAAATCTATACTCTGTTGAGCTGTACGCTGTCGAGCTGTTCTGTGTTGAAGCAGTACTGTGTGGAACTGTTATTTGTCCAGCTGTACTGTGTCAAAGCTATACGCTGTCCAGCTGTACTGTGACAAAGCTGTAATCTGTCGAAGCTGTACTCTGCCGATCTGTACTGTGTCGAGCTGTACTATGTCGAAGCTCTTCTCTGTCAAGCTGTAACCTGTTGAAATGTACTCTGTCGAGCTGTACTCTGTCGAAGGCTGTACTCCATCGAGCTGTACTCCATTGAGCTGTACTGTGTCGAAGCTGTACTTTGTTGAACTGTACTCTATCGAAGCTGGACTCTGTCGAGGTGTAGTCTGTTGAATCTGTACTCTGTGAAGCTCTACTCTCTCCCGCTGTATTCAGTTGAGCTGTTCTCTGTCGAAGCTGTATTCTGTCGAGCTATCCGGTGGCGAGATGTACTCTGTTGAAGCTGTGCTCTGTCAAATCTGTACTCTTTTGAGCTGTACGCTGTCGAGCTGTTCTGTGTTGAAGCAGTACTGTGTGGAACTGTACTCTGTCCAGCTGTACTGTGTCAAAGCTGTACTCTGTTGAGCTGGCCTCTGTCCAACTGTAATCTGTTGAAGCTGAACTCTGTCCAGCTGTACTCCGTTGAGCTGTTGTCTGTGGAAACTGTACTCTGTTGAGCTGTACTCCATCGAGCTCTATTATATGAAGCTGTACTCTGTCAAGCTGCACTCTGTCGAGCTGTATTCTGTCTAAGCTGTACTCCATCGAGCTGTACTCTTTCGAGCTGTACTCTGTCGAAGCTGTACTCTGTCAAACTGTAATCTGTTGAGCCGTACTCAGTGAAGCTGTACTCTGTTGATGCTGGACCCTGTTGAGCAGTACTATGTCGAGCTGTACAGTGTCAAAGTAGTACTCTGTCCAGCTGTACTCTGTCCAGCTGTACTGTATCAAAGCTATATGCTGTTAAACTGTAGTGTGTCAAAGCTGAATTATGTTGAGCTATAATCTGTCCAGCTGTACTGTGTCAATGCTGAACTCTGTCGAGCTGTACTGTGTTTTGCTGTACTCTGTGAAGCTGTACTCCATTGAAGCTGTACTCTGTCGAGCTGTACTGTGTCAAAGCAGTACTCTGTCCATCTGGACTCTGTCCAGCTCTACTGTATCAAAGCTATACGCTGTCAAGCTGTAACGTGTCAAAACTGAATTATGTTGAGCTATAATCTGTCCAGCTGTACTGTGTCAATGCTGAACTCTGTCGAGCTGTACTCTTGTGAAGCTGTACTCCATTGAAGCTGTATGCTGTCCAGCTGTACTCTGTCAAAGCTGTATTCTGTCGAAGCTGTACTCCATCGAGCTGTACCCCATTGAGCTGTACTGTGTCGAAGCTGTACTCTGTTGAGCTGTACTCTGTCGAAGCTGTACTCTGTCCAGCTGTACTCTGTCCAGCTGTTCTCTGTAGAGCTGTACTGTCTCAAGCTGTACTCTGTCGAGCTGTAGACTGTTGAGGCTGTACTCTGCCGATCTGTACTCACTCCCACGGTATTCAGTTGAGCTATACTCTGTCGAAGCTGTACTCTGTCGAGCTGTACTCTGTTGAGCCGTACTCTGTGAAGCTGTACCCTGTTGAAGCTTTAATCTGTTGACCTGTACGCTGTTGAGCAGTACTGTGTCAAAGCTGTATTCTGGTGAGCTATACTTTGTCCAGCTGTACTGTGTCAAATCTATACTCTGTCAAGCTGTACACTGTTGAAACTGTACTCTGTCGAAGCTCTACTCTGTCAAGCTGTACTCTGTTGAGCCGTACTCTGTGAAGCTGTACTCTGTTGAAGCTGTACTCTGCTGAGCTGTACTGTGTCAAAGTTGTACTCTGTCCAGCTGTACTGTGACAAAGCTGTAATCTGTCGAAGCTGTACTCCATTGAGCTGTACTCTGCTGAGCTGTACTGTGTTGAGCTGTACTCTGTCGAACTGTAGTCTGTCTAACTTGTTCTCTGTCGAGCTGTAACCTGTCGAACTGTATTCCGTTGAGTTGTACTCTGTCGAAGGCTGTACTCCTCCGAGCTGTAATCCATTGAGCTGTACTGTGTCGAAGCTGTACTCTGTTGAGGTGTACTCTATTGGAGCTGGACTCTGTCGAGCTGTAGTCTGTCGAATCTGTACTCTGTCAAGCTGTACTCACTCCCGCTGTATTTTGTTGAGCTGAACTCTGTCGAAGTTGTACTCTGTCGAGCTGTCCTCTGTCGAGCTGTACTCTGTCGAAGCTGTACTCTGTTGAGCTGTACTCTGTGAAGCTGTACTTTGTTGATGCTTTAATCTGTCGAGCTGTACTCTGTCGAAGCTGTACTCTGTTGAGCTGTACTCTGTGAAGCTGTACTTTGTTGATGCTTTAATCTGTTGAGCTGTACTCTGTTGAGCAGTACTGTGTCAAAGCTGTATTCTGTTGAGCAATACTTTGTCCAGCTGTACTGTGTCAAATCTATACTCTGTCAAGCTGTACTCTGTTGAAGCTGTACTCTGTCGAAGCTGTACTCTGTCAAGCTGTACTCTGTTGAGCCGTACTCTGTGAAGCTGTACTCTGTTGAAGCTGTACTCTGTTGAGCTGTATGCTGTTTAGCTGTACTGTGTCAAAGTTGTACTCTGTCCAGCTGTACTGTGACAAAGCTGTAATCTGTCGAAGCTGTACTTCGTTGAGCTGTACTCTGCCGAGCTGTACTGTGTCGCGGTGTACGCTGTCGAACTGTAGTCTGTCGAAGCTGTTCTTTGTCGAGCTGTAACCTGTCGAACTGTACTCTGTCGAGCTGTTCTCTGTCGAAACTGTACTCCGCTGAAGCTGTCTTCTGTCCAGCTGTACTCTGTCAAAGCTTTACTCTCTCGAGCTGTACTCTGTCGAGCTGCACTCTGTCGAGCTGTACACTGTTGAAGCTGTACTCTGTCGAGCTGAACTCTGTCGAAGCTGTACTCTGTGCAAGCTGTACTCTGTTGAAGCTGTACTCTGTTGAGCTGTATGCTGTTGTGCTGTACTGTGTCAAAGTTGTACTCTGTACAGCTGTACTGTGTCAAAGCTGTACGCTGGCCAGCTGTACTGTGACAAAGCTGTAATCTGTCGAAGCTGTACTCTGTTGAGCTGTACCGTGTCGAGCTGTACTCTGTCGAACTGTAGTCTGCCGAAGCTGTTTTCTGTCATGCTGTAACCTGTTGAAATGTACTCTGTCGAGCTGTACTCTGTCGAAGGCTGTACTCCATCAAGCTGTACTCCATTGAACTATACTGTGTCGAAGCTGTACTCTGTTGAGCTGTACTCAATCGAAGCTGGACTCTGTCGAGCTGTAGTCTGTTGAATCTGTACTCTGTGAAGCTGTACTCTCTCCCGCTGTATTCAGTTGAGCTGCACTCTGTCGACGCTGTACTCACTCCTGCTGTATTCAGTTGGGCTGAACTCTGTCGAAGCTGTACTCTGTCGAGCTGTCCTCTGTCGAGCCGTACTCTGTGAAGCTGTACTCTGTTGAAGCTTTAATCTGTTGAGCTGTACACTGTTGAGCAGTACTGTGTCAAAGCTGTATTCTGTTGAGCTATATGTTGTCCAGCTGTACTGTGTCAAATCTATACTCTGTTAAGCTGTACTCTGTTGAAGCTGTACTCTGTCAAGCTGTACTCTGTTGAGCCGTATTCTGCGAAGCTGTACTCTGTTGAAGCTGTACTCTGTTGAGCTGTACTGTGTCAAAGCTGTACTCTGTCCAGCTGTACTCTGTCAAAGCTGTACACTGCCCAGCTGCACTCTGTCCAGCTGTACTGTCTCAAAGCTCTACACTGTCCAGCTCTACTGTGTCAAAGCTGTACAGTGTCCAGCTGTACTCTGTCCAGCTGTACTGTGACAAAGCTCTAATCTGTCGAAGCTGTACTCCGTCGAGCTGTACTCTGTCGAGCTGTACTGTGTCAAAGCTATACGCTGTCAAGCTGTAATGTGTCAAAGCTGAATTATGTTGAGCTATAATCTGTCCAGCTGTACTGTGTCAAAGCTGAACCCTGTCGAGCTGTACTCTTGTGAAGCTGTACTCCATTGAAGCTGTATGCTGTCCAGCTGTACTCTGTCAAAGCTGTATTCTGTCGAAGCTGTACTCCGTTGAGCTGTACTCTGCCGAACTGTACAATGTCGAGCTGTACTCTGTCGAATTGTAGTCTGTAGAAGTTGTACTCTGTCGAGCTGTACACTGTCGAAGCTGTACTCCGTTGAGCTGTACTCCATTGTGCTGTACTGTGTCGAAGCTGTTCCCTGTCCAGCTGTACTCTGTCGAGCTGTACCCTCTCAAGCTGTACTCTGTCGAGCTGTAGACTGTTGAAGCTGTACTCTGTCGAGCTGTACTCTGTGGAAGATGTACTCTGTCAGGCTGTACTCTGTCGAAGCTGTACTCTATCGAGCTGTACTTTGTCGAAACTGCACTCTTTCGAGCTGTACTCTGTCGAGTTGCACTCTGTCAAGCTGCACTCTGGCGAGCTGTACTCTGTCGAGCTCTAATCAGTTGAGCTGTACTCTGTGAAGCTGTACTCTGTTGAAGCTGTAGGCTGTCCAGCTGTACTGTGTCAAAGTTGTACACTGTCGAGCTGTACTGTGTCAAAGCTGTTCTCTGTTGAGCTGTACTCAGTTGAAGCTGTAACCTGTTGAAACTGTACTCTGTTGAAGCTGTAGGCTGTCCAGCTGTACTGTGTCAAAGCTGTACACTGTCGAGCTGTACTGTGTCAAAGCTGTTCTCTGTCCAGATGTACTCTGTTGAAGCTGTACTCTGTCGAAGCTGTACTCCGTCGAGCTGTAGTCTTCCGAGATGTACTGTCTCGAGCTGTACTCTGTCGAGCTGTAATCTGTCGAAGCTGTACTCTGTCAGGCTGTAGTCTGTCGAAGCTGTACTCTGTCAAGCTGTACACTGTCCAGCTGTACTGTGTGAAAGCTGTATTCTGTCGAGCTACACTCTGTCCAGCTGTACTGTGTCAAAGCTGTACACTGTCGAGCTGTAGTCTGTCAAAGCTGTCTCTGTTGAGCCGTATTCTGTGAAGCTTTACTCTGTTGAAGCTCTACTGTGTTGAGCTGTACACTGTTGATCTGCACTGTGTCAAAGTTGTACTCTGTGCAGCTGTACTATTTCAAAGCTGTACTCTGTCCAGCTGTACACTGTCGATGCTGTAATCTGTCGAAGCTGTAGTCTGTCGAAGCTGTACTCTGTTGAGCTGTACTCTGTCGAGTCTGTACTCCATCAAGATGTACTCTGTCCAGCTGTACTCTGTTGAGCTGTACTCTGTCGAAGCTGTACTCTGTCGCGCTGTACTCTGTCGAGCTGTACTCTGTCAAAGCTGTACTCTGTCGAGATGTACTCTGTCGAAGCTGTGCTCCGTTAAGCTGTACTCCATCCAGCTGTACTGTGTTGAAGCTGTACACTGTCGAGCTGTACTCCATTGAACTCTACTCTGTTGAGCTGTACCCTGTTGAAGCTGTACTCTGTCAAGCTGTACTCCATTGAGCTGTACTCCATCCGGCTGTACTGCGTCAAAGCTGTATTCTGTTTAGCTGGCCTCTGTCCAACTGTACTCTGTCGACGCTGTACTCTGTCCAGCTGTACTCCATTGATCTGTACTCTGTTGAAGCTGTACTCTGTCGAGCTGTACTCCTTAGAGCTGTACTCTGTCGAAACTGTACTCTGTCCAGATGTAATCCGTTGAGCTGTACTGTTGAAGCTGTCCTCTGTCAAGCTGTACTCTGTTTAGCCGTACTCTGTGAAGCTGTACTCTGTTGAAGCTGTGCACTGTTGAGCTGTACTCTGTTGAGCTGTACTCCATTGAGCCTTACTCCGTGAAGCTGTACTCCATTGAAGCTGTACTCTTTTGAGCTGTACTCTGCGAGCTGTACTGTGTCAAAGTTGTACTCTGTTGAAGCTGTAATCTGTTGAGCTGTACTCTGTCAAAGCTGTACTCTGTTGAGCTAGCCTCTGTCCAACTGTACTCTGTCGATGCTGCACTCTGTCCAGCTGTTCTCTGTTGAACTGTACTCTATTGAAGCTGTACTCTGTCGAGCTGTACTCCATCGAGCTGTATTCTGTCAACCTGTTATCTGTCCATCTGCACTCTGTCGAGATGTACTCTGTCGAAGCTGTGCTCCGTTGAGCTGTACTCCATCCAGCTGTACTGTGTTGAAACAGTACTCTGTTGAGCTGGCCTCTGCCCAACTGTACTCTGTCGACGCTGCACTCTGTCCAGCTGTACTCCGTTGAGCGGTGCTCTGTTGAAGCTGAACTCTGTCGAGCTGTACTCCATCGAGCTGTATTCTGTCAAGCTGTACTCTGTTGAAGCTGTACTCTTTCAAGCTGTACTCCATTGAGCTCTACTCTGTTGAGCTGTACCCTGTCGACGCTGTACTCTGTCGATCTGTACTCCATTGAGCTGTACTCCATCCAGCTGTACTGCGTCAAAGCTGTACTCTGTTGAGCTGGCCTCTGTCCAACTGTACTCTGTCGACGCTTCACTCTGTCCAGCTGTACTCCGTTGAGCTGCACTCTGTTGAAGCTGGACTCTGTCCAGCTGTACTCCATCGAGCTGTATTCTGTCAAGCTGTACTCTGTTGAAGTTGTACTCTTTCGAAGCTGTACTCCATCGAGCTGTACTCCTTCAAGCTGTACTCTGTCGAAACTGTACTCTGTCCAGATGTAATCCGTTGAGCTGTACTGTTGAAGCTGTCCTCTGTCAAGCTGTACTCTGTTGAGCCGTACTCTGTGAAGCTGTACTCTGTCGAGCTGTACTCTGTGGAGCCGTACTCTGTGAATCTGTACTCCATTGAAGCTGTACTCTTTTGAGCGGTACTCTGTCGAGCTGTACTATGTCAAAGTTGTACTCTATCCAGCTGTACCCTGTCCAGCTGTACTGTGTCAAAGCTGTATTCTGTCGAGCTATACTCTGTCGAGCTGTAGTCTGTCAAAGCTGTACTCTGTTGAAGCTGTACTCTGTTGATCTGTACGCTGTTGAACTGTACTGTGTCAAAGCTGTACTCTGTCCAACTGTACTCTGCCAAGCTGTATTCCGTCGAGCTGTATTCTGTCGAAGCTGTACTCTGTCGAGCTGTACTCTGTCGAGCTGTACTCCATTGAGCTCTACTCTGTTGAGCTGTACCCTGTCGAGATATACTCTGTCGAGCTGTACTCCATCCAGCTGTATTGTGTCAAAGCTGTATTCTGTTGAGCTGGCCTCTGTCCAACTGTACTCTCTCGACGCTGCACTCTGTCCAGCTGTACTCCATTGAGCTTCACTCTGTTGAAGCTGGAGTCTGTCCAGCTGTACTGCATCGAGCTGTATTCTCTCAAGCTGTACTGTGTGGATGCTGTACTTTGTCGAGCTATACTCCATTGAGCTGTACTCTGTGGATGCTGTACTCTGTCGAGCTATACTCCATTGAGCTGTACTCTGTTGAAGCTGTCCTCTGTCAAGCTGTACTCTGTTGAGCCGTACTCTGTGAAGCTGTACTCTGTTGAAGCTGTACGCTGTTGAGCCGTATTCTGTCGAGCTGTACTGTGTCAAAGTTGTACTCTGTCCAGCTGTACCCTGTCCAGCTGTACTGTGTCAAAGCTGTATTCTGTCGAGCTATACTCTGTCGAGCTGTAGGCTTTGGAAGCTGTACTCTGCTGAAGCTGTACTCTGTTGAGCCGTATTCTGTGAAGCTGTACTCTGTTGAAGCTTTAACCTGTTGAGCTGTACGCTGTTGAACTGTACTGTGTCAAAGCTGTATTATGTCCAGCTGTACTCCGTTGAGCTGTATTCTGTCGAAGCCGTACTCTGTGAAGCTGTACTCTGTTGATCTGTACGCTGTTGAACTTGCTGTGTCAAAGTTGTATTCTGTCCATAAATAGCAGAGATAAAAACAAAAAACTGCGGATGCTGGAAATCCAAAACAAAAACAGAATTACCTGGAAAATCTCAGCAGGTCTGGCAGCATCGGCGGAGAAGAATAAAGTTGACGTTTCGAGTCCTCATGACCCTTCAACAGAACTGAGTAAAATTAGGAGAGGGGTGAAATATAAGCTGGTTTAATGTGGAGTGGGGAGGGGGGAGGCGGTCACATCAACAATTTCCAGTTCCCTGGCCCCAACCACCTCCTCTTCACCATGGACGTCCAATCCCTCTACACCTCCATCCCTCACCGGGATGGTCTGAGGGCCCTTAGCTTCTTCCTCGAACAATCCCAATCCACCACTACTCTCCTCCGTCTGGCTGAACTTATTCTCACACTGAACAATTTCTCCTTTAACTCCCCTCACTTCCTCCAAATAAAAGGTGTGGCTATGGGTACCCGCATGGGCCCCAGTTATGCCTGTCTCTTTATGGGGAATGTGGAACATTCCTTGTTCCAGTCCTACTCCAGCCCCCTCCCACAACTCTTTCTCCGGTACATCGATGATTACTTCGGTGCTGCTTCATGCTCTCGTCTGGACCTGGAAAAATTTATTAATTTTGTTTCCAATCTCCACCCCTCCATTATTTTTCACAAGGCCAATCTCTGACACTTCCCTTCCCTTCCTTGACCTCTCTGTCTCAATTTCTGGTGATAGACTGTCCACCAATATCCATTACAATCCTACCGACTCCCACAGCTAACTCGACTACAGCTCCTCACACCCCGCTTCCTGTAAGGACTCCATCCCATTCTCTCAGTTCCTTCACCTCCATTGCATCTGTTCTGATGATGCTACCTTCAAAAACAGCTCCTCTGACATGTCCTCCTTCTTCCTTAACCGAGGTTTTCCACCCACGGTCGTTGACAAGGCCCTCAACCGTGTCCAGCCCATCTCCCACGCATCCGCCCTCACGCCTTCTCCTCCCTCCCAAAAACATGATATTGTCCCCCTTGTCCTCACTTATCACCCCACCAGCCTCCGCATTCAAAGGATCATCCTCTGCCATTTCCGCCAACTCCAGCATGATGCCACCACCAAACACATCTTCCCTTCACCGCCCCTGGCGGCATTCCATAGGGATTGTTCCCTCCGGGACACCCTGGTCCACTCCTCCATCATATCCTACTCCTCAACCCCCACCTATGGCACCTCCTCATGCAAACGCAGAAGATGCAACACCTGCCCCTTCACTTCCTCTCTCCTCACCGTCCAATGGCCCAAACACTCCTTTCAAGTGAAGCAGCATTTCACTTGCATTTCACCCAACTTGAATGTAGTCTACTGCATTCGTTGCTCCCAATGCGGTCTCCTCTACATTGGAGAGACCAAATGCAAATTGGGCGACTGCTTTGCAGAACACCTGCGGTCTGTCCACAAGAAAGACCCAAACCTCCCTGTCGCTTGCCATTTTAACACTCCACCCTGCTCTCTTGCCCACATGTCTGTCCTTGGCTTGCTGCATTGTTCCAGTGAAGCCCAACGCAAACTGGAGGAACAGCACCTCATCTTCCGACTAGGCACTTTACAGCCTTCCGGACTGAATATTGTGTTCAACAACTTTAGATCTTGAACTCCCTCCTCCATC
Source organism: Cetorhinus maximus (assembly GCF_964194155.1). Taxonomy (NCBI): domain Eukaryota; kingdom Metazoa; phylum Chordata; class Chondrichthyes; order Lamniformes; family Cetorhinidae; genus Cetorhinus; species Cetorhinus maximus. Next base: position 144,076,340 of record NC_135886.1, on the reverse strand, counting down.
CCCACCCCCTTTCCATTTCTTCCCCCTCCCTTTTATTTTTTCCAATAATTTATATAGATTTTTCTTTTCCCAACTATTATCATTATTTTTAAATTTATACCTTTTATGCCCTGTTAGTCTTATTTCACCCCTACCCCACTAGAGCTGTACCTTGAGTGTCCTCCTATCCATTCTTAATTAGCACATTTGTTTAGGTAATATCACCACCTTCAACACTTATTTGTTCCTTTGTCTGTGACATCTTTTGATTATCTGCTCCTATCACTGCTTGCTTGTCCCTACAACCAGCACCATCCCCAGTTCTCTCCACCCACCCCCCTTACCTTAAACCAGCTTATATTTCTCCCCTCTCCTAATTTTACTCAGTTCTGTTGAAGGGTCATGAGGACTCGAAACATCAACTTTATTCTTCTCCGCCGATGCTGCCAGACCTGCTGAGTTTTTCCAGGTAATTCTGTTTTTGTTTTGTACTCTGTCCAGCTGTACAGTGTCAAAGCTGTACTCTGTCGAGCTGTACTCGGTTGAAGCTGTACTCTGTCGAAGCTGTACTCTGTTGAGCTATATTCTTTTGAGCTGTACTGTCTCAAGCTGTAATCTGTCGAGCTGTACTCTGTGAAGCTGTACTCTGTTGAAGCTGTGCTCTGTTGAGCTGTATGCTGTTGAGCTCTGCTGTGTCAAATTTGTACTCTGTCCAGCTGTACTGTATCAAAGCTGTACACTGTCCAGCTGTACTCTGTCCAGCTGTGCTGTGTCAAAGCTGTACGCTGTTGAGCTGTACTGTGTCAAATCTGTATTCTGTCGAGCTATACTCTGTTCAGCTGTACTGTATCAAAGCTGTACTCTGTTCAGCTGTACTCTGTTGAAGCTGTACTCTGTTGAAGCTCTATTCTCCCCAGCTGTACTCCGTCGAGCTGTACTCTGTGAAGCTGTGCTCTGTGAAGCTGTACTCTGTTGAGCTGTACCCTGTCGAGCTGTACTCTGTTGAGCTGTACTCTGTCGAGCTATACTCTGTTGATGCTGTACTGTGTCGAGCTGTACTCTGTTGAGCTGTACTCCTTCGAGCTGTACTCCGCCGAGCTGCACTCTGTCGAGCTGTACTCCATCAAGCTGTACTCTGTCGAGCTGTACTCCATCGAGCTTTACTCTGTTGAGCTGTACTCCGTTGAGCTGTACTGTTTCGAATCTGTGCTTCGTCAGGCTGTACTGTGTCGAAGCTGTACTCTGTTGAGCTGTACTCCGTCGAGCTGTACTGTGTCGAAGCTGTACTCCGTCGAGCTGTACTCTGTCGAAGCTGTACTCTGTTCAGCTGTACCCTGTCGAGCTGTACTCTGTTGAGCTGTACTCTGTCGAGCTGCACTCTGTCGATGCTGTACTCTGTCGAGCTGTACTCCGTTGAGCTGTACACTGTCGAGCTGTACTCTGTCGAGCTGTACTCCGTTGAGCTGTACACTGTTGAGCTGTACTCTGTTGAGCTGTACTCTGTCGAGCTGTACTCTGTCGGAAAATAGGATGAAAAATGGTATAAAAAGGCGGGGAGGGGGAGGATAAAAAGACAGGGTATAAAACAATGAAGAAAATAAAAATAAGTGGGCAAAAAATATAAGAAAATAATAATAAAAGAATAAATAAGAATATTGATAAAATGGATAAAAAATGGCTAAAGATGGAGGAGAGAGTTCCTGGTCTGAAGTTGTTGAGCTCAATGTTAAGTCCGGAAGGCTGTACATCCCATTTCCGACCCTTTCCCCCACCACCCCCAACACCGTCCTCCAGCCCCCACCCCCACATGGGCCACTTGTTCATGTTGTTCTTTTCAGAGTGCTTACCCTTGTCCTGCTCTTCTCACATTCTACTTTCTTACCTTTGCCACTATCAGCACCTTTTTTTTTAGTTCTTATCACTCCCATTAACACTCCCTTTGTCCTTCTGTTCATATCATCTTTGTCAATCTCTCCTTTGCCTCCACCTATCACTGACCATCTATCCAGTTTCACTCGCTCCACACCCCCCTTAACCAGTATAAATTTCATCACATTTCTACTTCTCTGTAGCTCTAAAAAAGAGTCATAAGGACTTGAAATGTTAACTCTGTTTCTCTCTCCACAGATGCTGTCAGACCTGCTGAGCTTTTCCAGCATTTTCTGTTTTTGTTACAATAAGATTGCACTTGTGAACAAACTCTGTCATACAAAGGGTTAACTGCTGTAGCACTCTCGCAGTTGTTTATTCTGTACTGGTTGCCTCTATACACACAATATCATTTAAAGTGCTGGTTTGCCCCAGGGTATTATTATTATGAGGGAAATCACAGTGTGATCCTTATAAGTTTTTTGCTGTGTCCCTAACCACACCCTCATTGTCCTCCTGTGATTGTCTCCCATGCTGGGGCAGTTCCTGTCACTGAACACACTCCTTTCACATCATCTAGCAATTAACTGGCTGAAAAAGTATAACGAGGAAGCGATTAAGAGGTAACAAAGCACAATTTACACTCTACTTTGCATTAAAGGGTGAGTGAGTATCCTAGTTTTATGTGGTTGTCTGTCGTTGAATGTCCATGGTTTTGGCGTATTTGTCTTCCAATAATGAGCAGGGTATGTGTTTCCTTCCCTCACTCTAATAATAGATAACTAATTAGATGCTGTCTGCACAAAGGGGGTCATCATAATTGCTGCTTCTTTGACTGAAGTGTTGGTGAATAAAATCCATGCTGTTTTCAGGCAGGGCAAAGGCTCCCTGAAATTACATTTATAGCTCTTGTTATTAAGCAGCAGACAGCCAAATGCTGTCATGTGATGGTTAACTGGTCATCCAAGTTCGAGATGGGTGTCAGGTTGAGATTTCTTGTTGAATCTGCCAGTCGTCAGTTTGTGCTTAGATCCGTCCTGGTTATATTTTTGTCACTTGTAATCATTTTAATCAAAGTATCTAATCACATTCTTTCTTGGAATATTTGCTGAGAGGTTTCTTTTAAACACACATGACGGTCAGACCCCCTGTACTCAGCATGTATCTGCAGAAGTCACAATTCCAGAGGAAGTAGGAAAATAAAAAACAGGTAGTACAATTTTATAGGGGATGCAAGAATAGTGAGACCTGCAGGCGTAGACAGACAAATCTTTAAAGGAGACAGGATAAGTTGAGAAGACTGGTTAAAAAGGCACACAGTGGTCAGGATGTTACAGTCCCGCCACAGTGTGTCTCCCCCCAGCGGACGTGGTGAGCTATTTAAATCTCCATTCAGTTCGGCAGGACCGTAATATCCCGCCAGGCGGGAGGAGCAGTAAAATCCTGACCAGCATCTCTGGCTTCATAAATAAAGGCACAGGCCATGCATTTTGGCTCCATAACGCCTGTCATTTCAGCCCCTATGGGGACGTTGTTTCGGAACAAAATGACATGTGTGCCACACGCTTGTTGCACAGTATGTGGGGATGCCATCTGGGTCAGGGCATTATCACGTGTGTTGGACCATGCACCAGGATATAAGAACAAAGGAAAAAGGAACAGGATCAGGCCATTCAGCCCTTCAAAACTGATAACCATTCAACAAGATCGTGGATGATCTTCTATCTCAATTGCACTTTCATGCCTGATCCCCAAATCCCTTCCCTGGCCTTAACCATCCCCTCTTCACCATGGCTCCACCAATCTCTCTACATCTCCACCCCTTACCAGGATGATCTGAGTGCTCTTCACTTCTTCCTTGAACGGAGGTCTGACCGGTTTCCATCCACTACCACCATCCTCTGCCTGGCTGAACTTGTTCTCTCTTTGAATAATTTCTCCTTTAACTTATCTCGCTTCCTCCAAATAAAAACTGTTGCTTTGGTCCGAGCTATGCCTGTCCTTTTATGAGATTTGTGGAACATTCCTTGTTCCAGTCCTACTTGGGCCCCCTCCCTCAACTTCTTCTCTGCTACATTGATGACTGTATCTGTGTCATCTCCAGCTCTCGCCCCGAATTGGAAAATTTCATCAACTTTGCTTCCAAATTTTCTCAGCTTCACATGATCCATCTCCCACTCTTCCCTTCCCATCCTGACTTCTCTCTCTCCATTTTTGGTGATAGGCCATCAACTAGCATTCCTGAAAATCCCACTGACTCCCACAGCCACCTCAGCTACACTTCCTCACACCCTGTAAGGATTCCATTCTATTCTCCCAGTTCCTCAATCTCTGTCACGCCTGTTCCAATGATACAACCTTCCACACCAGAGTTTCTGAATTTTTTTTCCCCTCAGCGAAGGATTCCTTCACCCCTCCCCGCCACCAAGATTGACAGTGTCCTCGACCGTATCGGCCACATTCCTCACACGTCTGCTCTCACCTCATCATCCCAGGACCTTGATGGTGTTCCCCTTCTCCTCACTCTCCACTCCACCAGCCTCCGCATTCAGCAGATCATTTTCCACCATTTCTGCCACCTTCAGAGTGATGCCACCAGCAAACACGTCATCCCCTCCCCTCCCCTTTCACCATTCAGAAGGGACCATTCCCTCCATGATACCTTGGCACACTCCTCAGTCACCCTCAACACCCCACCCCCTTCTCATTTTAAAAAATTCATTCATGGGATGTGGGCGTTGCTAGCTGGACCTGCATTTATTGCCCATCCCTAATTGCCCATGAGAAGGGAGTGGCTTGCTAGGCCATTTCAGAGTCAACCACATTGCTGTGGGTCTGGAGCCACATGTAGGCCAGACAAGGTAAGGAAAGCAGATTTCCTTCCCTAAAGGACATTAGTGAACAAGATGGGTATTTACAACAATGGTTTCATCATCATCATCAGACTTTTAATTCCACATTTTTTATTGAATTCAAATTTCACCATCTGCTGTGGTGGGATTAGAATCCAGGTCCCCAGAACATTTCCCTGGGTCTCTGGAGCACTAGTCCAGCAACAATACCACTGCTCCACCACCTCCCTTTATGCATCTCGCCATGCAAATGCAGGATATTTAACACCTGTCCTTTTACCTCCCCTCTCCTCATTGTCCGAGGTCCCAAACACACTCCTTGCAGGTGAAGCAGTGATTTACATGCACTTCTTCCACTCTAGTATAGTTCACAATGTGGTCTCCTCTACTGGGGGCAGACCAAATGCACAGAACACCCTCTGCTCTGTCCGCAGGACCCCGAGCCTACCCTGGCCTGTCATTTTAATTCTCCACCTTGCTCTCACGCTAACTTTCCTGTCCTCGGCCTGCTGCACTGTTCCAGTGAAGCTCAGCGTAAACTTGTGGAACAGCAGCTCATCTTTCCGTTAGGCACTTTACAGCCTTCCAGACTCAATACTGAGTTCAACAATTTCAGATCATAAATCCTGTCTCCCTATTTTTATTTCCTTGATTCGGTTTTTCTCTTACTTTTTATTTCACACAGCAGCGTACCCGCTCTAGTCACATCGACTGTTTCTAATCTTGCCCCATCACCATTCCCTTTGGCCCTGGGGGACTAACTCTTCTGTCATTCAATCTTCCCCGTGTTACACCCTATCACAGGCCTTCCTTTTGTCCTTTTCCTACCCGTCCCTTGCTTAAAACTTATTGCATCTGCAACTTGCCCCAGTTCTGATGCAAGGTCACAGACCCGAAACATTAACTCTGTTTCTCCCTCCACAGATGCTGCCAGACCTGAGTTTTTCCAGCATTTTCCATTTTTATTTCAGATTTCCAGAATCCAGAGTATTCTATTTTCCCCTATGCCCTTTGAATACTATTCCCTTAGTATTCAAAACTCTATTGATCTCAGTCTTGAATATATTCAAAGACTGTGTAACTCCTTCCCTCCAAGGTTGAGAATTCCAAAGACTCAGAACTCTCTGAGAGATGAAATTGCTCTTCAATCTGAGCATGAGCTCCCCCACCCGAATTCTGCTTGGCGAACAATAGACTCAGCGTTTTCTTTGCTTCGGGTATAGGACTGGCTGCCTCCATCTCCTGCTCTCTCTGCCTCTCAGATTCTTGCAGATTGATTTGTGTCAATGGGTTTGGCAACACCTTAGAAACACTGTAACCCAATATCACGATGGCTTGCTAAGGGACTCTCCCCACCGTCTCCATGTCAATGTTAATCACATAGGCCTTGTTTCAATTTAGAAATGCTAAATCAGTTATCCTCTACAGCCCCAAATCCATTCTACCTTGGAAAGCATAACTGATTATAAAAACTGACATTCCTAACACCTCCCTCTGAGACTTGGAGACTGACAATCTAGCCATAGTCAGCACAACTGCTCTTAACATTGGTGTGGTACAGATGTGAACATCCTGCACCTTCTCAGCAAGTTGGTGGAAGTGTTGAGTTTTTGGATGAGATGGTAAAGTCTGCAGGGAGTGGTGCTGCATGTGGCGAAGGTATTAATTGTGCTGGCAAGTGTTCAGGGTGCAGCCCTGGTGTTATTCACAATTCCTCTTTGGCTACAAGGGGGAGATGGAGCAGAGGCAACAGAGAAGAGGAGAAACTGTGCAGAGAAGGGGGAGGGGGATGAGTGGGAGTGGGAGTAGGGCCCTCACAGGCTTTAGCTATCCAGGATCTCCCGAGAGCATTTCAATTACCCCACCAACCACACCCCACCCACCACCCCCCCCAAACCCTGCCCACCAGAACCAGGAGCAGCCTGGGCATCATCTGCTCTTTATGAAGAAGGGGTTTACAGAACTCTGCCACCCATTGGAACCAGACCTGCAGCCTCCGAGCAGGGTAAGGTCGGTGCTGTCAGTGACTGTGAAGGGAACCATGACCGTGAATCCTTTCATGTCATGATCCACTCAGACCGCAGCAGGTGACATGTAGAACAGCTCCCAGTTCATCATCTACTGCTGCCTCAGAGAAGTGACAGATGCTCTTTATACTGGGAGACAGGAGCTCATGGTGTTCTCTCTGAGCAGAGGGAAGCAGGGGGAGAGTGCACGTGGCTTGGCCAGAATAGTGGGAAACCCCGTGTTGCAGGGAGGCATCAATGTTACATACCTGGCTTTGTATCTCAATGCTGAGATGTACCAAACTGCAGAGGTTACCACTCGCTGAGTGTACGTTTGATGTGTGACCATGCCCAGCTGGTGAATGCCCGCAGCAATTTAAGATATGATTACAGAAGCCATTGATTGGTTGAAATAATCAAAAAAATAAAAATCTGTAGCGAACCTTAAGACATTAGAAATACTTTTGCAGCAGGAGAGCAAAAAAACCTTATTTAAAACAGACATCAATATTTTGTGTGGGCTGGTCTGGGACTGTATCTCAATCAGAATTAAATATACTCTTCTGCAGGATCTGCTGGCTATTTGTTTATGATGTACAGTGAGTATCTGACTTGGTTCATCTCAGTTTTTACTGAGTGAAACATGTCAAATTAAATGTACTTCCTTAGCTAAAAATATCCGTGATTCATAATTATAAAGGATTTGGCTCATTTTTAAATCCTGACTTTGAGTTATAGATTTATAATGGGCTCCAGCAAAATTAATTACTTGAAGCTCATTCTTTCCTTGTCAATTATGAGGCTGCTTTAAGCACACAGGAGACATACTGTGAAGTTAACACAAAACTGGAGATGTCATTTACCTTAATTTCACTCTTTTCTTGGGTCAAATAAATTATCATCTTGCAGAAAATTAAAGGATGTTACTTTAATTATAAGCTAAGATAAATTACCAGGCCAATTATCTTCTTGAGCTTTGATAGGGGTGGAAAGTTTTTGTTGTAACTGACTATCTTGTCATCACTTTGAGTCAAATTTAATTTATTCAATTTTTTTTGTTGCATTCGTGAAGTTCATTTTCGAGTCTTTTTTGTTGATGCGCAGGAACCTGAGAATTGGTGCAACATTAACTGTGTTACATGTGATCGTCTGCTGATACCATTAACGGTAAGTAGCTTATAAGCTATAACTAAAATGACAGCAAAATAATCATTTTCATACCGAGTGGTGAGAATGTGGAACTCACTACCACAGGGAGTGATTGAGGTTAATAGAGGAGATGTATTTAAGAGGAAGCTAGAGAAACATATGGTGGGGAGGTGTGGGGGGCAGTGGGGGGAAATGAATAGAATTGGATTTTGATAGGGTAAGATGACACAGGGTGGGAGGAGGCTTGAACGGAACATAAGCACTGGAGTAGATTGGTAGGGCTGAATGGTCTGTTTCTGCACCATGTAATTCATGTGCTGCTTTTTAACATCATTACATCACGTGTATTAACCACGCTCCCATCAACCACTCTCCCACCTGAGCAAGAAAAGATTTCCTCATCTCCCTGCTCGCTTTCTTGGCTAAATTTTAAATTTACAATTCTGTGACACAATCTCCAAAGCCAGTGGGAATTACCTGTTCAAATTCACTCTTTCAAAACTCTGTATAATTTGAAAACCTATATTAAATCTCCTCCTATCCTTCTCTACTCAAACGGAAATAATACACGTATCTCAGGTTTCTGACTATAGTTTTTCATCCCTGTTCATTCCCTGTGCACTTTTGGGAACTTCATTCTAGAAAAGACAATGTACAAATTCATCGTTACTTCTTTACTCTTGTCCATGTGCCTATATTGATAAAATCCAAAATGCTATTGGTCTTTTTATGGCTTTATCTCTCTGTATGGTTTCTTTTTAAGAGCCTGAAGTTTAACTTTAAGACTCGCCTGCAGCTGACAGTACTTTGGGAACCCAAAGGCTTCAGCAACATGCTAACCGCTGACTTCTTAAAGCAACTACTGTATTTTTTAAATTATTCTTTCGCAGGATGTGGGTGTCACCGGTTAGACCAGCATTTGCTGCCAATCCCTAATGGCCTTGAGAAGTTAATGGTGAGCTGCCTTTTTGAACTGCTGCAGTCCATGTGGTGTAGGTACACCCAGAGTGCTGTTAGGAAGTGCATGTTTTCGACCCAGTGACAGTGAGGGAACGGCGATATATTTCCAAGTCAGGATGATGAGTGGCTTGGAGGGGAACTTGCAGGTGGTGATGTTCCCATCTATCTGTTGCCCTTCCCCTTCCAGGTGGTAGAGGTCACTGGTGGAACATTGGTGAGTTGCTGCAGTGCAACTTATAGATGGTACACACTGCTGCTGCTTTGCATCAGTGGTGGAGGGAATGAATGTTTAAATTGGTGGATGTGGTGCCAATGAAGTGGACTGCTTTGTCCTGGATGGTGTCCAGCTTCGACAGTGTTGTTGGGACCTGCACTCATCCAGGCAAGTGGGGAGTATTCCATCACACTCCTGACTTGTGCCTTGTAGATGGTGGATGGGCTTTGAGGAGTCAGTAGCCACAGTATTTATATGGCTAGTCCAGTTCCATTTCTGGTCAATGGTAATCTCATGATATTGATAGTGGGGGATTCAGCAATGATAATGTCATTGAATGTCAAGGATCAATGGTTAGATTCTCTCTTGTTGGAGATTGTCATTGCCTGGCACTTGTGTGGTGTGAATGTTACTTGCCACATTTCTTTCCAAGCATGAGTATTATCCAGGTCTTGCTGCATATGGCCATGGACTGCTTCAGCATCTGAGGAGTCGTGAATGGTGCTGAACATTGTACAACCATCTGTGAACTTCCCCATTTCTGATCCTATGATAGAGAGAAGGTCATTGAAGTAGCTGAAGATGGTTGGGCTTAGGACACTACCCTGAGGAACTCCTGCAGTGATGTCCTAAAGCTGAGATGACTGACCTCCAACAACCACAAACATCTTCCTTTGTGCTAGGTATGACTCCAACCAGCAGAGAGATTTCCCCCTGATTCCCATTGACTCCAGTTTTGCTAGGGCTCCTGATACCACACTCTGTCAAATGTGGACTTGATGTCAAAAGCAGACACTCTCACCACACCTCTTGATTTCAGCTGTTTTGCCCATGTTTCGACCAAGGCTGGAATGAATTCAAGAGCTGAGTGGCCCTGGAAGAATCCAAACTGGGCTTCAGTGAACAGGTTATTGCTGAGCAAGTGTCACTTGATGGCACAGTTGATGACCACTTCCAACACTTTACTGATAATCGAGAGTAGCGTGAAGGGACGGTAATTGGCCAAGTTGGATTTGCCCTTTTTTTTGTGCACAGGATATACCTGGGTAATTTTCCACATAGCCGGGTAGATGCCAGTGTTGTAGCTGTACTGGAACAGCTTGGCTAGGGGCGCGGCAAGTTCTGGGGCACAAGTCTTCAGTACTATTTCTGGAATATTGTCAGGCCCCATAGCCTTTGCAGTATCCAGTGCCTTCAGCCATTTCTTAATATCACGTGAAGTAAATTGAATTGGCTGAAGACTGGCATCTGTGATGCTGGGGACCTCTGGAGGAGGCCGAGATGGATCATCCACTCGGCACTTCTGGCTTAAGATGGCTGCAAATGCTTCAGCCACATCTTTTGCACTGATGTTCTGGGCTCCTGTACCATTGAGGATGGGGATATTTGTGGAAACTTCTCCTGCAATGAGTTGTTTAAATGTCCACCACCATTCATGACTGGATGTGGCAAGACTGCAGAGCTTAGACCTGATCCGTTGGTTGTGAAATCGCTTAGACCTGTCTATCGCTTGCTGCTTCTGCTGTTTGGCATGACTACTTGTCCTGTCTTATAGCTTCACCAAGTTGACTTCTCATTTTTAGGTATGCCGGGTGCTGCTTCTGGCATGCCCCCCTGCACTCTTCATTGTCACATAACTCATATTTTTCATAATATTTGTGGGGGATATTGTAAAGCGGGCTTATGTTTGTGTGTGTGTAGCTGGTTTAATTGAATTAGAGATGGATAGACTGCATGGTTGAAATTATCAAAAGAGTTAGGGGTAAAAAGGGTATTTTAAATGCTAGTACATGAGCTAGGTTAAAGTCTTAGCAGATAGGTTGTGAATGAGATTTTCATTTTAAGGTAAGTGGAGAGGTGTTTGGTTTTCAAAGAGACATGCTAGGGTGTTTACAACTAACAAGATATATAAGGTGGGTTATTTTGTTGATTTTTCTCAAAAGTGTTGGCCAAAATGACAACATAACAATTTTTATATTATGGGAATGGTAAATTCCAAAGACATGTGGGAACAATGGGATTTATAGATTACAGAGGAAGAAATATATTTAAAGAAGGATGGAAGGCTGTGTGTGTGGGGTGGCCGTGTAAGATCTGAAAGACATACCATGTTAAACAGGCTTGGGGGAAAAGCCTCTTGCCATTTTGCAGAAGTCTGCTGCTCCAGTAACCAAAGTTGTGTTAAAAGCCTCTGGAATTCCATTGTCGAGTGGGTGCCTATGGTAGCCTTGCTGGATTGTTGCTATAAATTTAAAATCTAGTTTGGACTGTTGCCTTAAAGAGGGTGTTTAATTGGGAGTCAGGTTAGCTAGGAATTTTGGGAATTGTTATAATATTAAGTAACCGTGTAATTGCAATCTTGTGTATGTAATTTGTTCTTCTCTTTTGTTAATAAATGTTTTAATTTAATTTTCAAAATCTCTAAAGTTGCCTTATTACTTCTGAATTCAGTACACAAATCGCATCATAAAAGTATTGCATAAGCGTTGTGAAAGCGTGGCCAAGTTTTTCTTGTAGATTTGGTGAGCCAAGAAAATACTACCTACTGTATCATAACATCACTGAACTAGGGTTGATCCCTTAACTTGATGGTAAAAGTAGAGTGGGAGATATGCTGGGCCATGATTGTGGTTGAGTACAATTCTGCTGCTGCTGATGAACCACAGCATCTCATTGACGTCCAGTTTTGAATTGCTTGATCTGTTCAAAATCTAACTCATTCAGCATGGTGGTAGTGCTACACAACACAACAGAGGGTATGGAGGTTATGGAGGGCATTTTTTTAAATTTATGGAATGTGGGCTTTGCTGCCTAGGCCAACATTTTTTCCCATCTCTCATTACCCTTGAGAAGATGGTGGTGAGCTGCCTTCTTGAACTGTTGTAGTTCCTGTGGTTATAGATACACCCACAGTGCTGTTAGGGAGGGCATTCCAGGGTATTCACCCAGTGACAGTGAAGGAACGGCGATATATTTCCAAATCAGGATAGTGAGTGATTTGGAGGGGAACTTCCAGGTGGTGGTGTTCCCATGTATCTGCTGCTCTTGTCTTTCTAGATGGTAGTGGTCGTTTGTTTGGAAGGTGTGTCTAAGGAGGCTTGGTGAGTTCCTTCAGTGCATTTTGTAGATGGAATCACTGCTGTCACTGTGCTTCAGTGGCGGAGGGAGTATCCTCAGTGTGAAGACGGGATTCGTTTTCACAAGGACTATGCATTGGCCACTCTTACTGATACTGTCATGGACTGATGCATCTGTAATGGGTGGATTGCTGAGGACAAACTCAAGTATGTTTTTCCCTCTTGTTGGTTGCCTCACCATCTGCCGCAGACCCAGTCTAGCAACTATGTCCTTTAGGACTCGGCCAGCTCGGTCAGTAGTGGTGTTACCGAGCCATTCTTCCTGATGTACATTGAAGTCCTGCACTCAGAGTACGTTCTATGCTGTTGCCACCCTCAGTGCTTCCTCCAAGTGGCGATCAATGTGGAGGAGGCACTGATTCATCTGCTAAGGCGGTGGGGTGGGAGCAGCAGTTGGTAATCAGAAGGCACAGATGCCAGTCATCAGCCAATTCGATTCACTCCACGTGATATCAAGGGTGGTTGAAGGCACTGTATACTGCTAAGGCTAATATAAACTAAGGACAAACCCAACCTGGCCAATTACTGCTCCATCAGTCTACTCTCAATCATCAGTAAAGTGATGGAAAGGGTCACCAAGTGCTATCAAGCAGCACTTGCTTATCAACAACCTGTTCACTGACGCTCAGTTTGGGTTCCACCAGGGCCACTTGGCTCCTGACCTTAACACAGCCTTGGTTCAAACGTGGACAAAAGAGCTGAACTCTTCTGCTGGTGTCATCAAGTTTTATACCATGTATATCTGTTCTCATGTGCCTAGTCTCAATAAGTGAACCCACATCGTGTTTACTCAATCCCTTATGAGTGATTGGTGCCTTTCTATCATTATAACAATGCAACAGATACCACTGAAACTGGGAAGATATCTATCTCAGAGTGAGTTTGTAAAGTGGTACCTCTTCATTCTGTGCATACGCTCGATATTTCCTTTTTCCAATATGCTAATTTTCAATTAATCGAATGAACCTTAATCATTTGATTTAAAAAATCAAGTCAGTATCAACAAACACCTACTGAAAATCAGATTTACATCTACAAACTGGACAAGGGCAGGTCAGTCAGCATCAATGAACAGGATAGAACATTGGCAGATGGTGTGTGAGCCAAGGTTACACTTGCAGACAAAGAGAGGTGCTGGGCAAAGTGCTCACCTGATCTGGGGCGGTGGGTGTAGGATTCCAGATCAGAGGAGGTATAGGTAAATGATCAGACTGTTTGGAGCGCTGAACAGTGTGGAAGGAGGGGGTGAGTTGGCAGATGTTGTATCTTCTTCCAGCACGGAGCACAGTGGCAGAGCGTGGAGGTCAGATGTGGCTGATTAGTGGTGTTCAGGATTTTCAATTGATTTAAAATTAATTTAATTCCAATAAATCATCAGGAGAACTTCCCTTTTGGGAAGGAAATCTGCTGTCCTTACCTGGTCTGGCCTACATGTGACTCTAGACCCGCTACAATGTGGTTGACTCTTAACTGCCCTCTGAAATGGCCTAGCAAGCCCCTCAGTTGTATCAAACCGCTACAAAGTCTCAAAAAAGGAATGAAACTGGATGGACCACTCGGCATTGACCTAGGCACCGGAAACGACAACAGCAAACTCAGCCCTGTTGACAGTGCAAAGTCCTCCTTACTAACACCTTGGGGCTAGTGCCAAAATTGGGAGAGCTGTCTCACAGACTAGTCAAGCAACAGCCTGACATAGTCATCCTCACAGAATCATATCTTACAGATAATGTCCCAGACACCACCATCATCATCCTTGGGTATGTCCTGTCCCACCAGCAGGACAGACCCAGCAGAGGTGGCGACACAGGGGTATAACTGTCGGGAGGGAGTTGCCCTGGGAGTCTTCAGCATTGACTCCAGACCGCATGAAGTCTCATGGCATCAGGTCAAACATTGGCAAGGAAACCTACTGCTGATTACCACGTACTGCCCTCCCTCAGCTGATGAATCAGTGCTCCTCCATGTTGAACACTACTTGGAGCAAGCGCTGAGGGTGACAAGGGCGCAGAATGTACTCTAGGTGGGGGTCTTCAATGTCCACCAGGAAGAATAGCGCCACTACTGACCGAGCTGGAGCTGGTAGACTGGGTCTGTGGCAGGTGGTGAGGGAACCAAAAAGAGGGAAAAACATACTTGACTTCATCCTCACCAATCTGCCTGCCTCACATGCATCTGTCCATGACAGTATCAATAGGAATGACTACCGCAGTTGTTGTGGAGATGAAGTCCTGCCTTCCCATTAAGGATACCCTCCATCGTGTTGTGTGGCACTACCACTGTGCTAAATGGGAAAGATTTCAAACAGATCCACCAACTCAAGACCGGGCTTCCATGAGGCGCTGTGGGCCATCAGCAGCAGCAGAATTGTACTCAAACACAATCTGTAACCTCATGGCCCAGCATATCCCCCACTCTACCATTACCATCAAACCAGGGAATCAACCCTGGTTCAATGAAGAATGCAGGAGGGCATGTCAGGAGCAGCACCAGGCATACCTAAAAATGAGGTGTCAACCTGGTAAAACAAGAACACAGGACTACTTGAATGCCAAATAACATAAGCTGCAAGTGATAGACAGAGCTAAGCGATCCCACAACCAACGGATCAGATCTAAGCTTTGGAGACCTGCCACATCCAGTCGTGAATGGTGGTGGGCAATTAAACAACTCACTGGAGGAGGAGGCTCCACAAACAACCCAATCCTCAATGATGGAGGAGCCCAGCAAATCAGTACAAAAGATAAGGCTGAAGCATTTGCTACAATCGTCAGCCAGAAGTGCCAAGTGGATGATCCATCTCGGCCTCCTCCGGAGGTCTCCAGCATCACAGATGCCAGCCTTCAGCTAATTCAATTCACTCCATGTGATATCAAGAAATGGCTGAAATGACTGGATAGTGCAAAGGCTATGGGTCCTGACAATATTCCGGTAATTGTACTGAAGACTTGTGCTCCAGAACTTGCCGTGCCCCTAGCCAAGCTGTTTCAGTACAGCTACAACACTGGCATCTATCTACCTGGCTATGTGGAAAATTGCCCAGGTATGTTCTGTTCTCAAAAAGCAGGACAAATCCAACCTGGCCAATTACTGCCCCATCAGTCTACTCTCGATCATCAGTAAAGTGATGGAAGGGGTCATCAACAGTGCTATCAAGTGGCACTTACTTAGGAATAACCTGCTCACTGATGCCCAGTTTGGGTTCCGCCAGGGCCACTCAGCTCCTGACCTCATTACAGCCTTGGTTCAAACATGGACAAAAGAGCTGAACCCCCGAGATGAGGTGAGAGTGACTGCCCTTGACATCATAGCGACTTTCGATCAAGTGTGGCATCAAGGAGCTCTAACAAAACTGGAGTCAATGGGAATCGGGGGAAAACTCTCCACTAGTTGGAGTCATACCTAGCACAAAGGAAGATGGTTGTGGTGGTTGGAGGTCAGTCATCTCAGCTCCAGGACATCACTGCAGGAGTTCCTCAGGGTAGTGTCCTCGGCCCAACCATCTTCAGCTGCTTCATCAATGACCTTCCTTCCATCATAAGGTCAGAACTGGGAATGTTCGCTAATGATAGCACAATGTTCAGCACCACTTGCAACTCCTCAGATACTGAAGCAGTCCATGTCCAAATGCAGCAAGACCTAGACAATATCCAGGCTTGGGCTGACAAGTGGCAAGTAACATTCGTGCCACAGAAGTGCCAGACAATGACCATTTCCAACAAGAGAGAATCTAACCATCACCCCTTGATGTTCAATGGCATTACCATCACTAAATCCCCCACTATCAACAACTTGCGGGGGTTACCATTGACCAGAAATTGAACTGGACTAGCCATATAAATACTGTGGCTACAAGAGCAGGTTAGAGGCTAGGAATCCTGCGACAAATAACTCACTTCCTACCATCTACAAGGCACAAGTCAGGAGTGTGATGGAATACTCCCCACTTACCTGAATGTGTGCAGCTCCCACAACAGTCAAGGAGCTTGACACCATCCAGGACAAAGCAGCCCGCTTGATTGGCACCACATCCACAAACATTCACTCCCTCCACCACCGACACACAGTAGCAGCAGTGTGTACCATCTACAAGGTGCACTGCAGGAATTCACCAAGGCTCCTTAGGCAGCACCTTCCAAACCCATGACCACTACCATCTAGAAGGACAAGGGAGCAGACACATGGGAACACCACCATCAGCAAGTTCCCCTCCAAGCCACACACCATCCTGACTTGGAAATATATCGCCGTTCCTTCACTGTCACTGGGTCAAAATCCTGGAAATCCCTCCCTGACAGCACTGTGGGTGTACCTACACCTCACGGACTGCAATGGTTCAAGAAGGCAACTCACCACCACCTTCTCAAGGGAAATCAGAGACGGGCAATAAATGCTAGCCCAGCCAGTGAAGCCCACATCCCGTGAATGAATTAAAAAAAGTAACTTTAATTGAGCATTCTGCACCGAGTCTTCGATCAGCGTTACTGTCCTGTCCCCAGGAATAGATCTCATGGTTTCCTACAAACAGAACTAGGATTCTGCTTTGGTAGTCCCTTCCTATTATTCTTTTAATTCATTTATGGGATGTTGATGTCCCTGGCTAGGCTGACTGTCTAACGTCTGTCTCCCTGTTGAGGTTCCTTTATTGAAAATCAATAGGCCTTTCAGTGGTTCTCAATCCTCACTACATTTCATTTCATTGTCTAAGCACGGGATTTTATATCCTTACGGGACTGGACTCTCTGTGGAGTGGCACTCAAAGTTGGATTGCCAACCTGCTCCTTTAGTCTGGAGCTGCACATTTCTCACCTGGACTCCTGACTGGGGCCCGCTGAGAAATTCACAATGTAGTTGCTACAAACCCAGTACGTTTAAAGCTCCCCAGCTACTTGGAGAAGCCAGGGAGAGGGTAAGTGTGTAAGATAGGTGGGTAGGATAGGGGAGGGGGGAGTTTTGGGTGTGTTGGGGGTTAGGATGGGGGGGTTAGGGTGGGGTGATGAAGGTAGGGTGGGTTGGGGGGGTAGTTGGGAGGTGGGGAGTAGCTGGGGAAGTTGGGGGGTAGCCGTCGGTTTGGGGTAATCAGAGGGTTAGTCGAGGGGTGGGGGTAGTCAGGGAGGGTCAGAGGTAAGTCGGGGGGTCAGGGAGTTAGTCATGGGGTGGGGGTAGTCGGGGGGTCGGGAGGTAGTTGGGGGTGGGGGTAGTCGGAGGCTAGAGAAGGTAGTTGGGGGTAATTGAGGGGTGGGGGCTTAGTCAGGGAGTGGACAGATAGTCGGTGTGGTCGGGGGTAGTTGTGGAGGATGGAGAGGGTAGTTGGGGGGTAGTTGGAGGTTCCAGTGGGGGTGGGGGGTTAGGGGTCGGGGGTAATCAGAGTTTCCAGTGAGGTGGGGTGGGGTGTGTAATCGGTGGGGGGTCCAGTGGAGGGCCGGGGCAGTGGGAATTCAGTACTCTGTTTACCCAGGAGTTAGAAGTGGTTTTAATTGTTCTAACTGTTCCTGGGTAACTATCCTGCTCAGAGAGTCAGACCATGTGAAGTCTCTGATTTTAATCGGAGTATCGGATCGTTCCTGGTGCAGAGTAATTGCACAATGGAAGTTTAAATTTCCCAGACAATTCCCATGCAGTCCTTACATGGGGACTTCCAGCAGGTTTGCCCAGCCCATCTTGTGGGACACCTCCCGGGTACACCACCACTCCCGGCACCCCCACCCCCCAAGGGGAACGCAAGTTCTGGGCCATTGTCGCTTTCTTCACATAGTCTCCCTTTCTTCCCTGAATATATTTTATTTACACATCGCTGTACTTGACTATAAAAATGTCATTTTTCTTTAGTTGTTTCATCTTCTACTTCTTGAAGCTTTCCCTCAGTTTTTCTCATATCTCCCAGCTCTGTTTTATTTGGAGTCACAGTTTTCAATTGATCATCTGTGGAACAGATAGCAGGAGATCAAAGGATAAGCTGGAATTCATAAGTAACGTTACTGTAGGGAGAATGTCATCTCTGCTTTTCATTCCTGAAACATTTGTGCCCATCTATTCAACAGCCCGGGACTAAATTCCCTGGCAAATCTACGTCTCATTCAAATGCAAAACTGCTCACAATTCCTTTCCTGCTCAGTTTTACTACATTTGTTTTTTTAATATATTGATTCATTCATAGGTTATGGACAAGCGTTTATTCCTAATTTGCCCTTGAGAAGGTGGGGGGGTGAGCTGCCTTCTTGAGCCGCTGCAGTCCATGTGGTGTAGGTACACCCACAGTGCTGTTAGGGAGGGAGTTCCAGGATTTTGACCCAGCGACAGTGAGGGAACGGCCGATATATTTCCAAGCCAGGAAGGTGAGTGACTTGGAGGGGAACTTGCAGGTGGTGATGTTCCCATGTATCTGCTGCCCTTGTCCTTCTAGGTGGTAGTGGTTGTGGATTATCACAATGACATCCCACAAATATAAAGTTATTTTTTCAGAGCCAGTGAGGGTGTTTAGAAGTAATTGTGGGCAGAATATTACGCTCTGCATGAGGGTGAGCACCCGACACACCCGAGCGTAAAATGACGCATGATAACGTCGGGCGTGTGTCCGATGTCACGGCGCAGTCTCATGGTATTTCATTCGGCAGGCATGAGCCGGGGTCAGCTGTGCACCTGCCGACAATTAAAAGACCGATTAAAGCCTTTAACAATCTACTTAAACTCAAATTTACGCTGCCCCATCCAATCTTACGGTTGGCGGCCAGGCAAAAAGGCCAAGCGGCCTTTACATTTCTTAGGAAATCTCATCTGAAATAAACATTAAATAAAAGTTTTATTTTGAATTAAAAACATGTCCCAGCTCATGTGACAGAGTCACAAGGTGGGGGGGAGACATGTTTTATTAAATTTTTTACTGTCTTTATTAATTTTTTATGAAAACGTTTCAATCTCCCTGAGGTAGCTCCGTGCCGCTGGGAGGTTAAGCGCTCTTTAATGCTAGGCCTGGCCCTCCCTCCTCCCCCCCGCCCGCACAGGCAGCTTGCGTTAGGCGCTGGGCAGGCCTTTCAGTATTCTGTAAGTTTCAATCAGATCCCCCCTCATCCTTCTAAACTCCGAGTATAGACCCAGAGTCCTCAAACGTTCCTCATATGTTAAGCCTTTCATTCCTGGGATTGTTTTTGTGAACCTCCTCTGGACCCTCTCCAGGGCCAGCACATCCTTCCTGAGATACGGGTCCCAAAATTGCTCACAATATTCTAAATGTGGTCTGACCAGAGCCTTATAAAGCCTCAGCAGCACATCCCTGCTTTTATATTCTAGTCCTCTCGAAATAAATGCCAACATTGCTTTTGCCTTCCTAACTACCGACTCAACCTGCAAGTTAACCTTAAGAGAATCCTGGACTAGGACTCCCAAGTCCCTTTGCACTCCAGATTTCTGAATTCTCTCCCCATTTAAAAAATAGTCTATGCCTCTATTCCTCCTACCAAAGTGCATGACCTCACACTTGCCCACGTTGTATTCCATCTGCCAATTCTTTACCCATTCTCCTAACCTGTCCAAATCCTTCTGCAGCCTCCCCACCTCTTCAATACTACTTGTCCCTCCACCTATCTTTGTATCATCTGCAAACTTAGCCAGAATACCCTCAGTTCCTTCATCTAGATCATTAATGTATAAAGTGAAAAGTTGTGGTCCCAACACTGACCCCTGCAGAACTCCATTAGTCACCGGCCACCATCCTGAGAAGGACCCCCTTATCCCCACTCTCTGCCTCCTGCCGGACAGCCAATCTTCTATCCATGCTAGTACCTTGCCTCTAACACCATGGGCTCTTATGTTACTGAGCAGCCTCCTGTGCGGCACTTTGTCAAAGGCCTTCTGGAAGCCCAAGTAGATAACATCCATCGGCTCTCCTTTGTCTAACCTACTCGTTACCTCCTCAAAGAATTCTAACAGATTTGTCAGGATTGACCTCCCCTTGATGAAACCATGCTGACTTTGCCCTATTTTACCATGCACTTCCAAGTATTCTGAAATCTCATCCTTAATAATGGACTCTAAAATCTTACCAACCACCGAGGTCAGGCTAATCGGCCTGTAATTTCCCATCTTTTGCCTCACTCCCTTCTTAAACAGGGGGGTTACATTAGCGATTTTCCAGTCCCTCCCTGACTCCAGTGATTCCTGAAAGATCACCACTAATGCCTCCACTATCTCTTCAGCTATCTCCTTCAGAACTCTGGGGCGTAATCCATCTGGTCCAGGTGATTTATCCACCTTCAGACCTTTCAGTTTTCCTAGCACCTTCTCCTTGGTAATGGCCACCATACTCACCTCTGCCCCCCGACTCTATTGAACTTTGGGGATGTTACTCGTGTCTTCCACCATCCAACAGAGGGCACTGGTGAGAAGTGACGGAAGCATTCTGGGAGAAGTCACCGCAGCCACTGCGACTCAGGAGGGAATCGAGGAGAAGGACTCTTGCACTCAACAGGAGGAAGAGTGTCCAACAGAGGGTGCTGGTGAGAAGTGACTGAAGCATTCTGGGAGAAGTGGCTAAGATCAAGTGTTGCAGGGGCGACACCATGGTCCTGCCAAGGCAAGGTCGGGATGGAAGGGCGATAACCAATCGCAATCCAAATCCATACCGTGGATTACCTATCACCGTCCGAGTCACGGTGAACCACAGCGAAGGAGGATCACCTATGGATCGGGGCTTCTTCACCAGGAGGATCCTGTTGAAGGCGTGCGGCTTCCAAGCTACGGAGATCTTCACCCTGCATGACTCCCGCAAAGGTGGTTACTTTGACGTGACGTTCAAGCGGGTGGCAGACTGCGTCCGGCTCCTGAGGGTGTTCGAGGAGAAGAGAGACCTGCCGGAGATGAAGATCCTGACGGCGGAGCCGCACTTTTCTCTGCCGTTGCAACGGGAACGTGAGGTGATGGTGCATGTGTACAACCCCTTCGTCCCTGTCGCCGACGTGGTCACCTTCCTCACCAGGTACTTCGATAAGGTGGGGAGCGGCACCGAGATTCGAGACGACTTGGGGATCTGGACAGGCAAACGCCTGTTTAAGGTCACGCTAAAGACCGATGGTAAGGGAGCCATTTTCCACCCTCCCTCCAGTTTCGCTATCGGGGGAAACCGGGGCTACCTGGTCTACGCTGGGCAACCCAAGCATTGTCGCTCATGCGGCAAGGCTGGTCATGTAGCGGCCAACTGCAGCGCCTCCCTCTGCAAGATCTGCAAACAGGAAGGGCACCAGACAAAAGACTGCAAACAGGCCAAGTGCTGCAACCTGTGTGGCGAGGCAAGTCACCTCTACATGACCTGCCCCAAACGCTGCCGTACTTACGCACAGGCAGCCAAAGCCGACCAGGGGGAAGCAGAAGAAAGGTTCCGTGTCACTCCAACCACCAAGGCCCCCAGGGAGCTCAATGGGACAAAGGAGGACACAGAGAGAGACAAGGTGGAGAAAGAGATTGAGGCAACAGAGAGCCAATCAACAGCACTACCCCCTGAACCTCCCAGTCCTCAGGACAGCGAATCAATGGAGGAGGAGGCAGCAGTGGAAAAGCAGCAGGGGGAGTGGCGGACGGTGAAGAACAAGAAAAGTAAGAGGGAGCGAAGAAGAAGCAAAGGCGTTTCCCAGAGAAGCGGCAAGAGGCGTCTCCCATCCGACACGGATGACAAGGGCAGCAGCTCTTCGGATGATGAAGTGCCAGAGCGGCACCGACAGAAGAGGCGGCAAAGCTCCAGGGCGTTGGAGGACGAGACACCCGAGCTCCAGAAAATTGGAGACAACAAGGAGACCAGCGCACCCCAACTTTGCCTGCAACCTGAGGAGGCCAGTGCACCACAGCCCCTGGAATCTGGGAGCAGTGAGGCAATCATCGCACCCCAGCTCCAGGAAGCCGGGAACAGCAACACCCCAGAGGGGGTGAGTTTTGGAGAAGCTTCTCCAGCAAATGTCATCTCAAAACCCGCTCTCTACGTGAACCTCCAGATGCCACCGGGGCAGAACACGGCCAAGGAGATCTACCTCAGCCCATCCAAAGTGAAGGAATTTGAGCTCACTACGGGTATGAAGGAGCAGACTAAAGGTCTGGGACTCTCAGAGACAGTGGGTTTGGTAGGAGAATAAATGCTTTAAAATGGGTTTAAAGATTGTATCCATAAATGTGCGTAGCATTAAATCTACTACGCGATGTGTTGCGACCTTGGACTACCTAGCCAAGGTCAAAGCTGACCTGTTGTTTCTGCAGGAGTGTGCGATACCGCACCTCAGCTCCTACAGGCAATGGTCACGATGGTGGTCCCACGGGCCATCGATCTGGTCGGGCGGAAACGACTCTCGTTCCTCCGGCCTGGGTATTCTGCTGCGGGGAGGCAACTTCACCGTCTCCGAGGTCAAGGAGGTGGTGGGCGGGCGACTCCTCGTAGCAGACGTAATGTACAAGAACGCTCCACTCCGGTTAATTAACGTGTATGGCCCGGCACAAGGGGCTGAGCGGCTGGAGGTTTTTCAGCAGCTCCCACTGCTGCTGGCGACCTCCAGGCCGGTCATTCTGGGCGGGGACTTCAACTGCATCATCGATGCGGCTGGACGATCCGGCAGGGCCGGAAGCAGATTGGACGCTACGTCCAGATCCCTGATGGAAACAGTTAAGGATGCCAAGCTGCACGACGTCTTCAGCAACCCTGCAGACGGAGCGCAGCGTAGATACACCTGGTCGCGGCCAGACGGGTCCATTCGTTCCAGGATAGACTTCCTGTTTGTGTCCCGTGCATTCACAGTCAGATCCACCGAGGTCAAGCCGGTGTTCTTCTCTGACCACTGCCTCCTACTGGCGGACTGCCACTTGGAGAAGGACCTGAGGGTGGGCAGGGGGGCATGGAAGCTAAATGTGCAACTGCTGACCCCAGAGAACATTGAGGAGCTCAAGAGGGATTACAAAGGTTGGAGAACCGTGAAACCCCTCTTTGAGTCCCTGACACACTGGTGGGAAGTGATCAAGGGAAGCATCAAGAGGTTTTTCATCCGCAAAGGCACCCAGAAAGCTAGAAAGGAACAGAGGGAAATGTCCCGACTCCAGAAAAAGATGCAGAATCTGCTCCGGCTGCAGTCGATGGGGGTCGAGGTCAAGGAGGAGCTCCAAGAGGTGAAGGGCCAGCAAGCCTCGCACTTTGCCTCGGAGGCCTCCAAGATCATCTTCCGTTCCAGGGTCCGCTCCGTGGAGCAGGATGAGACGTGCTCACGTTTCTTCTTCCAAAAGGTACACAGAGAGCGCTCTGTGATCAGCAGCCTGAAGGAAGAAGACGGCTCAGTAAAGTCATCACGGTCCGACATTCTGAGGATCAGCAAATCCTTTTATGCCGGATTGTATGGCGTGAAGCCCACGGACAGCACGGCCTCCCAGTCCTTCCTGTCCTCTATCACGGAGGTCTTAGACCACAGCACGCGGGAGAGCCTGGACAAACCGCTAACTCCTGATGAACTGACTAAGGCCCTCGAGTCCTTCGAGAAGAGTAAAACCCCCGGAAGCGACGGCTTGCCGGCGGAGTTGTATTGGGCTCTGTGGGACTTGATCGGCCCAGACCTGCTAGAAGTGTACGAGAGTATGCTCCTGGCCGGCAGCATGTCAGAATCCATGAGGAAAGGCATCATCACCCTCATCTACAAGCACAAGGGGGAAAGGGAGGAAATTAGAAATTGGCGACCCATTTCACTGTTGAATGTGGACTATAAGATTCTGTCCAAGGTCATCGCCAACCGGGTCAAATCCGCTCTGGAATTGGTGATTCACCCTGACCAGACCTGCTCTGTGCCAGGCAGGAAGATCTCTGACAGCCTGGCGCTGCTCAGGGATACGATTGCCTATGTACAGGACAGGGGTGTGGATACCTGCCTCATCAGCTTGGACCAGGAGAAGGCCTTCGACAGAATATCGCACACCTACATGGGGGATGTGCTCTCCAAAATGGGCTTTGGGGAGGGAATTCGAAATTGGATCCAACTGCTCTACACTAACATCAGTAGCGCAGTCTCAATCAATGGGTGGGAAACAGATAGCTTTCCGATTAAATCTGGAGTCAGGCAGGGCTGCCCTCTCTCGCCTGTCCTTTTCGTGTGTTGCATAGAACCCTTTGCCGAGTCCATCAGGAAGGATCCGGGCATAAGAGGAGTGACGATCCCAGGCAGTGGAGGCACTCAGGTAAAAACCTCCCTGTACATGGACGACGTCGCCGTCTTCTGCTCGGATCCGCTGTCGGTGCGCAGACTGATGCACGTCTGCGACCAGTTCGAACTGGCCTCGGGAGCCAAGGTAAATCGTGGGAAGAGCGAGGCCATGTTCTTTGGGAACTGGGCTGACCGATCCTTTGTCCCCTTCACTGTCAGGGCTGACGGCCTGAAGGTGCTGGGGATATGGTTCGGAGGGACCGGGGCATGCGTTAGAAACTGGAAGGAGCGAGTGGCTATGGTGAAAAGGAAACTGGGCATATGGGAGCGACGCTCCCTCTCCATTGCGGGTAAGAACCTGGTCATCAGGTGTGAGGTACTCTCGCTGTTGCTGTACGTGGCGCAGGTCTGGCCCATTCCAGACTCCTGCGCGACGGCGATCACTCGTGCCATCTTCCGCTTTATCTGGAGGTCGAAAATGGATCGTGTCCGCAGGGACGCGATGTACAAGCCTCTAGATAAAGGGGGAAAAAACGTGCCCAACATCGCCCTCATACTGATGGCCACCTTTGTGTGCGGCTGCATCAAGCGGTGCGTAGACCCTCAGTACGCAAACACCAAGTGTCACTACGTGCTGAGGTTCTACCTGTCCCCGGTGTTGCGAAGGATGGGTCTGGCCACGCTGCCGCGGAACGCTCCAAGTAGTTGGACCGTGCCGTACCACCTGTCCCTGGTGGAAAAATTTATGCAGAAAAACACCTTTGACCACAAGTCCATCAGGCAGTGGTCAGCACGTAACGTCCTAGAGGCCCTGAGGGATAAGGAGAGGGTGGACCCTGTGGGATGGTTCCCCGAGCAGACTGTCAAAGTCATTTGGCAGAATGCCTCATCGCCAGAACTTTCCAACAAGCACCAAGACGTAGCTTGGCTGGTGGTGAGAAAGGCCCTCCCCGTCAGATCCTTCCTACACGCCAGGAGGCTCACCCCCTCTGCACGTTGCCCTCGAGGTGGCTGTGGTGGGGAAGAGACCGTTGTCCACCTCCTTGTGGATTGTGCCTTTGCAAAGAAAGTCTGGAGAGAGATGCAGTGGTTGCTGTCGAGGTTCATCCCGAGCAGTTCTGTGACACAGGACTCTGTGCTCTACGGGCTGTTCCCAGGGACACACACCGAGACAAACATCAACTGCAGCTGGAGGGTCATCAACTCGGTGAAAGAGGCACTTTGGTCTGCCCGAAACTTGTTGGTCTTCCAGCACAAAGAGTTGTCCCCGACCGATTGTTGCGGACTGGCACAATCCAAAGTCCAGGACTACGTGCTGAGGGACGCACTAAAGCTTGGGGCAGCTGCCGCAAAGGCGCAATGGGGAAGTGGATTTTAAAGAAAAAGCAGCTGATTGTTGAGTAAATCCTGGGAGCAGACTCGGAGGGAGGAGCACCAGAGCGGTAAGTGTAAATCTAGTTTACCTCAGGGATTCACAGCCTTGTCTCCAGGGAGCAGACTCGGAGGGAGGAGCACCGGAGCGGTGACCTCGGGGCACAGAGTAACTGAAGTCAAAACTGAAAAAGTGATATCACAGGAAAGCTGTGACCTGATTGGTTGGTAGGAAATCTGCACCAAATTTGAAAATATAAAACACTGCAAAGCTAATTAATTCCAAGTCGAGATGGCTGGGCAGGTGATGTGCTGTAGCTGTATGATGTGGGAGCTGGCAGATCCCATTGCGAGCCATAGTGACCACATCTGCAGCAAGTGTTGGTTGCTGGAGGAACTCCGGCTCAGAATTGATGAGCTGGAGTCCGAGCTCCGGGCGCTGCGGCACATCCGGGAGGGGGTGAGTTACCTGGACGCTTTGTATCAGGAGGCGGTCACACCCGGTAGATTAAGTACCTCAAGTTCGGTCAGTGGTCAGGGTCAGCAGGGTGTGACTGCAAGTGAGGCAGGTAGAGGGATCCTGTGTTCAGGAACAGAGGAGCCTCAGCTCTTGACCTTGTCCAACAGGTACGAGGTACTTGCTCCCTGTGTGGATGAGGAAGAGGGCTGTAGGGAGGATGAGCCAGCTGACCACGGCACTGTGGCACAGGAGGCCATTCAAGAGGGGGGAGCAAAAAAACAAGTGGTAGTTGTAGGGGATTCTATAATTAGGGGAATTGATAGCATCCTTTGCAAGCAGGATCGAGAGTCCCGCATGGTATGTTGCCTGCCCGGTGCCAGGGTGAGGGACATCTCTGACTGGCTTGAAAGGATATTGGAGAGGGAGGGGGAGGATCCAGTTGTTGTGGTCCACGTCAGGATAAATAACACAGGTAAGACTAGGAACGAGGACCTGTTTGGGGATTATTAGGAACTAGGAACTAAATTAAAGAACAGGTCCTCAAGGGTTATAATCTCCGGATTACTACCCGAACCACGTGCAAATTGGCATAGGGACGCGAGAATAAGGGAAGTAAACACGTGGCTAAAGGAGTGGTGCGGGAAAGAGGCGTTCCATTTCGTGGGGCATTGGCATCAGTATTGGAACAGGAGGATCTGTACAGTTGGGACGGTCTCCACCTGAACCGATCTGAGACCAATGTTCTAGCAAAAAGGGTAAATAGGGCGGTCAACAGGACTTTAAACTAGAAAGTGGGGGGGGGAGGGAAGGGTAAAACTCCAAGAAGTATGACTAATGGGAAACAAAGCAGCAGGTTAGCATGGGGGGGTGGATTCAACTTCATGGAAATTACGAAAAAACTGAAAAGAAAGGAGAGCCCAGGAGAGACTATTAAAGTCTCCAGAACACAAAATAGGACAGAGTGTTTGGAAAGGGCTAGGAACCTAACTTCAAGCACATCAGATAAAGGGACGACAATGAGAAAGGGGACGGGAAATACAGGACTGAAGGTGTTGTATCTGAATGCACGCAGTATACGAAATAAGGTAAATGAGCTTGTGGCGCAGATTGAAATTGATGATTCTACATCATCTGACCCTACGTCATTTCTTGCTATCGATTTAATTTAATTTCTTACAAACAAAGCAACCCCACTCCCTCTGCCAACCTGCCTATCTTTTCGATAGGATGTATATCCTTGGATATTTAGCTCCCAGTCCTGATGCCCCTGCAGCCATGTCTCCGTGATGCCCACCACATCATACCTGCCAATTCATCAATTCTGAGCCGGAGTTCCTCCAGCAACCAACACTTGCTGCAGATGTGGTCACTGTGGCTCGCAATGGGATCTGCCAGCTCCCACATCATACAGCTACAGCACATCACCTGCCCAGCCATCTCGACTTAGTTAATTAATTTATTAATTAGCTTTGCAGTGTTTTTGTTCTCAAATTTGGTGCGGATTTCCTACCAACCAATCAGGTCACAGCTTTCCTGTGATGTCACTGTTTCAGTTTTGACTTCAGTTACTCTGTGCCCCGAGGTCACCGCTCCAGTGCTCCTCCCTCCGAGTCTGCTCCCTGGAGACAAGGCTGCGAGTCCCCGAGGTAAGCTAGATTTACACTCACCGCTCCGGTGCTCCTCCCTCCGAGTCTGCTCCCTGGAGACAAGGCTGCGAGTCCCCGAGGTAAGCTAGATTTACACTCACCGCTCCGGTGCTCCTCCCTCCAAGTCTGCTCCCTGGAGACAAGGCTGCGAGTCTCCGAGGTAAGCTAGATTTACACTCACCGCTCCGGTGCTCCTCCCTCCGAGTCTGCTCCTAGGATTTATTCACCAATCAGCTGCTTTTTCTTTAAAATCCACTTTCAGAAGAGTGTCCCTCACAGGCCTGGTGCACTCCTGAAGGCACTGCCTCTTCCTCTCTCTTTTTTTTAGGTTTGAGGAGGAGGGAGGGATGGAAAGACTATAGCAATGTAAATGTTTGGGGCTATTCCGTTCTTTGACAGTGGGTCCTCCTCAATTATCTTATTGAATGGCAGAGCAGACTGGAAGAGCCAGATGCTCTTACTTCTGCTCCTATTTCTTATGTTCTCAACACAGGATGTAGATGGACAGTAGTAAGAGGATGGAGAGAGACAGACTACCACAGTGGAATGTGAGAGTTAGACATCATGCTGCTTGTAGAACTACTGACTTTAATTCTCCCCAATCCTTTGATCTTCCAACATGTTTGTCACAGATAATCAAAAGCATAATTGTGATCCAGGGGAGAGCAGCTATACTATAGCAAAATGTTACATATCTAGACATCTATATATAGCTCAAAATTGCAGCCTTGCCTGTGAGAAGCCCAGTCAGACAGTTTTTGTGCCGGAGTACATTTGCATGGAGAAAATCAAAGACTTCAATTATTTCTGGGTTGTGATGCAGGTAAATTATTTTGCTAAGCTGCTGTTTGCCTTTGTCAATCCTGCACTGTCGTTCCTTGGCTGTCTGTATAATCACGCATCGTGCTGTGCACATTAGCTTTCCTGCATCAGATTTCACTCCTGCTATTTCAGTAGCCCGATGTGATGCTGCAGATGGCTCCTGTGGGACATTTAGCTTACATGCAGTGAATCTCACAATTTAATATTTGTTTCTGTGGTTTATTACAGAATAATCTGCTTTAGGCTTTTATGTTTCATGAATTGGCTTCAGCAAACTACTAAAATCCTGATATTGTGCATTTCTTTTGACAGGGATAATTTTCTGCACTGTGAAATGGCTGTGAAATGAAGGACAATCTGCTGCTCTTCATGGTGTTGATCAAAGAGCCATCAGCTACTTAAAAATGAAAGCATTGACAATGGATCTCTTAACTCTGGGCTATGCCAAGCTCTTTTCACCTTTTGTTTCCAAACAGAATGACACAGTACGACCAGCGCAGAAAATGGCCGTTCAGCACAACTGGCCCTTCTGGTGCGGGGAGGGGGGTTTCAGGTGAGGAGAAATTTGTCAATCTAAAAAGGAAAGTCCAGGCAATAAAGCAATGTAGTGATTTGGGTAAAGATGAGCAGAGTGCGGGACAGAGAGTTTAATAGCGAATAAGGTCAAAGAGGTAAAAAGTTAAAATTTAAGGTGCTTTATCTGAATGCACAAAGCATTAGTAACAGAATAGACACATTAAGAAAACAAACAGGGATCAATGGGTTTGATCCAACAGGCACTGCAGGAATGTGGTTGCCCTAGTGATCCAAAGGCACAGACAAATGCTGCGGAGACGAGAGTTCAAATCCCATCATGGCAGCTGGAAGAGTTTAAATTCTATTAATAATAAATCTGAAATAAAACCACTAAACTCAGTAACGGTGACCATGGGTGGAATCGTCTGGTCCCATTGGCATTGGGTGTCATGGTGGGTGTGAGCGGACAGCTTTGGCATGACGGTCTTACGCCGTCATGAAACCAGTTTGCGATCGTCCGCTCCACCCGTCAATGGCGGGGCCGGGTTTCCCACTGCTGCAGGTCCGGAAGCCTAATTTCAATACTTTAGCATTTCATTATAAACCCTGCTCACTGGAATCACCAGCCCCATCCCCCCCCACCCCAACGCTGGATCATTCTGAGCACGTTGGCGTGATTGTACGGTGACATGTTTCACAACGGTACATAAGCAACGTGCACCTGGCGAGCGGCACTTCACCAAAGTTTGTTTACCTACCTGGCTTCGCAGGCGGCACCAGTACCAGCACCAGTACCAGCACCAGAACCAGCACCAGCACCAGCACCAGCACCAGGCTTCGCAGGCAGCACCAGCATCATCAACAGCACCAGCACCAGGCTTCGCAGGCAGCACCAGCAGCAGCACCAGTACCATCAACAGCACCAGCACCAGGTTTCGCAGGCAGCACCACATCATGTTTAGTGGGGCTCACAGGCAGGTCTGTACCTACCAGGCCAGCAATAGCTGCAGGGCTAGGGCTTGCTTGGAGAAGGGGAAGAGGCTGCATGGTGAGGGCTGTACTGGGGAAGGAGGGTATCCCAGGGTGTGTGTGGGGGGCACATGTTGATCTGTGCAAGTGGCCTCAAGATGGTGAGGGCTGAGAAGGCAGCCTCCAGAGGAGATGAGGCCAGATGGAGATGTGAGGGTGTGCGTGAGAGAGTGAGTGGTGATGTCCCTTGAGCTGGCAGTGAGTGAGATGCCAGTGAGTGTGAGATGGGCTTGTGAGTGTGTGAGTTTAGAGTGATGAGATGGTTATCTTACCCTGGCGGGACAGGTGGGATCATTCATCCTCTTTCTGCACCCTCTTCTGTGCAGCATTGGCACTGACCACCACTGCCACCATCTCCCAATCCAGAGTGGTGAGATTACCGGACCTCCTGCAGCCAGAGCTGGGGTGGAGGACATCACGGGCGGCCTCCAAAATGCATTCCAGTGACGGGTCACTGAACTCTCCTTGGCTCCCAGGGCCATGTCTTCACTGGAACAGTCCTGGGCTTCAAGCATTGAGAACTGTGTACACGGCTGCAGTTTAGGTATGGCACCTGGAGTGAGGAAATGGTGAGGTAGTGGTGTGACGGGCCACCAGCGAGATGGCGTGTTTCCTGTGGCTGCATAATTAATGAGGCATAAGCGGATGATATGGTGTGAAACCTGTCATTGTAGCCAGCAGGTAAAATATTGTTTTTCACACCGGCTACAGCACCTAGTGCAAATTTGGGATGATTCCACCCAGTGAAACTACAGGATTGTTATAAAAACCCATCCGCTTCACTAATGTCCTTCAGGGAAGGAAATCTGCCGTCCTCACCTGGTCTGGCCTACATGTCACTCCAGACACACAGCAGTGTGGTGTCTCTTAACTGCCCTCTGAAATGGCCTAGCAAGCTACTCTGCTGTCTCAAACTGCTTTGCAAAGTCAAATTTGGATAAAATTTAAATGACTACACAGTATCGACCTATACACTAGAAACAATGCTGGCACACCTTGCCCAGTCAAACCTGAAGGTCCTCCTCACTAACACCTGGGAACTTGTTCCAGAATTGGGAGAGGTGTCCCACACAGCTTGACTAGTCATACTTACTGAATCATACCTTACAGCCAATATTCCAGTCTCCTTCATCACCATCCCTAGGTATGCCCTGTCCCATTGGTGTGACAGTCCTGCCTGAGATGGCAGCATAGTGCAAGGCAGTCAGGAGGGAGTTGCCCTGGGAAGCCTCAACATTGACCCTGGGCCCCAAGAAGCCTCATGGAATCAGGTGGGCAAGGAAACCTCCTGCTGTTTACTGTTTCGCCTTGAGTTCAGGGTGTAGATGGGATTTGCTTAGGGTTTGCCTGTTATCCTAAGAATGGCATCATAGATTGTTATTTATAAAAAAGCATTCTTGTTTATTTACAGATCTATATATATCTCAGTGCGCTACACGAGGTTGTACTCCTGCTTCCCTCCAGATCTCAGTCTCTTAGTCATGTGACATTGCATCATCGTTATGTCAGTAGCTACATCGGTATCAGCGGTATCCTGTTGTTAACCCTTTACTGTACATCTCCCCCCCAAATCTTTATCCCAAGTATTTACATTCTCCTACATCTGCCCCCAAAATGTTAGACTTCACAGGGTTAGTCTCTGTGGTGCTTTGACCAACCTCCCTGATCTGGTCCTGATTTCATTTCGAGGTTGAGGATGAACTGCACTCTCTCACTGTGCGATAGGAGTGTCTTTCACCTGTAGAGTTTCTGGTTCCTTGTCTCCATATGGATCTAAGTAGTCTGTCCAAGGTTCCATTGGTTTCCTTCCCAATGATATCAAGGCTCTTTGTTTCTGTCTGATATTTCCCTTGTTCACCTTAATTCTATGAGATCTTGGTCATTAAAATGTCTCCTTTCTGTTGATCTCATATCCACACTCTCTCCCTGGGCTGTAGCACTTTCAAGTCCCGTGCTCTGTACCTGAAGTTGAAATTCGGAGCTTATGAACATACAAACATATGAATTAAGAGGAGTAGGCCACTCGGCCCCTCGAGCCTGCTCCACCATTCAATAAGATCATGGTTGATCTGATTATAACTTCAACCCCACATTCCCGCCTACCCCGATAACCTTTCAACCCCTTGCCTATCAAGAATCTATCTAGCTCTGCCTTAAAAATATACAAAGACTCTGCTTCCACTGCCTTTTGAGGAAGAGAGTTCCAAAGACTCTCAACCCTCTGAGGGAAAAATTTCTCCTCATTTCTGTCCTAAATGCGCGACCCCTTATTTTTAAACAGTGACCCCTAGTTCTAGATTCTCCCACAAGGGGAAACATCCTCTCCACATCCACCCTGTCAAGACCCCTCAGGATCTTAAAAGTTTCAATCAAATCGCCCCTTACTCTTCTAAACTCCAGTGGATACCGTTCCTCATAAGACAACCCATCCACTCCTGGTATTAGTCTAGTAAACCTTCTCTGAACTGCTTCCAATGTATTTATATCCTTCCTTAAATAAGGAAATAACCTCCCAGCTTTTGTATTCTACCTATTGCAGACACATTTGTCCAGAGCAGTTATTGAAGGAGTGACCACCACACAGTCCTTGTGGAGACAAAGTCCCACCTTCACATTAAGGGCCCCCTTTATCGTGTTGTGTGGCACTACCACTGTGCTAAATAGGATAGATTTCGAACAGTTCAAGCAACTCAAGACTGAGCATCCATGAGACGTTGTGGACCATCAGCAGCAGCAGAATTGTACTCAAACACAATCTGTAACCTCATGGCCTGGCATATCCCCCACTCTACCATTACCATCAAGCCAGGGGATCAACCCTGGTTCAATGAAGAGTGCAGGAGGGCATGCCAGGAGCAGCACCAGGAATGCTGAAAAATGAGCTGTCAGCCTTGTGAAGCTATAACACAGGACTACTTGTGTGCCAAACAGTGAAAGCAGCAAGTGATAGACAGAGCTAGGTGATCCCACAACCAACTAATCAGATCTAAGCTCTGCAGTCTTGCCACATCCAGTCATGAATGGTGGTGGACAATTAAACAACTCACTGGAGGAGGAGCATCCAAAATATCCCCATCCTCAATGATGGAGGAGCCCAGAACATCAGTGCAAAAGATAAGGCTGAAGCATTTACAATCATCTTCAGCCAGAAGTGCTGAGTGGATGATCCATCTCAGCCTCCTCCGGAGGTCCCCAGCATCACATTAGCCAATTTTATTCACTCTGCGTGATATCAAGAAACAGCTGAAGGCACTGGATAATGCAAAGTCTATGGGCCCTGACAATATTCCAGCAATAGCACTGAATAGCACTTGCGCTCCAGAACTTGCCACGTCTCTAGCCAAGCTGTTCCAGTACAGCTACAACACTGGCATCTGCCTGGCAATGTGGATGTACACAAAAAAACAGGACAAATCCAACCGGCCAATTACTGCCCCATCAGTCCACGCTTGATCATTAGCAAAGTGATGGAAGGAATCATAAACAGTGCTATCAAGTGGCTCTTACTCAGAAACCAACTGATACTCAGTTTGGTTCTGCCAGGGCCACTCAGCCCCTGACCTCATTACATCCTTAGTCCAAACATGGATAAAAGAGCTGGACTCCGGATGGTGGGTCCTCCCTTCAGAGTCCCTTTAAATGTCTGCCACTGCTTCTCTATAGATCTATCTTCTAACCTAGTATCCCAGTTCACTTCAGTTAGCTCAGCAGTCATGCCCATATAAGTGCCCTGATTTAAGTTTAAGATACTAGTCTTAGACTCACTCTTCTCTCTTTCATACTGGATGTAAAATTCAATCATATTGTGGCCACTGCTAACGAGGGGTGCCTTTACTCTGTGGTAATTAATTAATCCGGTCATGTTACACAATACTAAGTCTAATATATCCTGCTCTCTGGTTGGTTCCAGAGCATGCTGCTCCAAGAAACTATCTCAGAAGCATTCTATGAACTCCCCATCCAGACTACAACTGCCAATCTGTTTTTTCCAGTTTATATGTAGATTAAAGTCGCCCGTGATTATTGCCGTCCCTTTATTACAAGCACCCAATATTTCTTCTTCTATACTTTTCCCTACATTGTGGTTACTGTTAGGGGGCCTGTAGACCTCTCCCACTAGTGACTTCTTTCCCCTACCAATCCTCATTTACACCCATTCTACATCCTGATCTCCTGAACCAAGGCTATCTCGAATTATTGCACCAATGCCTTCCTTGATTAACAGTGTTACCCCTCCACCTTTACCTAGCTTCTCATTCTTCTTGAACTTCACATACCCCTCAATATTCAGAACCTGTCACCTTGCAGCCACGTCTGTGTAATGTCTATCAGATCATATTTATTTATCAATGTGTTTACCTTGTTCTGAATGCTACGCACATTCAGATTCAGAGCCTTTAGTTTTGTCTTTTTGTTATTTTTGTGACATCTAGTCTTGATTCTTGGTGCATTCTTAGGTTTTTTCTTTCTGTCTCTTTCTGCCATTCTCCAACCTTCATTTCCCATGTTACTATTTTCCTTTCTTACCTTGTCTCTACTCTTTGATATACCACATCTTTCCACGTTTGATCCCTTGCCTCCTAACTACTTCCCCAGTTATGGAGCTCGCAAGAACACTGGTCCAGGTGTAGACCATGCCAAGGGTACAGACCCCACTTCCCCCAGTACTGGTGCCAGTGCCCCACAAACCGGAACCCACTTCTCCCACACCAGTCTTTGAGCCACTTGTTCATCTCTCTAATTTTATGTACCCTGTGCCAATTTGCACGTGGCTCAGGAAATAATCCAGAGATTATAACCTTTGAGGTTCTGCTTTTCAATTTATGCCTAGCTCCTCATACTCTCCACACAAAACCTCCTTCCTTGTTCTACCTATGTCGTTGGTACTTACATGGACCATGACAACTGGGTCCTCCCCCTCCCACTGCAAGTTCCTCTCAAGCCCTGGGCAGATGTCCTGAACCCTGGCATTGGGCAGGTAACATAGCTGTCTGGACTCTCGCTCTTTGCTGCAGAGAACAGTGTCGATCTCCCTCACTATACTGTCTCCTACCACCGCAACATACCTTTTTCCTCCCCTCACATGAATGGCTTCCTGTACCACGGTGCCATGGTCAGTTTGTTCATCCACTCTGCAGCCCCCACTCTCATCCAGACAAGCTGAGAGAACCTCAAACCTATTGGACAGTTGCAGAGGCTCCCACTCCTGTCCCCTGGGTCCCCTTACCTGCCTCAATTGCAGTCACACCCTCCTGTCCCTGACCACTGACCAAATCAGAAGACCCTATCCTAAAGGATGTGTGATTGGATGGTGTGTGTGTGACTGGATGGTGTGTGTGACTGGAGGGTGTGTGTGTGTGTGTGTGTTTGTGTGTGACTGGATGGTGTGTGTGACTGGTGTGTGTTTGTGTGTGTGTTTGTGTGTGTGTGTGTGTGTGACTGGATGGTGTGTGTGACTGGTGTGTGTGTGTGTGTATGTGACTGGATGGTGTGTGTGACTGGAGGGTGTGTGTGTGTGTGTGTGTGTGACTGGATGGTGTGTGTGACTGGAGGGTGTGTGTGTGTGTGTGTGACTGGATGGCGTGTGTGTGACTGGATGGTGTGTGTGTGACTGGAGGGCGTGTGTGTGTGTGTGACTGGAGGGTGTGTCTGTGTGTGTGTGACTGGATGGTGTGTGTGTGACTGGAGGGTGTGTCTGTGTGTGTGTGACTGGATGGTGTGTGTGTGACTGGATGGTGTGTGTGTGACTGGAGGGTGTGTGTGTGCATGTGTGTGTGTGTGACTGGATGGTGTGTGTGTGACTGGAGGGAGTGTGTGTGTGTGTGTATGTGACTGGATGGTGTCTGTGTGACTGGATGGTTATGTGTGTGTGACTGGATGGTGTGTGTGTGACTGGAGGGTGTGTGTGTGTGTGTGTGTGTGTGTGAGACTGGAGGGTGTGTGTGTGACTGGAGGGTGTGTGTGTGTGACTGTATGGTGTGTGTGTGACTGGATGGTGTGTGTGTGTGTGTGACTGGATGGTGTGTGTGTGACTGGAGGGTGTGTGTGTGTGTGTGTGTGTGAGACTGGAGGGTGTGTGTGTGACTGGATGGTGTGTGTGTGATTGGATGGTGTGTGTGTGACTGGATGGTGTGTGTGACTGGAGGGTGTGTGTGTGTGTGTGTGACTGGATGGTGTGTGTATGTGTGACTGGATGGTGTGTGTGTGTGTGTGTTTGTGTGTGTGTGTGACTGGATGGTGTGTGTGACTGGTGTGTGTGTGTGTGTGTTTGTGTGTGTGTGTGTGTGTGTGTGACTGGATGGTGTGTGTGACTGGTGTGTGTGTGTGTGTGACTGGATGGTGTGTGTGACTGGAGGGTGTGTGTGTGTGTGTGTGTGTGACTGGATGGTGTGTGTGACTGGAGGGTGTGTGTGTGTGTGTGTGTTTGCGTGTGTGTGTGTGACTGGATGGTGTATGTGACTGGAGGGTGTGTGTGTGTGTGTGTGTGTGTGACTGGATGGCGTGTGTGTGACTGGATGGTGTGTGTGTGACTGGAGGGCGTGTGTGTGTGTGTGACTGGAGGGTGTGTCTGTGTGTGTGTGACTGGATGGTGTGTGTGTGACTGGAGGGTGTGTCTGTGTGTGTGTGACTGGATGGTGTGTGTGTGACTGGATGGTGTGTGTGTGACTGGAGGGTGTGTGTGTGCGTGTGTGTGTGTGTGACTGGAGGGAGTGTGTGTGTGTGTATGTGACTGGATGGTGTCTGTGTGACTGGATGGTGTGTGTGTGTGTGTGACTGGATGGTGTGTGTGTGACTGGAGGGTGTGTGTGTGTGTGTGTGTGTGTGTGAGACTGGAGGGTGTGTGTGTGACTGGAGGGTGTGTGTGTGTGACTGGATGGTGTGTGTGTGACTGGATGGTGTGTGTGTGTGTGTGTGTGTGTGACTGTATGGTGTGTGTGTGACTGGAGGGTGTGTGTGTGTGTTTGTGACTGGATGGTGTGTGTGTGACTGGAGGGTGTGTGTGTGACTGGAGGGTGTGTGTGTGTGTGTGACTGGATGGTGTGTGTATGTGTGTGTGTGTGTGTGACTGGAGGGTGTGTGTGTGACTGGAGGGTGTGTGTGTGTGTGTGTGTGGGTGACGAGGGTTTGTGTGTGACTGGAGGGTGTGTGTGTGTGTGTGACTGGGTGGTGTGTGTGTGACTGGGTGGTGTGTGTGTGACTGGAGGGTGTGTGTGTGACTGGCTGGTGTGTGTGTGACTGGAGGGTGTGTGTGTGACTGGAGGGTCTGTGTGTGTGTGTGTGTGTGTGTGTGACTGGAGGGTGTGTGTGTGTGTGTGTGTGACTGGGTGGTGTGTGTGTGTGTGTGTGTGTGTGACTGGAGGGTGTGTGTGTGTGTGACTGGAGGGTGTGTGTGTGTGTGTGTGACTGGAGGGTGTGTGTGTGTGTGTGTGTGTGTGACTGGGTGGTGTGTGTGTGACTGGATGGTGTGTGTGTGTGTGTGTGTGTGTGTGAGACTGGGTGGTGTGTGTGTGACTGGAGGGTGTGTGTGTGTGTGTGTGTGTGCATGTGTGTGTGTCTGGGTCACTTCAGGATTCCCAGTCACCCTCATCCCTACACAACAACACATACTCACACCCACTTTCACAGTGGGCGAGGGTGAAAGAGTAAACACCCTGAGACTGGGAGTGTGCCAGACACTCAGGGAGGGATTGTCCCAAATGTGAATAAAATGCTGTGGCAGGCGGGAAAAAGGATGTTTTACCTGCCGACTGCAATGGCAGATTTTCGCGCCGTATCAGTCCATAGCTCCCTCGTTAATTATGCATTCCCAGGAAACACGCCAGGTCGCTGACAGGGCATGCTCTGATTTGCCTGCTCTGCTGTCACCTCAGGCCTTTAGTAAACTGGGCACTCCTGGACAGAGCTAACACTCTCCAAGGGACAGGAAGCTGCTGGGAACTGGTGGCTGCCAAAAGGAAGAAACGTGCTGTCTCCAGATTTAGCGATGCCTCCCTCGAGCACCTATTCGATGCAGTGGAGGCCCTGCCGCAATGTCCTCTGCCCCCACTCCGGCCGAAGACCAGGAAGGAAGGTCACCAATCCTGCATGGGGCGTGGTGGCAGTGGTGGTCAGCGCCAATGCCCCCAAAAGAGGACAAGCCACCCAATGCCGAAAGAGGATAAAAGATCTCTGCCGTTCTGCCAGGGTAAGTCACTCTTGTCATGAAGCTATTAATGTATATAATATTATTGGAAAATATTTTTCTTTTAAAATAGAGG
Source organism: Cetorhinus maximus (assembly GCF_964194155.1). Lineage (NCBI taxonomy): Eukaryota > Metazoa > Chordata > Chondrichthyes > Lamniformes > Cetorhinidae > Cetorhinus > Cetorhinus maximus. The sequence goes on along the minus strand of NC_135886.1, from coordinate 144,037,920 downwards.
TTTAGTCTGTGGGTGTGTCTTAATTGGATTAAAGCCAGCTAGTCTGGGTGCTTTGGTGTGTACTAGTTTTGATATGTAAGAGAGATAGAGTGTATTTGCATTTTTTGAATAGAGCATTCAAGAAGTGCGGTGAAAACTACCACCTAGCTAGCAGAGACCAAGCAATGTGTTTATATTACTAATAACATTGGTATATGAAAGGGGTTTTAATGTAAAAGGTGGAATTCCAAGAGGCTGGTGATACAATGAGAATTTACATTCAATGAGCGGTGCTAGATATAACTTCCGCAGTTTTGTGTGTGCAGGGCAGAGACAATGAGAGATCAAAAGGCAGCTGCAATCCTCCAACTGGCTCCACAGGAACCAAAGTAAAAATAACCTCATTTTGAATTTGTAAGGTGAAAATGCTTTGCCTGGTGTTCGGTTAAGTCTATGGGTTTCTGTTGCCTTAATGGGGATTAGTTTGGGAATTTGTTAAAAGTTATGACAAATTAAAAGTAATTTGTAGCCATGTGTATATATATTTTAATCTGCATAAATTAATAAAATGTTTCATTTAGTTTGATGTAAAACCTCGAGAACTGGGGGTCTGATTCCTGAATTTAGAGTCGCATCTCAAACATAACACTTAAAATGAGAGGTGATGGCAGTTGTTTAAAGTTTCCCTCTGGGATTTTTAAATAACTCAGCTGTACCAACCGCATCGGTCATAACACTCTTCTCATCACTCTCAACACACACACACTCACAAACCCATCACACAGCCACAGGGCCCTCACTCGCTGCCAGTTCAAGGGACATCATCATTCACTCTCTCACAAACACCTTCATTGTACTCATCCCGTCCATGGCACCACTCACCACCCACACATGCCAGGCATACTTGTCATGTGGCCTGCCAGGTATCCTGCTTACGCTCTCTCTACCTGTAATCATGCAGGACAAGCTGGCAAATAACAAAAGGGAGAGGTCAGAGACTGGTGGAGAAATGCGTGAAATCAAGTTCCTCAGGGACTTTGATAATAGTGTCATCCAGCTGGCCGTCGACGATCTGGACCATTCCTGTGCTGATGGTGAGGTCGGCGCTGCTCAACCCAGTGAGGATCCAGCAGTGCGACTTCCATCAGACAACCGTCTGTGAGTGAGTTCCCCTGTTCTGCAGTCCCCTGCAATGCACTAATTTTCTCTCCTTGCTTTCATAGTACGTGTGAAACAATTGGGAATCATCTGAGGGGGGCCATGACCCAGGCCTTGGACTCAAGACCCAAAGACACCTTGGAAGAGGAACTTTTTGAAACCCTCATTGAAGACCTGTCACAGCGCTCACCCACACCCTCCACCAGCGCAGAGACACACACCTTGGTATGGCCTAGCTTTAGAGTAACCTCAGGGTCACAATCTGGAGGTCATATCACACTGTCTGATCCACAGCAGGCGATGGCAGGGACTTTCCGGGTTTCTGGCATTTGTAGGACTGCTGGAGACCAGAAATCTGCTGAGTCTGAGTCAGATGAGGAGCCTCTGGACTCGGTCATACCTCTGTTGCTGGAGCTGCAAAGGCAAGCTCGGGAACATCAGGAAGGGATGTCCGCTACAGTCCTCAGGTTGCAAGGCATGATGGAGGAGTCCATGAATTTTTTTTTGATTCATTCACAGAATGTGGGTTTCGCTGGCTGTGCCAGCATTTATTGCCCATCCCTAGTTGCCCTTGAGAAGGTGGTGGTGAGCTGCCTTCTTGAACCGCTGCAGTCCATGTAGTGTAGGTACACCCACAGTGCTGTTAGAAAGGGAGTTCCAAGATTTTGACCCAGCGACAGCGAAGGAACGGCGATATATTTCCAAGTCAGGATGGTGAGTGACTTGGAGGAGAAACTTCCAGGTGGTGGTGTTCCCATCTATCTGCTGCCCTTGTCCTTCTAGATGGTAGTGGTCATGGGTTTTGAAGGTGCTGTGTAAGAAGCCTTGGTGAATTCCTGCAGTGCATCTTGTAGATGGTACATACTGCTGCTACTGTGCATCGGTGGCAGAGGGAGTGAATGTTTGTGGATGTGGTGCCAATCAAGCGGGCTGCTTTGTCCTGGACAGTGTCAAGCTTCTTGAGTGTTGTGGGAGTTGCACTCATCCAGGCAAGTGGGGAGTATTCCATCACACTCCTACCTTTGGTTCCTTGTTCTGATGAACAGTGTTTGTGTCACTCAGATATGAAACCTTGGTTCCTGCACAAGATAAAGGCAGGTATCTCAGTCCAGGGCCTCTTCCCTGTGCTTTGTGCAATCTCCCCAGCACACTGATGGTGCGTCTTCACTGTCACTGGACACATCAGTCATACCTGCACCTCTCTGGTGCTGGTCATTGTTGCCAGAATGTCCTGGGCCGGTGGCACAGAGTTCCCTCATTCTCTCCGTGTGCTCCCAGCACCTTTAAGATGCGGCTGCTGTCCCGCCCCCATCTCATCAGTATCTGTGTCCGGTGACAGTGCGGTCCTGAAGGGTTCAGCTCACAAAGGCTGCCATAGGATCAGGAGAAGTTAAAGTTTCCATTCTGCATCTCCATAATATGACTCTGTTCACAGAGCACCAGTGATTTGCCCTCAGCTAGACAGGAGTTAGACATTCGCATGAGCTGTGTGAGGATCCATGGAGTGTCCCCACTGCGTGTCATCATCATCCTCCTGGAATGTAGAGACTATGGGAATCTGCTGTGTCACCATGACAGGATCCTTATCACAGAGGGTATGCGCGCTGCTGTCAGCCAGACAGGAGTCAAACGTTCACAGATGCAATGTGAGGATCTATGGTGTCTCCTCACTGCATGTCGTCATCATCCTCCATGAATCTAGCATCTATGAGGGCTTCCCACGTGAGATGGAACCCTGAACCTATGGGAAACCTGAGATATGGACGAATCCCAGTGTTCTTGCTTCCTGCTCTTCTGTTCCTGGATAAAATCACAGAATCACACAGTGCAGAAGAGGCCCTTCAGCCCATCGAGTCTGCACCAACACATGAGAAACACCTGACCTACCTACCTAATCCCATTTACCAGCACTTGGCTCATAGCCTTGAATGTTATGACATGCCAAGTGCTCATCCAGGTACTTTTTAAAGGATGTGAGGCAACCCGCCTCCACCACCCTCCCAGGCAGCGCATTCCAGACCATCACCACCCTCTGGGTAAAAAAGTTTTCCCTCGCATCCCCCCTAAACCTCCTGCCCCTCACCTTGAACTTGTGTCCACTTGTGACTGACCCTTCAACTAAGGGGAACAGCTGCTCCCTATCCACCCTGTCCATGCCCCTCATAATCTTGTACACCTTGATCAGGTCGCCCCTCAGTCTTCTCTGCACCAATGAAAACAACCCAAGTCCATCCAATCTCGCTTCGTAAACTTAAATGTTTCATCCCAGGCAACATCCTGGTGAATCTCCTCTGCACCCCCTCCAGTGTAATCACATCCTTCCTATAATGTGGCGACCAGAACTGCACACAGTACTCCAGCTGTGGCCTCACCAAGATTCTATACAACTCCAACATGACCTCCCTACTTTTGTAATCTATGCCTCGATTGATAAAGGCAAGTGTCCCATATGCCTTTTTCACCACCCCACTAACATGCCCCTCCGCCTTCAGAGATCTATGGACACACACGCCAAGGTCCCTTTGTTCCTCAGAACTTCTTAGCGTCATGCCATTCATTGAATACTTCCTTGTCAAATTACTCCTTCCAAAGTGTATCACCTCACACTTTTCAGGGTTAAATTCCATCTGCCACTTATCTACCCATTTGACCATCTCATCTATATCCTCCTGTAGCCCAAGACACTCAACCTCACTGTTAACCACCCGGCCAATCTTTGTGTCATCTGCAAACTTACTAATCCTACCCCCCACATAGTCATCTATGTCGTTTATATAAGTGACGAATAATAGGGGACCCAGCACAGATCCCTGTGGTACGCCACTGGACACTGGCTTCCAGTCACTGAAGCATCCTTCTGTCATCACCCTCTGTCTCCTACAACTAAGCCAATTTTGAATCCACCTTATCAAATCACTCTGCATCCCATGTGCATTTGCCTTCTTTATAAGTCTCCCATGTGGGACCTTGTCAAAGGCTTTGCTGAAATCCATATAAACTACATCAACTGCACTGCCCTCATGTACACACCTGGTCACCTCCTCAAAAAATTCAATCAAATTTGTTAGGCATGACCTCCCTCTGACAAAGCCATGCTGACTATCCCTGATCAAACCTTGCCTCTCCAAGTGGAGATAGATTCTCTCCTTCAGAATTTTCTCCAATAGTTTCCCTATCACTGACGTGAAACTCTCAGGCCTATAATTCTCTGGCTTATCTCTACAATCCTTCTTAAATAGCGGAACCACATTAGCTGTTCTCCAGTCCTCTGGCGCCTCCCCCGTGGCCAGAGAAGAATTAAAAATTTGGCTCAGAGCACCTGTGATCTCCTCCCTTGCCTCCCTCAGCAGTCTGGGACACAAATCATCTGGACCAGGAGATTTGTCCACTTTTAAGCCTGCCAACATCTCCAATGCCTTGTCACTCCCTATATCAATTTGCTCAAGAACCTCGCAGTCTCTCTCCCTGAGCTCCATACCTTCATGCTCATTCTCTTGGGTGAAGACGGATGTGAAGTATTCATTCAACACTATAGCGATGTCCTCTGGCTCCACCCATAGATTGCCCCCTTGGTCCCTTATGGGCCCTACCCTTTCCCTGGTTATCCTCTTCCCATTGATATTCTTACAGAATGACAGGATTTTCCCTACTTTTACCAGCCAGAGCTTTCTCAGATCCCCTCTTTGCTCTCCGAATTGCTTTCTTAAGCTCCACCCTGCACTTTCTGTACTCCACTAATGCTAAAAGTCTCTCTTTTCTGTCTCATCATATCCTGAATATCTCTGATCATCCATGGTTCTCTGGGCTTGTTACTCCTTCCAAACATCCTAGAGGGAACATGTTGAGCCAGTACCCTCCCCATTTCTTTTTTGAATGCCCCCCACTGCTCTTCTGTAGATTTCCCCACAGCTAGCTGTTCCCAGTCTACCTTGGCCAGATCCTGCCTTATTTTATTCCCCAGAATTAGGTCCAGCACTGTGCCGTCCCTTGTTGGACACTCTACATATTGACCTAAAAAGTTGTCATGTACACATTTCAAGAAATCCACTCCATCCAATCCCTTAACACTATGTCTATCCCAATTAATGTTGGGAAAGTTGAAAGCATCAAATATAATTACCCTATTGTTATTGTTTTTACACACCTCCATGAATTGTGCACATATTTGCTCCTCAATTTCCCTTTGACTATCTGGGGGTCTATAATAAACACCTAATAATGTGGCTGCCCCTTTTTTATCCCTAAGCTCTACCCACAAAGCTTCATTCGATGCTCCCTCCAAGACATCATCTCTCCTTACTGCAGTAACTGACTCCTTAACTAATAATGCAATGCTTCCTCCTCTGATTGGTAAGGGGATCAAAGGTTACGGGAAGAAGGTGGGAGAATGGGGTTGAGAAACTTATCAGCCATGATTGAATGGCGGACCAGACTCGATGGGCCGAATGGCCTAATTTCTGCTCCTATGTCTTATGGTCTCCCCGCCTCTCCTGAAGATTCTATATCCCGGAATGTTCAGCTGACAATCCTGCCCCTCCCTCAACCACATTTCAGTGATGACTACCAAATCACAATTCCACGTGTCAATCCTCACCCTTAACTCATCCGTTTTACCTGTAATACTCCTGGCATTAAAGTAGAGGCCATCCAGCCTTGCCTTACTCCCTTGAAACTTAATGCAGCTGAAATCCCTCTGACTTGGTTGTTTTACTGTATTATGATGTGTCCCTATTCTGCTAACATTGTGTCCCGTCCCCCTGCCGAATTAGTTTAAACTCCTCCCAACAGCACCAGCAAACCTGCCCACAAGGATGTTAGTCCCGCTCTAGTTCAGATGTAGACCGTCCCGCTTGTACAAGTCCCACCTTCCCCAGAAACGGTCCCAGTGATCTAGGAATCTAAAACCCTCCCTCCTGCACCAACTCTTAAGCCACGTATTCATCTGCGCTATTCTCCCATTTCTAAGCTCGCTAGCACGTGGCACTGGGAGAAATCCAGAGATTACAACCCGAGAGGTCCTGCTTTTTAGTCTACTGCCTAACTCCCTGAATTCTTGATGCAAGACCTCATCCCTCTTTCTACCTATGTCATTGGTACCAACATGTACCATGACCTCTGCCTTATCACCCTCCCCCTTCAGGATGCCCTGCAGTCGTTCAGTGACATCCCAGACCCTGGCATCAGGGAGGCAACACACCATCCTGGAGTCACATTGGCAGCCACAGTAGCACCTATCTGTTCCCCTGACTATAGAATCCCCTATTACTATTGCTCTTCCTCCCTTCCTCCCCTCCTATACAGACAGGCTGCTTGTGGTGCCAGAAGCTTAGCTCTGTCTGCACTCCCTGGAGGAACCAGCACCTTCATCAGCCTCCAAAATGGAATACCGACCCCAGGGGACTCCTGAACTACCTGCCTGTTTCTCTTGGACTGCCTGGTGGTCACCCATTTCCTTCCTTCCTCAAGTCCTTTCAGCTGCGGTGTGACCACCTCTCTAAACATGCTATCCACGATGCTCTCAGACTCACGGATACTCCACAGTGTCCCCAGCCGCCGTTCCAGCTCTGAAACCCGAGCTTCCAGGAGCTGCAGCTGGAGACACTTCCTGCACACACGCTGGTACCGGGCACTGGAAATGTTCCCGGCCTCCCACATGGAGCACGAGGAGCACACCACGGTTTTGAGCTCTCCTGCCATGATTTATCCCTTTAAATTAAACCTTTTAAATCAATTACTCTAGGGCCCTTCTTTCCTGATCCTCGTTACTACAAAATATATAAACTATAAACCACAAAAAGACCTTAAACTATAAGTGATAAAAGTGGTAAATACTTACCCGACCTTACCCACTATTTACCAGTCATTCCCCTCCCTTGTAGCCTCTACTGCTGCAGCAGGGCATGGCCACTCTCTGAAGATTTAAGAATTTGGATAGCAAAGAAAAAATGCAAAGAGCACCTCTTCCCCTCTGTACCGAATTCCCACTGTGCACCAAATTGCCAATACCCACACTCACTCTGACTGTCTCTCACTCAGGATGAGGTCTCTCCCCTGCTCATGTGCCAGCTCACTGAGTGCACAAAGCTTTGTTCCTTCGCGAATATGGCACCCGTGACCTCATGGATGTATGTGTGGATGGAAGCTTGCAATATCCCTCAAAGGTCACCTGAAAAGTGCCACTGCTGTACAAATTGAGCGCCACAGTCAATTTCACGGCTACTGGCAGTGGATGCCCTCTATGTCCTCGTGGCGCCAAGTCCTGCAGCAGGTGGCAGATGTGACCGACCAGTTCCCTGGACATGCGTAGTCTTCGGTGACACTGGTTCTTGGTCATCTGCAGGAATGACAAGCGACGTCTATAATCTCTGGTTCTAGCTAGGCGCTGTACAGTGATGGCTCGCCATGGCTCTTGTGTGTGCGGGAGCCCCGGCTGCCCCTTGTTCTTGAGGGTGCTGCTCCTTCCTCTGTCCAGCCAGGCGCCTCCGTCGCTAACTTCTCCTTCATCTCCGCTCTCTGTGTGCCACGAAGCATACAGCCAGGTCACCAGGCTCCATGATCCTGATGTACTCCTCCTGCAGGATGAAAGAGAGAGACGTGTGGGTTAGCATGGGTGTACTAGGAACCTTCCTGGGTTAAGTCTGAAGGCCTCTTAACCCATCCCGGAGAGTGCTGGCCACCACTTGGATGGCCAGAGTTTAGTGCACTGCATGACCGCCTGAAACCCTACCCACCTCTGCCCCACTCCACCCGATAAATTGGCAGCTTTGCCCATTGGACTGCAGGCTGTGCTCTCAGCTCAGGCACAGGCATTCTCCTAACCCACACTGCAGGGCTGCACTGTTAGCTTGAACTATGGGGGAGACTGGTCCAGACCGGGATGATGACATTGCAATGGGGCTGTGAGCACCTCCACCAGTGATTGCTCCATGGCCAGATTTAGCGAGGAGATTGTACAACGTGCCCAGTCGTCCAATTGTTCTGCAGTCCACTAAAACGCCTATTAGTTTACAGTCTGTGCCCGAGGGGTGAAAAGCTCTGGAGCATTTGGTGGCAATTTCATGCCTCTGCATTGCTTGAGTGGGCAGAGAAGCGACAGACCCGACTCCACTCATATCAATGTGGCTACGCCTGACCTGTCTCAGCTGCGGAGGAATGGTCACTTTATATAAGGTTTCCCTGATGTGTGGCCGTTTCCCACCCACCCCAACCGCCTGCATGTGCCTGTGCACTACTATCAGATCGGGCTGCCTTGCCCCCCCAACTTGCCCCAACCACAGTCCAACCCTTGTCCTGGCACCGCACTGTCACCAGCTGACTTGCCTGTGCCCTCGTCTGAAAGCATCGCGCTTCAACCTCGAAGCCCAAGAGGTGGCTTTGTGAGTAAAATCACACCGGCCTGCCTGGGTGATCCACCATGGAGAGATGATTCCGGCGAGCAGGGTTTAGAAAGCTATGCAGATGTGTTAAAATGACACTGCGGATGCTCTGTGGTGGGAAATGCGGCCTGCTATTGCCGGGTGGAGATGACAATCACAAGCTGGTTTCATGACGTGGTGAGACAGATTTTTGGCCTTCGCACCATATTGTCCACTCCCGGCCACCATGACGCCCGAGACTAACGGGAACAGAAAATTCCACCCACACTCACTCACCCTCTTACATTCGAATAGTCATTTTTATTAATTACCCTTTTTTAAGAAATTATCAATGTTTTGCTTTGACATTGTTTTATTTTTGCCCAGCAAATTGTTTCTTCATTCTCACCATTTAAAAAAAAATTCACGTTTCCGAAATCTGCTCATCGGCCCCGAGTGTGCAAAAAAAAAAATGGAAATGCAGCCCCCCCACCCCCACCCTCACCCCCACCCCCACCTCGACCCTCCCACCCCCACCATCCCCACCCCCACCACCCCCACCATCCCCACCCCCACCCCCACCACCCCCACCCCCACCCCCACCATCCCCACCCCCACCCCCACCTCGACCCTCCCACCCCGGCCTCGACCCCACCACCCCCACCACCCCCACCTCAAACCCCCACCCCAACCTCGACCCCCACCTCGACCCCCACCTCAACCCCCCCCCACCTCGACCCCCACCTCGACCCTCCCACCCCCGCCTCGACCCCCCCACGGGTCATTCTCGTGTTGACAGGCTGCGACTAGTGGGGTACTGCAAGGATCAGTACTTGGAACCCAGCTGTTCACAATATACATCAATGATTTGGATGTGGGGACCAAATCTAATACTTCCAAGTTCGCGGACGATACAAAGCTAGACAGGAATGTGTGTTGTGAGGAAGATGTAAAGTGGCTACAGAAGGATTTGGACAGACTTAGTGGGCAGAATTTTATGGCCCCGTTTCAGCGGGGACGGGGCCATAAAATGTGGCGAGCCATTCTAAACCCCATTTCTGCCCAGTGAGTGGGCAAGAAAGTGGCAGATGGAATTGAATGTGGAAAAATGTGAGGTTATCCACTTTGGTAGAAGGAACAGATGTGCAGAGCATTTCCTAAATGGTAAGAGATTAGAAAGTGTAGATGTACAAAGGGACCTGGGTGTCCTTGTCCATAAGTCACTGAAAGCTAACATGCAGGTGCAGCAAACTATTAGGAAGGCTAATGGAATGTTAGCCTTTGTCACAAGAGGATTTGAGTACAGGAGTAGTGAAGTCTTGCTTCAATTGTATTGCTTGGTTAGTCTTGCTTGGTTAGACAACACCTGGAGTACTCTGTGCAGCTTTGGTCCCCTTACCTCAGAAAGGATATTATTGCCATGGAGAGAGTGCAACGAAGGTTCACCAAACTGTTCTGGGGATGGCGGGACTGTCCTATGAAGAGAGATTGGGGAAACTTGGTCTGTATTCTCTCGAGTTTTGAAGAATGAGAAGTGATCTCATTGAAAGCTACAAAATACTTAAAGGAATATTCAGGGTAGATGCAGGTAAGATGTTTCCCCTGGTTGGGGAGTCTAGAACCAGGGGACACAATTTCAAAATGAGGGGGAAGCCACTTAGGACCGAGATGAGGAGAAATTTTGTTACTCAGGGGGTTGTGTATCTTTAGAATTCTCTACCCCAGAGGGCCATGGAAGCTCAGTCATTTAATATATTTAAGGTAGAGATTGATAGGTTTCTGATTAACAATAACGTAAAGGGTTATGGGGATACTGTAGGTAAAAGGCATTTAAGTGTTCGATCAGACATGATCGTATTGAATGGCAGAGCAGGCTCGATGGGCTGAATGGCCTTCTCCTGTTCCTATGTTCCAAACAGGGTAGCCAGTTTGTGTACAGCAAGCTCCCACAAATAGCAATGAAATAAATGACCAAATAAATTATTTTAGTGAAGTTGGTTGAGGGATAAATTTTAGTCAGGAGGCTACTCTTGCTCTTTTTCAGTATAGCAGCTTGGAATCTTTTATGTCTAACTGAGGGCAGTGGGGGTTTTGTTTAATATCCAACGGGCAGCATCTCCAACAGTGCTGCATCCTTAAGTACTGCACTGATGTGTCAGCCTTGCTGTTTGTGTTCAAATTTGCAGTCTGGGACTTGGACCCAGAACCTACCAACTCAGAGGTGAGAGTGATCCTGACTTAACCGTGGCTGACACCAGGTGACCCGCTTAAATATGCAAATGAAGTTTACATAGGATGTCGATTGACATTTTGATGAGCAACTGGACCAAATGTGAATGAAAAAAACGTCTTTACCATTTTCAGGCCTCCAAAGTCCATTACGAGAAAATCTAGGCTACCATCCCAGGCTCCCTGATTCTATGTGTCTCCATAATGTGGTTTGTTGCAGAATTGGGAGACCACAATCTCCTAGAGATCATTGAACTGATGAGAATATCTCTTATATGCTGTAATATCACAGTTAAACTCCCCTGTGAAAGCTAATCCCCCTCGTTCATGAAATGTAGCTGTGTTTTTAAAAGCGTACTAAGTCATAACTCATAAGTCATTTTGAACAACTTCTCTAATTTCATATCTATGTAGTGTCAAATTTTTGGACAATGATAAACATTCCAGTTTTTTTAGCACAACAAGAATTTATTTAACTTTTTTCTGTTATTTCGTCTTTTAATATATATGTGCCAATCATTTATTTCACTGTGTAAAATCTATTAAATGTGAAATAAATCAGCACATTTTACTTCCCTGTTTGCTGTTTGTGAATGGTCATTGGTTCTTTACCCTGGTTGATGATATCACGGTCGCTGCATCACAAGTGTCCCCTTGGCATGGTACCAAATTCAAACTGACATCAGGAAAAGAGAAATCCACTCCACAGAGATCACTAGGGCAGGATCTTCAGCTTGGCGTGCGGGCATGCGCCCGATACACCCGGGCGTGAAATAGCGCGCGATGATGTCACACGAGCGTCCCGACGTCATAGCGCACTTGCGCGATATTTCGGTCGGCGGGCACGCGGGAGAGTCGGCAGCGCGTCCGCCGACAATTAAGAGGCCTATTAAGGTCCTTAAGCCGGTAATTAAGTTGAATTTTTCGCTGCCCATCCAACCTTATGGTTGTCGGGTGGGCGAATGGGTTGGGCAGCCTTTGCATTTTTCGCAAAACTTCATCCACGGACGGGCTCAGGTTTCCGACAGTGAATAAAAAAACAATAAAATGTTTTTCAACTTCTGTTCAACATGTCCCTGTTCATGTGCCAGAGTCTTTATTTTTAATCTTTAAGTCCTTCAATGAACGCACCCCCCCTGCGCATGCACAAACTTCAGCACTCGCGCTGTCCCCACCCCCACCCCGACAGCGCTAAGGCTCCGGGTATATGTTTCACTGTGAATTGGCCAGTTAGTGTGAAATCACAGTCAGGGCCCGATCGCGGGCGCTGGGCCGTTTCTCGGCCGCCCCCCCAGGCCCACCTGCCGTGCCCGCCCGACAAGGGGAAAATCCTCCCCTAGATCTTTGGGTGAGCTTTCTTCAACGTTAGCGGCGAGCGTCATTACTTTGCTGCTGACCGTGAAACACAGGTTAATATGTGGCACAGAGTCAACTTTTGTTAATGTTTCCTGTGAAGCAGCAGGGATATTTCACAATATTAAAGGAACTATATAAATACGCGCTGTAGTTATTTATCAGAAAACAACAGACTTCCCTAGTATGTATTGAGTATTATAACATGCCAAGCTATATTCCCACATTTCCAGTGATTTAACTGATAGATCGACACAATGAACACCTCCATCTTCTGAACTTTGAAGTAAGTTCTTTGACACTTAGCTGCTGCTTCTGGGACCTGGGTAAGTTTTGTGAACTGAAACACAGTATGTATTTCATTTTTAATTAGCTGCCGTGTCACCTTCTATTGCTCAACTTGACAGACACAGAATGAAGCCACACAGTGCTAGCCCACTGTGTATGTTGGGATAATAAAACAGATCTCGATGTTTAATGAACATGAATGAAACCTGCAACCCCATAACTGCATTGCCTGAGGTTCCTCCGATAAGGCAGAATCAAAAAATGTCTAATGTCTCTCATCGTTATAACTGCCCCAGGAAGGATTGATGTGCTTGTTTGGACATAATTGCTTTGAACTGAATAATAATGAATTATTGGTCTCCAGGGCACAAAGAACTTAAGCATACAAGATTACAGTTACAGTTAAAATTAATCTTACAAAATATTCCCCCAAAACGATTCCCTACTTGGTCAGACTCACCAGTAACCACCTTCCACAATACTCCCTTCCAGATGCTTAACTATAAAAATCCAGTAATATTACCCAAGGGTAACTGCTGTAGCTTTAATAAAGGCATACCACACAACCTCTTAAACTCTCTTCCGCTCTGTGGTGGAAATCCAAGACTTCAGGACAGGACTTCATTTTTCAGCCCAAGACCTCTCTGGCTTGGCTGGATGGCTGATTGAAACTGCATCTTCTCCCAGCCAAAAGCTGTTTCCAGGAGATCTTCCTCACACAGCCAACAGTCAACAACCAAGCTCTCCACAGTAACTCTAAAATACCTTCTCCCCTCTTTCATCTCAGATTCCATTGTTCTCACGCATCTTTGAAACTCAAATCCTTCCAAATATAAAATATTTTGTATTTCTATTTTGTCTCTGCTTTCAGATCAATAAAATGTAATATACCCTCTCCTGTTTAACCATGGAACTATCCTGTAAGCTGCAAAAATGTTTCTTGTCACCTTTGACTTTGATATTCAAATGAACTCTCAATTTATCTAAAAATGCAAATGTTAGATTCAACCTATTTACTTATACCTCAAACCTACCGTGATATCTCATCACAAATGCACACAGTTAACACCTCTATCATTTCATGTCTTAACCTCCCAGACAACCTGTCTCTAGTAACCTTTCCCCAGCTTAATTAAACCATTTACACACACAAACACAGACATGCAGCCTTATTTACAGAATAGCATAATATTCACCAAAATTATTTAAAAAAAATAACATCCATTCTCACGAACTGCTTTTTTGTACCACTAGATTGTCGGGGGAAGACAAATCATGCCTCATTTTTACAACACCAGCTGTCATATTCTGGTAGCTGTTTAAGGGTCCCTATGCTTCTCGGTGTGATAGTGAATGATTGAATGGGTGAGTGAATGGGTGAGTTAATTGATGAGTATGTAGGTGTGTAAGTGGGTAGGATTGAAGCTGGTTAGGGTGGCAGGTGGGTAGGGTGACAATAGGTTGGGTGGCAGGTGGGTGAGTTGGGTAGGTGGGATAGGGACAGTTGTGTCGACAGGGCTTGTCAGGTCAGGGCTAGGCAGGTCGGGTTGGGGGGCATTGGGGGGTGGGTGGGTGCAGTCAGAGGGTCAGTTGTATAGCTACCCAGGAGTTAGACTAAGATTTTTCTGTCCAATAATTCCTGGGTAACTATCACGGTAAGTAAACTGGAGCTGTCTGAAGTATCTGAGTCGGAGAGTTTTTCCAGAGAGTCCTGGGGAGCAGGGGAAATGCCTATCAGAAGTTCAAACTTCCCAGGGAATTCCTAGAGTTAGTGTGTTGGGACTTCATAGGGGTCTTGAAGCACATCTTATGTCTTGTCTCTGTTTCAGTCATATAGTCATGGAGAAGAGACACCTCAATATATATATATATATTGATCAGTAAGGGGCGCGTGTGGAGACAGGTGACCTCACCTGAGTGAGACGGAGACCGAGTGAGTAGTGAATTACGTTCACATGGTAAGTTCTGATAAGTCTTTTTCAGGTTTAAATATAGATTAAGAATCAAGCACTGATATAGAACTAATAATCTGCAAATAAGTGAGACTAGCTTGTTAAACAGGGAGCTGTATAGAAGTGGCAGTTATCTGTCAATCAATTGAAAGCAGTTGGTTTAATTAATGTTAATTACTGTAGCAGGAAGCTAAACCATCTAGTGGCTCAGAGGGTCTATAAAAGAGACAGGCTTTTCAAACCACATGATCAGTAAGGGGCCCATGAGGAGACAGGCGACTACACCGGAGTGAGAAGGAGACCAAGTGAGTGGCGAATTAGGTTCATGTGGTAATTTGGTGCACGGGTAAAGAGGTGTGATATACATAGGAATTATTTAAGCTAATTTAAAAAGTAATTAAATTAAGCTAACTAAACAACTTAAGATAGCCTATAAGCAACGGAGAGACACAGCCAGGTGTTTACAGATTAAATCTAAAAATGAGGTCACAGAAGTCCCATAAATTGATTGGTTGGTAATTATAGGCCTTGCTGGATGGCACAGAGGGGATGATTGGTGGGTGAGTTATATTATAGCAAACTGTAGTAAGCACTTATACAAAGTTTAAGGTATGTCATTGCAGCTCAGCCGTATGGAATGTGCATCCTGCGGGATATTGGAAGTCGTGCAGGCACAAAGAGCCCCCGATGGCTACATCTGCTGGAAGTGTCACCAGCTGCAGAAACTTGAGCTCCGGGTTGCAGAATTCGAGTGGCGGCTGGAGTCACTGTGGTACATCTGCAAGGCTCAGGATTACATGGATAGAATAGCACATTAGAGAGGTGGTCACAGCGCAGCTAAGAAGTACGCAGGCAGAGAGGGAATGGGTGACAGCCAGCGTATCTAAGAGGAACAGGCATGTAGTGTGGGAATCCCCTGAGGTTATCTTGCTCTCTTGGCGAGAGGGATTGTTCCTCAGAGGACTGTTGCAAGAGCCAAGTTCATGGAACCACGGGTGGCTCAGCTGCACAGGAGGGGAGGAGGAAGAGTGGAAGTGCTATAGTAGTCGGGGATTCCATAGTTAAGGGAGCAGACAGGTGTTTCTGTGGGCGTAGACATGACTCCAGGATGGTATGTTGTCTCCCTGGTGCCAGGGTCAAGGATGTCACAGAGCGGCTGCAGGACATTCTTTTGGGGGAGGGTGAACAGCCAGAGGTCATGGTCCACACTGGAACCAATTACATAGGTAGGAAAAGGGATGATGTCCTGAAAGCTGATTTTAGGGAATTAGGGAGGGAATTAAAAAGCAGGACCTCAAGAGCAGTAATCCCAGAATCATTCCCAGTACCTCATGCTATTGAATAGGAAGGTTGAGCAGTTCAATACATGGCTGTAGAAATAGAGTAGGACGGAGGGCTTTAGATTTCTGAGGCATTGGGACCTATTCTGGGTCAGGTAGGACCTGTACAAGAAGGACGGGTTACACCTTAACAGGATTGGCACTAATGTCCTCGCGGGGAGGTTTGCTAGTGCTGTTGGGGATGGTTTAAACTAGGTTGGCAGAGGGATGGCAACCTGAGGGGAAATTCAGAGTGGAGAGGAGAAAAACTGGCATTGGGAAGTATTAACTGATAAGAAGGGGGGCAGGAGGGGGTGCGGTGGGGGCTAGTAGCAGTATTGATTAAAGTACTGGAGAGAGAGGGCGTTCCAGAGGGGTCAAGGATGGAGTCTCTCTGGCTAGAGGTAAGGAATGAAAAAGGTGCAATAACATGAGTCAGTGTGGTATATTGACCACCAACTAGCAGAAGGGATATAGAGAAACAAATCTGTAAGGAAATTACAGAGAAATTGCAAGAATGAAAGAGTGATTATAATGGGGGACTTCAATTATTCAAATATAGACTGGCATAGGAATAGTGCAAAGGGACAAGAGGGGAAAGAGCGTGTTCAAGATAATTTTCTGTATCAGTATGTGTCTGGTACAATGAGAGGGCAGGCACCATTGGACCCAGTTCTGGGGAATGACTTGGCCCAAATGGATCAAATTTCAGTGGGAGAGCATTTAGGGGACAGTGACCATTGTATCATAAGGTTCAGGTTATCATGGAAAAGGACAGGGCTCAATCCAGAGCAGGGATAATTAACTGGGGAAAAGCCAACTTCGATAGGATGAGAATCCATCTGAGTCGAGTGAGTTGGAATCAAATGTTGGCAGAAAAGACGGTGGCTGAACAATGGGCCACCTTCAAAGAGATAGGGCAAGATATTTAGGTCAGCGAGTGAGGGGGTGGGGCCCGCTCGCCGTGTGTAAGATGATGCAGGATGACATCAGGCGGAACTCCCGACGCCACCCCGCTTCATTTCCATTTCAGATTGGTGGGGGAGCAGTCGTGTCAGCTGTGCACCCGCCAACCTGCCAACGGCCTATTGAGGCCATTTAAAAACCAATTCAGGTAATTGACAGGTCTGCCTGTTCAACCTTAAGGTTGGCGGGTAGGCCGGGGGCCCTGGCAGGCTTCAGAAAATGCATGAAATTTCATCCATGGGCGGGATGAGGTTTCATGAGGGTCTTAAAATATTCAATAAAGGTTTCAGTAATAGTGATGGACATGTCCTAACTCATGTCACAGTGTCACATGAGGGGACATGTCAGGGAAATTTTTAAAACATTTACCTTAAAAGTTTTAATTCTGAGCCGATCTCCCTGAGGCAGCACTGAGCCTCAAGGAGATCTGTGCGCTCCTTCATGCTCATGTGTGAAAGAGCGCACTCTCAGCTGAGGGAATCCCTCCCACCCGCACAGGGAGCGCATAGTGCTTCCTGGTGGACGTCACACTGGGCGGGCCTTAATTGGCCCGCCCCCACTTAAATTGGCGGCATGCCCCCAATCGGGGGCACCAATCAGAGGAGCGCCTGCCCTCGCCTGCTCCTGCACTTCCCCCACCCCCCACCAACGGGGGGAAAATTCTTCCCGTGGTATTACAGGAAATGTCAAGATATATTCCCTTGAAGGGGAAAGATAGGACAAATAAATCCAGAGCGCCCTGGATGACAAGAGAGATAGAGGTGAAGATGAATAGGAAGAAGTGCACATATGACAGATGTCAGGTAGAAAATACAATGGAGAACCAGGCTGAAAATAGAAGGACCAGAGGGGAAGTGAAGAAACTAATCAGAAAAGCAAGGAGAAAGCTTGAAAAGAGACTGGCAGATAAAATAAAATGGAATCCCAAGGTCTTCTACAAGCACATAAATAATAAAAGGGTGGTGAAAGAAAGACTAGGGCTGATTAGGGATAAAGAAGGGGACTTGCATGTGGAGGCAGGAGAAATGGCAGAGGAATTAAACAAGTACTTTGCATTTGTCTTTACAATGGAAAACGATGCTACCCAGACCGAGTTGAGGTAACTGGTACACTGGAAGAATTTACAATTGAGAAGGAGGAGGTTTTAGAAAGGCTATCTTTACTTAAAATAGAGAAGGTACTAGGATTGGATGAGATGCATCCAAGGGTACTGAGGGAAGTGAGAGTGGAAATTGCAGAGGCACAAGTGATAATCTTCCAGTCTTCCTTAAACACAGGGAGGTGCCAGAGGACTGGAGAATTGTGAATGTTACACCCTTGTTCAAAAAGGGGTGCAAGGATAAAGCCGGCAACTACAGGCCAGTCAGTTTGACCTCAGTGGCAAGGAAACTTCTGGAAACTGTAGTTTGGGACAAAATCAATAGACCCTTAGACAAATGCAGGATGATTAAGGAAAGCTGGCATTGATTTCTTAAGGGAAAATCATGTTTAACTAACTTGTTGGAGTTTTTTGAGGAGGTAACAGAGAATGTTGATAAAGGAAACACTGTTGATGTGGTGTATATGGATTTTCAAAAGGCCACACAATACAGTGCCACACAACAGACTTGTGGGCAAAATTCTAGCTCATGGAATAAAAGGGAAAGTAGGCACTTGGTAAGAAATTGGTGGAGTGACAGGAAACAAAGAGCGATAGGTGGTTGTTTTTCAGATTGGAGTAATGCTTGTAGTGGAGTTCCCTAGGTGTCAGTGTTGGGACCCTTGCTCTTCCTGATGTATATTAATGACCTGTGGTGTTCAGGACATGATTTCAAAATTTGTATATGATACGAAGGTTGTAAATGTTGTCAACTGTGATGAGGACAGATTTGAACTTCAAAAGGACATAGACATGTTGGTGGATTGGGCAGGCAAGTGGCAGATGAAGTTCAATGCAGAGAAGTGTAAAGTGATTCATTTTGGCAGGAAGACAATGGTGAGACAGTATAAAACAAAGGGAGAAACTCTAAAGGAGGTGCAGGAAGAGAGGGACCTCGGTGCACATGTACATAGGTCATTGAAGATGACGGAATGTTGAGAGAACAGTTAATAAAGCAAATAGTATCTTAAGCTTTATTAACAGGAGCATTGAGTACAAGAGTTTCTTTCCAAGTCACTCACCATCCTGACTGGGAAATAAATTGCATTTCCTTCACTGTGACTTTGTTAAAATCCTGGAACTCCCTCCCTAACAGCACTGTGGGTGTACCTACACCACATGGACAGCAGCGGTTCAAGGATGCAGCTCACCACCACCTTCTCAAGGGCAACTAGGGATAGGCAATAAAGGGCAGCCTAGCCTGTGATGCCCTCATCCCGTGAATGAATAAAACAAAGTAAGGAGGTCTTGTTGAACTTGTATCAGACACTAGTTCGGCCTCATCTGGAGCATTGCATCCAGTTTCTAGGCACCATACTTGAGGAAGGATGTGAAGGCATTGGAGAGAGTACTGAGGAGGTTCACAAGAATGATTCCACGGGTGAAGAACTGTAGCTATGAGGATAGATTGGAGAGGTTGGGACTGTTTTCCCTGGAGAAAAGAGGGCTGAGAAGAGACTTGATCGAGATATTCAAAAGGGCAATTGGATTGCTACCTGCAAAGAGAGAATGTGCAAGGTTACAGGCATAAGGCAGGGGAGAGGGACTAGGTAGAATGCTCTTTCAGAGAGCCAGTGGCAGGCTTGATGGGCTGAATGGCCTCCTTCTGCACTGTAAAAGTCCTGTGATTCTGATATATATTATGGAAGAAGTGGCCAAGATCTCTGGTGGAGATTTTGGACAGACAGATGAGTACAGGGGCAGGTGAAGGTCTGGGCAAGTGAGGGCATGGGCAGCTGAGGATACAGGTGCTGCATGAAAAGGATAAAAATAGTTCAACTTCAATGAAGTGGCACTTGCTGGTTACTCCACGATTAGAACTACAGATGTTAAATTACTACTCAAGTTTTATTTTCTCTGCTGACAGCAATTATTATCATGTTTCTAGGAAAATAAACCCTTTCCAGGGAGTTGAAATCTTCTAATTATTTAATTAAAAGCAAGAGCAATTAACTAACTTCTTCAGTTATGTTTGTGTACAAAACATAAATGGAACAGTTCATAAAGCTGCTGATAACAGGGGCAAAATCAATGAACTAACAACTAACATGTAACATTTTTCATAGAATCACAGAATGACTCAGCACAAAAGGAAGCCATTCAGCCCATTGTGCTGGTGCTGGCTCTTTGAACAATCTATCCAATTAGTCCCATGATCCTGCTCTTCCCCATAGCCCTGTGAATTTTTCATTTCAAGTATTTATTCAATTTCCCTTTGAAAGTTCCTATTGAATCTGCTCCCCCTGCCCTTTCAGGCAGCACATTTCAGATCACACCAACTTGCTGTGCTAAAAAAAAAAGCTCTCCTCAACTTCCCACTGGCTCCTTCACCAGTTATCTTGATCTCTGCCCTCTGGTTAATGACCACACAGCCAATGGAAACACTTTCTCCTTATTTACTCTAACAAAACCCCTCATGATTTTAAACAGCCTGATTAAATTTCCCATTAACCACCTCTTCTCTAAGAAGAATAATCCCAGCTTCTCAAGTCTCTTTTATATGACGTTGCTTTAGCCTTCTCTTAACATAGGTTTCTCACATGTTTATCTGAAATGGGTTCACAACAGGTGGGCAGTAGAATGTCACACAACAGCATTAAGTGTCTGCCCATTAATATCTTGTACTGCAATTCTGAGATTCAGTTCTCTCACATCAGGTTTTACATTAAAAAAAGGTACATAGTGCCTTTCATGACATGGCCAAAGCCCTTTACAGCAAATGAAATACTTTGAAGTATAGTCATTGTTGTAAAGTGAGAAAAACAACAGCCAATTTGTGCACAGCAAGCTCCCACAAACAGCAATGTGATAATGACCAAATAACCTGTTTTCCTGATGTTGATTGAGGACAGGACACCAGGTAGAACTTCCCTAGTCTTCTTCAAAATAGTATTATGGGATCTTTTATATCCTCCTGCGAGGCCTTACTTTAACATCTCATCTGAAAGAGAATACCTGTGGCAGTACAGCAATCTGTGCAGGAGACAGCACAGGAGTCTCCCTGCCGTCTAGCACAGGAAAGATCATTGCAAGGATCCTCCTCAAACACGTCCTCCCAATGGCTGAGGAAGTCATTCCAGAGTCGCAGTGCAGTTTTCACACAATCTGGGGCACCACGAACATGATCTTCATCTTGTGGCCAATTTGAGGGAAGTGCAAGGAGCAGCACTAACCGCTGTACATGGCCCTTTCCAACCTCGTGAAACGCCTTTGACTCTGTCAACCACAACGATTTATAGAATATCCTCCTCAAATTTGGCTGCCCTCAGAAGTTTGTCACCATCGTTTGCCTACTCCATGATGACATGTAAGCCGTATCCTCACCAACAGAACCACCATGAACACTATCTCAGTGAAATCTGGGGCCAAACAAGGTTGTGTCATCACACTAACGCTCTTCTCTATTTCCCTCACTGTCCTCTTCCAACCAACTCCCACATCGATTAAGAACAATGACGCAATCTTGGAAAATATGGACCATTTTCTGAACCTTGGGAGCCTCCTCTTGATGAAGGTAGACCTAGATTACAAAATTTGTCATCACCTCCAATGCACCAGCTCAGCCTTCGGTTGACTGAGGAAAAGAGTATTTGAGGATCAAGGTCTCCAACCACTACTAGACAGCAGTGATCCCCATGCACCTATAAGCTTCCAAGACTTGGACAGCCTACAGCAGGCATCTGGAGGAGTATCGCTAGCAGTGGCTGAACAGCAGCGTCCTCTCCCAAGCCACCATGCCCAGCATCGGGGTGCTAATCACTCCAAACCAGCTCTGCTGGGCAGGACTTGTTGTTCAGGTGCTTGACACCAGAGTTCCAAAGCAATTGCTCTACTCAGAACTTTGTCACAGCAGGAGACTCCCAGGAGGACAAGGGAATACTTTAGGAATGTCCTCAAAGCATCCCTGAAGAGGTCAAATATCCCCACTGCCTCATGGAAGTCCTTGGCTTGTGACCAACCAAAATGGGAAAGGAAGGTACCAAGCCTTTGAAGGACTACACTGGGAACGCACAGAGGTGAAATCAAGGTGTCTACAGGGAGTGCACAACCTCCAAACAACCCATCTACGCAATCCTTCAAGCACCACCTGCCCACAAATGGCAGAATCTGCCGATCGCGCATTAGGCTTATTAGCCATCTCAGAACCCACTGAACCAGAATGGAAGCAAGTTATCCTCCATGCCAAGGGGTTGCCTAAGAAGGAGTATGTAGTATAGAGGCCTCTCTGCTGCCATCTCTGTTGGGGAGGTATAAAGAAATTTATTTCAATACTGGCTGCCTGCAGCTGAACAATTTTATTTAGTACAATACATAACAGATATCAGGAAGATATAATAATTTTCATAATGTTGTTGGAATTTATTGTAAAATAGAGTAATAGTGGGGTCTGTGTCTATGGGTGTGTGAGCTTGTGCATGTGGGCGTGCGTGTGTGTGACTTAATTGAATTAAATGCAGCTGGTCTGAAGGCTTTGATGTATCAGAAGATAAGACAGGTTTGAAATGTTAAGTAGGTAAACATGGGGGAAGTTTTAGAATGTGAGGTGTAAAGGGAGCATTTGTATTTTTAAATAAACCAGACTAGCTTGAATTCAAAATAGGGGGCGAAATGTTTCATCTAGCCAGGAGAAGTTAAGAAACAGTGTGTTTATTTTTCCCAAAGATTGCAGGTAAAATTGGTACTATAATAGATTTTTATTATTAGAGAGGTAATGTACAAAGACAGAGGGTAAAATATTTTACTCTGTGGGTGGGTGTGCCCCCGACCCACTCGAGCATAAAATGATGCGCGATGACGTTGGATGAATGTCCCAATGGCAACGCGCACTCGCGCGATATTTCGGT
Source organism: Cetorhinus maximus (assembly GCF_964194155.1). Classification (NCBI taxonomy): domain Eukaryota; kingdom Metazoa; phylum Chordata; class Chondrichthyes; order Lamniformes; family Cetorhinidae; genus Cetorhinus; species Cetorhinus maximus. The sequence continues at coordinate 144,015,339 of NC_135886.1, read as the reverse complement.
CAGCGAGGGCGCGCCAGAGTTGGCAGCACACTCGCTGACAATTAAAAGGCCTACTAAGGCCATTAAAAAGTTCATTAAAAGAAATTTTTAGCTGTTCGTCCAACCTTTTGGTTGGTGGACAGACGAAAACGCCAAGCGGCCTTTGCACTTTTTTTGGAAATCTCATCCACGGACGGGATGAGGTTTCCAAAAACAAATAAAAATAAAATAAAAACTTTAATTTTTCATTAATAACATGTCCCCTGCTCATGTGACAGAGTCACTTGAGGGGACATATTTCATTTTTTTAAAAATGATTTCTTTTCAGATCTCTTCATCTCTCTGAGGCAGCTCTGTGCCTCAGGCAGACTGTCAAACACACGTTCCTGCACATGTGCAAAGGTCATGCTCACCCAGCTCACACTCTGCCCCCACCTCCACCCCCACCCCACCCGGCACTGAGCGCTGCCGCTCGTGTTTCACGCTGGGAGGGCCTTAATTGGCTTGCCAGTGTGAAATCGCCTTCCGGCCCTGATCCCAGGCGGCAGGTGGCTTCCTGACCGCCCCCGCCCCACCCACCCACCCAACCACCCACCCAACCACCCACCCACCCACCCAACCACCCACCCAACCACCCACCCACCCACCCAACCACCCACCCAACCACCCACCCACCCAACCACCCACCCACCCACCCAACCACCCACCCAACCAACCACCCACCCACCCACCCGACGTGGGTGAATTCTGCTCACAGCGAAACAATGGGAATTGGCATTGGAAGTGGAAAACATGTTTAAAGGAGAGAAGGCTGTGTGTAAGGGAAGGCACCCTGAGATCGAACAAGTGAGAAATGCCTCCAGCCTCTCAGTCTCAAACTGCTGTCTGCAAGAACAGAAGTTAAGAAAATTCATTTTCAATTCGATGTTCAGGGTACTGTGTTACTTTGCCTGGGTCTTTTAAAATCAACGGGCAGGATTTTTCCGTCGGCATGTGGGGGTGGGCCCAACACACTGACAGGTAAAATGAAGCACGCCCGACGTCATCGTGCTGAATAGCGATGTTTCGGTCGGCAGACACACGCCGGAGTTGGCTGCGCACCCGCCGATCTGTAAACGGCCTATTAAGGCCATTAAGGATTTAGTTAAGGTCATTGTTAACGCTGCCCGTCCAACCTTACGGTTGGCGGGCAGGCGAAAAGACCAAGCGGCCTTCGCGTTTTTTTTAGGAAACCTCATTCATGAGCGGGATGAGGTTTCCTAAAGCTTTTATTAAATAAATTTTTTTTAAAATTAATTAATATAAAAACATTTCCCAACTCATGTGACATGAGGGGTCATGTTTAAATCAATTTTTAAACTTTTATTTAATTTTTTGAACATCTATTCAATCTCCCTGAGGCAGCTCTGTGCCTCGGGGATATTGAAGCGCTCTTATGCGCACATGCACGAAAGAGTGCTGGATTTGACTCTCCCTCCTCCCCCCCGCCCGCACAAATAGCACTGAGCGCTACCGGCCGTGTATTATGCTGGGCGGACCCTAATTGGACCGCCCGTGTAAAATGGCGGCTCTGCACCTGCCCCCGCCCACTCTCCCGAGCCTGCCTCCCATATGAAAAGTCCTGTCCTATGTGTTTTACTGTTGCCTTAATGGAGGTATAAGTGGGGGTTAGATTAACTATGGTAGCTAGGAGTTATCCTAGCAGTAATTTGAAAACCTATGTATGTGCTTAAAATCTTTTTTTAAATTTAATAAAGGCTTAATTTATATTTGTAAGAAATCCATAAGACTTGGTGGCCTTATTTTTACTGAATTCAAATCCCGCATTTCGAAATAAGTACAAATTGCAAATAGCTGTGGTGGCTGCTTCAAGTTTCCCTCTGGGATTTGGGCAGCTTGGCATTTACCATCTGCCAAACACAGAAAGATGATGAGGAGGATGGGATAGAATTCTTTTTTCACATTTTGTTATGGACAGGAGAGAAATCAAACTGAACTTCTTTCCTCTCACCAGTTGTCTGTAAGCAGAATGTGTTTTGAATCAGTTTTAAAGTGTGCTGGGTCATATTTTCCCAAACTCTCAGCTTGTGTGGTCCAACTTACCAATAACTCGTAGCAAACTTTTAAAAATTCATTTGTGGATACAGGCATTGCTGGCCGGGCCAGCATTTATTGCCCATCCCTAGTTGCCCTTGAGAAGGTGGTGGTGAGCTGCCTTCTTGAACCGCTGCAGTCTATGTGGTGTTAGGGCGGGAGTTCCAGGATTTTGATCCAGCGACAGTGAAGGAACAGCGATATATTTCCAAATCAGAATGATGAATAGCTTGGAGGAGAACTTCCAGGTGGTGGTGTTCCCATGAGCCTGCTGCCCTTGTCTTTCCAGATGGTAGTGGTCATGGGTTTGGAAGGTTCTGTCTAAGGAGCCTTGGTGAGTTCCTGCAGTGCATCTTGTAGATGGTACACACTGCTGCTACTGTGGATGGGGTGCTGATCAAGTGGGGCTGCTTTGTCCTGGATGGTGTTGAGCTTCTTGAGTGTTGTGGGAGCTGCACTCATCCAGGCAAGTGGAGTATATTCCATCACACTCCTGATTTGTGCCTTGTAGATGGTGGACAGGCTTTGGGGAGTCAGGAGGTGAGTTCCTTGCCGCAGGATTCCTAGCCTCTGACCTGCTTTTGTAGCCATAGTATTTATATGGCTAGACCAGTTCAGTTTTTGCGAGGGGGAAAAAAAGTTTGCTGTGAGTTATTAGTAAATTGGATCACACAAGCTGAGGGTTTGGGAAAATATGACCCAGCACACTTTAAAACTCATTCAAAACATCTTCTGCTTACAGAAAGCTGGTGAGAGGAAAGAAGTTCAGTTTGATTTCTCTCTTGTCCATAACAGCTTGTCTTGGGTTATGATTAACTCAGAAGGCTAGTTTATTCACATTCAAATCTGAGGGAGGAGTATTTGAATGTCCCACTCCACTACACACACACAGTAAGGTGGAACAGAAAAAAAGGAAAGTTTTACAACCATGAATAGCAACAGTAAAACCGAGAAATGAACATTAATTCATGTGATTATCAAAGTCCAGAGTCCAGAGAGTTCAGCTGGCTGAAGACTGGATTTGGAGGTGATGGTGTCATGGTATTGCTGCTGGACTAGTAATCCAGGGACCTCAGGTAACTTTCTGGGAACCTGGGTTTGAATCCTGTCACAGCAAATGGTGGAATTTGAATTCAATAAAAATGTAGAATTAAACATCTGATGATGACTATGAGGCCATTGCTGATTGTTGCAAAAACCCATCTGTTCACTAATGTTTTAATGGGATCAGCTGTGGCTCAGTGGGTAGCACACTTGCCCCCTGAATTAGACGGTTGTGAGTTCAAGTCCCACTCCAGAGACATGAACACAAAAAGTTCAGGCTAACACTCAGATGTTAGAGTTCTCTTTACAATTGGTGCGCATAGTGCAAGATAAAGTTGGTACACAGAGACTGGTGAGTTCTGTAGGTGATGGTAGAAAATCATCCAGCAGAGATAAGCTTTGAGGAGCAAGTTGTTGTTCAGCCTGGAGTTCTGCGGTTGAATGTTAAACAGCAGACTGAAGGTTTCTACAGATCTCAAAGGAATATAGAGATTTTGAAATGGTCACTTGGCCTTCTTTCTCCATAATGATTTCAAAAGGAGTGTTTAAATAGTGTCTGGAACTGGCTTTGGTTTCAGGACTGATAATGTCCCAGCCATTAGCTCTTGAAAGAATTACCAACCAAATTGAGGTTCTTATGTTGGGAAACCATTGTCCAGGCAGACTCTGACTCCACTGGAGAGGTAAGCTTATCAAGATGCAAATGATGCCCATTGTCCCCTCAATGGTCCCCTTTTGAAATAGGCCTGGGCAGTCCCAGGTGTGAGGTGGGTCTGTTAACAGGTCCGCAGGCATAACGAGTTTCAAACTGTGAGTCCTCTGGTTTCGTGATTATAATGTCCTTACAATTGACTGTGAGATTCCACGATGGTGAGAGGAGGATTCTCTTGTTCTTGTAACTCCTGTTGGTAGCTTTCAGAACAAAGGGCCAATCTTGTGGTCATGTGACTATAGCAGCCTTTTTTGGTTCAGCAGAGAGTCCATTTTAAAAGTAGCAAAAAGAATAAAGTTTTGATACATACAGTTTTGGATTCTTTTCATGTCATGTTGACACAACAATTTCATTTGAGAAATGAAGGGCTAAAGAACATTGTGTCACGCTTCTTGAAACTTCTGAAGTTGATTTTGAGGGTGTTTGAGCAAGTTGAAAGATTGCTCCGTGTGTACATCGTGTTCAGGTACACAGTGAGTCAGCATGGTATGTAATTGAAAAATCACACCGAAGGCATTTTTGAGAACAATGGCGGAATTCAACACTAGCAAAGAGGACTGGTCTAATTATGAACGAAGGTTACACATTTGGCTGAAAGGGAACATGATAGGAGAGGAGGATGAAGTAAATGTTTTCTTCACTGTGATGGGGCCAGGTGTTTTTTAGTTGGTCTCCAACCAGTGTTGCCTGAGACCCCCATCCTGTGAAATATGCTGAAATTTATGAGATTCTGGACTCATGTGGCAGCACAACTAAGAATGAAATTACACTGAGAGTGACCTTCCATGAAAGGAAGCAGTTGCCAAGTGAGACTGTTGCAGATTACATTCTTAAATTAAGGAAACTCCCTCATCATTGTGGGTATGGTGCCAACTTAGAAGTTGACCTTAGAGACACGTTTGTAGGAGGCCTAAAGAACAATAAAATTCAGGCCAAGTTTTTGAGCCAAGGCAATAAGCTGACACGGAAGGGGCCTGCGGTGAGCCCACAGCTATGGAAATGGCAGAAAGAGATAGTTGCAGATTGCAAGGGAGTTCTTTACCTGAGCCGACAGGGGAGGTCCATTGAGTTTCAGCATGATCCAGGACACAGCTGGCAAGTTCACAGTCTCAGCCAGAAATTTAGATGCTACCATTGCCGTAGTAGCTACCTAGCATTTAAATGCTCCCCACTCCCCCCACCCCCTTCCATCAGAGTGCGGTGCCTGTGGGGAAAGTTGGTCATATCCAGATGCAGGAGTGGAGGAACCTCCAGGTCGTGGTAAAGCTCCAGGTCACAGCCACGCACCAGGTCGAGGTCATGGTAGAATTAAACCTAGTTCAGGGGGCTGCAAATCCTCAAATGCGCGCATGACAGATATGGAAACAGAAGTTGGTATTATCGAGCAGGAAGACCAAAAGTTGTACTCAGTCAGAGAGCAAGAAAAACAGCGCATGGGAGATGAGAGTAATTCGGGCTGAAGTCAGTGCACAGAGTAGAAATAAAACCGGAAATTCACAACCTGACCTCATCATTGATAGAGCTGCAGTCGTGTCTGTTATCATGGAAGGAGAGTATAAAAAATCCCTAAGTCACTTTCCCATTCACTAAACTGCTGTGAAACTGACTAGTTATTCCAATAACAGTATTCCTGTGTTAGGTGAAGTTAGTGTTAGGATTGAATATATAATAAATCTTGACAATAAATCACTTGCCAAAATTACCCAAGTTGAGAAAGAGGCTTTAGCGACCACATATGGTGTTACTAAGTTCCACAGACACCTATATTGCAGGAAGTTCACTTTGTTAACTTGCGATCAAGCTCTTATGATCATATTTAGTACTAAGAAGGGAGTACCATCGCTAGTGACAGCAAAGTTCAAGGGCAATGATTTTGATGGCTGTCAGTATTCCGCCAAGGTTTACATATGAATTAGGAGCAGGAGGAGGCCACTCGGCCCTTCAAGTCTGCTCCGCCATTCAATATGGTCACGACTGATCTGAACGTAACCTCAACCCACATTCCTGCCTACCCCCGATAACCTTTCACCCCCTTATTAATCAAGAATCTATCCAGCTCTGCCTTAAAAATATTCAAAGACTCTGCTTCCACTGCCTTTTGAAGAAGAAAGTTCCAAAAACTCACAACCCCCTGAGGGAAAAAATTTCTCCTCATCTCTTCTTAAATGGGCGACCCCTTATTTTTAAAGTGACCCCTAGTTCTAGATACTCCCACAAGAGGAAACATCATCTCCACATCCACCCTGTCAAGGTCCCTCAGGATCTCAAAGGTTTCAATTAAGTTGCCTCTTACTCTTCTAAATTCCAGTGGATACAAGCCTAACCTGTCCAACCTTTCCTCATAAGACAACTTGCTCATTCCTGGTATTAGTCTAGTAAACCTTCTCTCCAACTGCTTCTAATGCACTTACATATTTCTCTAAATAAGGAGACCAGTACTGCACACAATACTCCAGATGTGGTCTCACCAATGCCCTGTACAACTGAAGCTTAACCTCCCAACTTTTGTAATCAATTCCCCTCACAATAAATGATAACATTCTATTCGCTTTCCTAATTACCTGCTGTACCTGCATATTACCCTTTTGTGATTCATGCACTAGGACACCCAGATCCCTCTGCACCTCAGAGCTCTACAATCTCTCACCATTTAGATAATATACTTCCTTTTTATTCTTCCTGCCAAAATGGGCAATTTCACATTTGCCCACATTATACACCATTTGTCAGATCTTTGCCCACTCACTTAACCTATCTATATCCCTTTGCAGCCTCCTTAAATCCTCTTCACAATTTACTGTCCTATCTATCTTTGTGCCGTCAGCAAGTTTAACAACCATTCCTTTGGTCCTTTCATCCTTATATAAATAAGTTATTTATATAAATTGCAAAAAGTTGAGGCCCCAGCACTGATCCCTGTGGCACACCACTCATCACAGCGCAAATAGATATAAACGGTTATGACATTGTTTCAATTAAGGAGACATGGCTGCAGGATGACAAAGGTTGGGAACTGAACATCCAGGGGTATTCAATATTTAGGACAGACAAATAGGGAAAGGTGGTGGGGTAGCATTGTTGGGAAAGGAGGAAATCAATACAATAGTGAGGAAGGATATTGGCTCAGAAGATCATGATGTGGAATCTGTTTGGATGGAGATAAATAACGCCAAGTGGCAGAAAACATTGGTGGGGGGTTGTCTATAGGCCCCGAAACAGAATTGGAGATATAAGGGAAGGCATTAAACAGGAAATTAGAGATGCATGCAATAAGGGTACAACTGTAATCACGGCAGACTTTAATCTAAATATAGATTGGACAAACCAAACTAGCAATAATACTGTGGAGGATTATTTCCTGGAGTGTGTACTTGGTGGATTTTTAGGCTAATACATTGAGGAACCAGCTAGAGAGCAGGCTATCCTAGACTAGGTATTATACAATGAGGAAGGATTAATTAACAATATTGTTGTATGGGGTCCCTTGGGGAAGAGCGACCATAAAATGGTAGAATTGTTCATTAGGATGGAGAGTGAAGAAGTTGAAACCGAAACTAGGGTCCTGAATCTAAACAAAGCGAACTACAAGGATATGAGGTATGAGTTGGCAATGATGGATTGGGGAACCTTACTAAAAGGGTTGACAGTGGATAGACAATGACTAATATTTAAGGAACGTATGCATTAATTACAACAATTATTCATTCCTCTCTGGCGTAAAAATAAAACAGGAAAGATGGCTCAACCATGGCTTACAAAAGAAATTAGGGATAGTATTAGATCCAAAGAGGAGACATAAAATTGCCAGAAAAAGCAGCAAGCCTGAGGATTGGGAGCAATTTAGAATTCAGCAAAAGTGGACAAAAAGATTGATCAAGAAGGAGAAAATGGAGTATGAGAGTAAACTTGCAGGGAACATAAAACTGACTGTAAAAGCTTCTATAAATACATGAAGAGAAAAAGATTAGCAAAGACAAATGTAGGTCCCGTTCAGTCAGAAACTGGGGAAATTATAATGGGGAATAAATAAATGGCAGAAGAATTGAACACATATTTTGGTTCTGTCTTCACAAAAGAGGACACAAATAATTTCCCAGAAAAGTTAGGGAACCAAGGGTCTAGTGAGAAGGAGAAATTGAAGAAAATCAGTATTAGTAAAAAAATGGTGCCAGAGAAATTAATGGGGTTAAAGGCTGAAAAATCCCAGGGCCTGATAATCTACATCCTAGAGTATGAAAGGAAGTGGCCCTGGAAATATTGGATGCATTGGTGGTCATCTTCCAAAATTCTATAGACTCTGGAGCAGTTCCTACAGATTGGAGGGTGGCAAATGTAACCCCACTATTTAAAAAAGGAGGGAGAGAAAATACAGAGAATTACAGACCAGTTAGCCTAACATCAGTAGTGGGGAAAATGCCAGCGTCTATTATAAAAGATATGGTAACAGAATACTTGGAAAGCATTGACGGGATTAGACAAAGTCAGCATGGGTTTAAGAAAGGGAAATCATGCTTAACTAATCTACTGGAGTTTTTTGAGGATGTAACTAGTAAAATAGAAAAAGGAGAACCAGTGGATATGGTGTATTTGGATTTCAAGAAGGCTTTTGATAAGGTCCCACATAAGAGGCTAGTGGGCAAAATTAAAGCACATGGGATTGTGGGTAATATACTGGCATGGATTGAGAATCAGTTGACAGACTGGAAACAGAGAGTGGGAATAAATGGGTCTTTTTCCGGATGGCAGGCGGTGACTAGTGGTGTACCGCAGCGATCAGTGCTTGGGCCCCAGCTATTCATGATATATATAAATGACTTGGATGAGGAAACCAAATGCAATATTTCCAAGTTTGCTAATGACACAAAACTGGGTGGGGTTGTGAGTTGTGAGGAGAATGCAAGGAGGCTTCATGGCGATTTAGACAAGTTGTGTGTGTGGGCAAACATACGGCAGATGCAGTATAACGTGGATAAATGTGAAGTTATACACTTCGTGTGAAAAACGGAAAGGCAGAGTACTATTTAAATGGTGATATATTTGGAAATGTGGATGTACAAAGGGATCTGGGTGTCCTTGTACACCAGTCAATGAAAGTAAATAGGCAGGTGCAGCAAACAATTAGGAAGGCAAATGGTATGTTGGCCTTCATTGCAAGAGGATTTGAGTTCAGAAGTAGGGATGTCTTACTGCAGTTAGACAGGGTCTTGGTGAGACCAAACCTGGAGTATTGTGTTCAGTTTTGGTTTCCCTACCTAAGAAAGGATATATTTGCCATAGAGAGAGTACAGCAAATGTTAACTAGGCTGATATCGGGGATGGCAGGACTGTCATGTGAGGAGAGGTTGGTTCGACTGGGCCTGTACTGACTACATTTTAGAAGAATGGGAGGGGATCTGATTGAAACGTATTAAATTCTAACAGGGCTAGACAGACTAGATGTAGGGAGGATGTTTCCCCTGGTTGGGGAGTCTAGAACCAAGGGCCACAGTCTTAGGATATGGAGCAGGCCATTTAGGACTGAGATGAGGAAAAATTTCATCACTCAGAGGGTGCTCAACCAGTAGAATTCTATACCACAGAAGGCAATGGAGGCTGGGTCACTGAGTATATTCAAGAAAGAAACTGATAAATTTTTGGATGTTAGGGACATCAAGGGGCATGAAGAGAATGTGGGGAATATGGCTTTGAGATGGATCAGCCATGATCATATTGAATGGCGGTGCAGGCTCAAAGGGCCGAATGGCCTACTCCTGCTCCTAGTTTCTATGTTTCTATGTCACATCCTGCAAACCAGAAATAGACCCATTTATGCCAACTCTCCGCTTCCTGTTAGCTAGCCAATCTTCTATCCATGCCAATATGTTACCTCTTACAGCATGAACTTTTATTTTCTGCAATAACCTTTGATGTGGCACTTTATCAAATGTCTTCTGGAAATCTAAGTACAGTACATCCACCGGTTCCCCTGTATCCACAGCGCATGTGACTCCTTCAAAGAACTCCAATAAATTAGTTAAACATGATTTCCCTTTTACAAAACCATGTTGACTCTGCCTGATTGCCTGGAATTTTTCTAAATGCCCTGCTATAACATCTTTATTAATAGCTTCTAACATTTTCCCTGACGTTCGACTAACTAGCCTATAGTTTCTTACTTTCTATCTCCCTCCCTTTTTGAATAAAGGAGCATATTTGCTATTTTCCAATCTAATGGAACCTTCCCCGAATCTAGGGAATTTTGGAAATTTAAAACCAACGCATCAACTATCTCACCAGCCACTACTTTCAAGACCTTAGGGTGAAGTCCATCAGGTCCTGGGGATTTGTCAGCTCACAGCCCCAACAATTTACTCAATACCACTTCCCTGGTGATTGTAATTTTCCTGAGTTCCTGCCTTCCATCTATTTCCTGATTTACAGCTATTTCCAGGATGTTAGTTGTCTCCTCTATAGTGAAGACTGAAGCAAAATACCTGTTTAATTCATCCACCATCCTCCTACTTTCCATTATCAATTCCACAGATGCACACTCTATAGAACCAACACTCACTTAGTTAACTCTTTTCTTATTTAAATAGCTATAGAAACTCTTATTATCCATTTTTATATTTCTAGCTAGCTTTCTCTCACTCTAATTTTTCCCCTCCTCATTAATCTTTTTGTCATCTTTTGTTCTTTGCATTCTTTCCAATGTCTGACCTGCCACCCACCTTTGTGTAAATATATGCTTTTTCTTTAAGTTTGATGCTGTCTTTAACTTTTTTAGTTAACCATGGATGGTGGATCCTTGAGATTTTTCTTTCTCATTGGAATGTATCTGTTCTGTGTATTCTGAAATATCCCTTTAAATGTCTGCCACTGAACTTTTTTTGACATATCCCTTAACCTCATTTGCCAGTTCACTTCAGTTACCTGTGCTTTAATACCCTTATAATTGGCCTTATTTAAGTTTTGTTTATTCATTCACGGGATGTGGGTTTCGCTGGCTGGGCCAGCATTTATTGTCCATCCCTAGTTGCCCTTGAGAAGGTGGTGGTAAGCTGCCTTCTTGAACTTCTGCAGGCCATGTGGTGTAGGTACACCCACAGTGCTGTTAGGGAGGGAGTTCCAGGATTTTGCCCCAGCGACAGTGAAGGAACAGCCGATATATTTCCAAGTCAGGATGGTGAGTGACTTGGAGGGGAACTTCCAGGCAGTGGTGTTCCCATCTATCTGTTGCCCTTGTCCTTCTAGATGGTCGTGGCTGTGTGCTTGGAAGGTGCTGTCTCAGGAGCATTGGTGAATTCCAAGTGCATCTTGTAGATGGTACACACTGCAGCTACTGAGCATCGGTGGTGGAGGGAGTGAATGTTTGTGGATGTGGTGCCAATCAAGTGGGCTGCTTGTCCTGGACGGTGTCAAACTTCTTGGGCAGGATTTTCCCCCCATTGGGGGCGAAGTTGAATTGCGGGCACGCCTCCGATCGGCACCCCCATTTGGGGGCGCGGTGCCATTTTTCATGAGCGGGCCAATTAAGGCCCGCCCAGCGTGACATCTGCTCAGAAGCGCTGTGCGTTCCCTGTGCGGGCGGGGGGGTGGATTTCCTAAGCCGGGAGTGCGCTCTCTCGCGCATGCGCACGAAAGAGCGACTCATCTCCTATGGCTAAGTGCTGCCTCAGGGAGATCGGCTGTACTGTCACAAATATTAAAAATAGAAATAATGAATTCCTGACGTGTCCCATGGGACACTGTCACATGAGTTGGGACATGTCCATAACTTTTAAAAAAACTTTAATAAAATTTTTAAAAACCTACATGAAACATCATCCCGCCCTTGGATAAGGTTTTATGCTTGTTCTAATTCCTGCCAGGGCTCCTGGCCTGCCTGCCAACCTTAAGTTTGGACGGTCAGCTCCACTAATTACTTTAATGAGTCTGTCAATGACCTCAATTGGCTATTGACAGGTCGGCGGGTGCGCAGCTGATTTTGCTGTGGGCCCGCCTTCCCAAAAATTTAAATGGGGCGCGGTGACATCGGGAGTTCCGCTCGACACCATCCCGCATCAGCTAGTGGGCCCCGCCCCCCGATGTGAAAATCCTGCCCCTTGAGTGTTGTGGGAGCTGCACTCATCCAGGCAAGTGGGGAATATTCCATCACACTCCTGACTTGTGCCTTGTAGATGGTGGACAGGCTTTGGGGAGTCAGGAGGTGAGTTACTCGTCGCACGATTCCTAGCCTCTGATCTGCTCTTGTAGCCACAGTATTTATATGGCTGGTCCAGTTCAGTTTCTGGTCAATGGAAACATCCAGGAGATGGTCATTGCCTGACACTTGCATGATGCGAATGTTACTTGCCACTTGTCAGCCCAAGACTGGATATTGTCCAGGTCTTGCTGCATTTGGACATGGGCTGCTTCAGTATCTGAGGAGTCGCGAATGGTGTTGAACATTGTTCAATCATCAGTGAACATCCCCACTTCTGACCTTATGATCGGAGGAAGGTCATTGATGAAGCAACTGAATATGGTTGGGCTGAGGACACTACCCTGAGGAACTCCTGCAGTGATGTCCTGGAGCTGAAATGGCTGACCTCCAACAACCACAACCATGTTCCTTTGTACTAGGTATGACTCCAACCAGAGGAGAGTTTTCCCCGATTCCCATTGACTCTAGTTCTGCTAGGGCTCCTTGATGCCACACTCGATCAAAAGTGGCCATGATGTCAAGGGCAGTCACTCTCACCTCACCTCAGGAGTTCAGCTCTTTTATCCATGTTTGAACCAAGGCTGTAATGAGGTCAGGAGCTGAGTGGCCCTGGTGGAACCCAAACTGGGCATCAGTGAGCATGTTATTGCTAAGCAAGTGCCGCCTTGATAGCACTATTGATGTGACCTTCCATTACTTTACTGATGATTGAGAGTAGACATAAAAGGGCGGTAATTGGTCAGGTTGGATTTGTCCTGCTTTTCGTGTACAGGACATACCTGGGCAATTTTCCACAGCCAGGTAGATGCCAGTTTGGCTGGGACATGGCAAGCTCTGGAGCACAAGTCTTCACTACGATTACCGGAATATTGTCAGGGCCCATAGCCTTTGCACTATCCAGTCATTTCAGCCATTTCTTGATATCATGTGGAGCGAATTGAATTGGCTGAAGACTGGCATCTGTGATGCTGGGAACTTCCAGAGGAGACCGAGATGGATCATCCACTCGTCTTGAACACATTTGTTTCTCCCTCAAAATGAACGTAAAATTCAATCGTATTATGATCACTGCTAGGGGTGCCTTCACTAGGAGGTTATCAATTTATCCTCTCTCGTTGCTCAATACCAGGCCTGGTGTAGCCTGCTCTTAGTTGGCTCCAGAATGTGTTGTTCTAAGAAACTATCCCAAAAACATTCTATGAACTCTTCATCCTCGCTACCTTTGCCCATCTGATTTTTCTAATCTACCTGTAGATTAAAATTCCCCAGAATTATTGCTATACCTTTCTAGCAAGCTCCCATTATCTCTTCTTTTATACCCTGTCCTGTGTAGTTACAATTCAGGGGCCTGTATACCACTCCCAAAAGTGATTTCTTGCCTTTATCATTCCTCATCTCAACCTAAACCACTGCTACATCCTGGTTTTCTGAATTTAGGTCATCCCTCTCTAATGTGCTGATACCATCATTAATTATCAGAGCCACTCCCCCAACTTTTCCTAACTTCCTGACCTTCCTAAATGTCACATTCTAGCCCCAATCTATGTCATCCATTAGCCATGTCTCTGTAATGGCTCAGATGGAACTTATTTCTTTCTTTTTGCGCTATTAGTTCATCTATTTGTTTTGAATGCCACATGCGTTTAGATACAGAGATTTTAGTTTTGTCCTTTTATTATTTTTGTAGTGTTTGGCCTTCTCTGCTGATTTACTGTTAGAATTGTACTCTCTGTCCCTTCTTGTCACAGTCTGTTTATCATTTCCCATTTTAATACCTGTGCCTCTTGCCATGTCTCTACTCTTTGGTTTAATCACATCTTCCCAAATTTGACCCTTTGCCCCCACTATTCAGTTTAAAACCCTCTCTACTTCCCTAGTTATGCAGTTCGTGACAACACCAGCCCCAGCACGGTTCAGGTCTAAACTGTCCCAATGGTACAGATCCCACTTTTCCCAATACTGATGCCAGTGCCCCACAAACCAGAACCCACTTTCCCCACACCAGTCTTTGAGTCACACATTCATTTCTCTAATCTTATTTGTCCTTTGCCAATTTGCACGTGGCTCAGGTAATAATCAAGAAATTATTACCTTTGATGTTCTGCCCCTTAATTTGATGCCAATCTCATCATACTGACTATGCAGAGCCACCTTCCTCATCCTGTCTATGTTGTTGATACCTACAAGGAGCATGACCACTGGATCCTCCCCCTCCCAGTTCCTCTCCAGCACTGAGCAGATGTTCTGAACCCTTGCACTGGTCAGGCAACAAAGCCATCTGGACTCTCGCTGTTTGGTACAGAGAACAGTGTCAATCTCCCCTCACTATACTGTCCCCTAATACCACTACATTCCTTTTTGCTCCACCCACTTGAATGGCTTCCTATACCATGGTGCTATGGTCAGATTGTTCATCCACTCTCCACCAAACAAGCTGAGAGAACCTCAAACCTATTGGACAATTGCAAAGGCTCACTGGGTCACCTTACCTGCCTCACTCATAGTCACACCCTCCTGTCCCTGGCCACTGACCAAATTAGAAGACACTATCCTAAATGGTGTGACTGCTTCCTGGTATACAGCACCCAGGTAACTTTCCCCCTCCCTAATGTGTCGCAGTGTCTGCAGCTCAGCCTCCAGCTCAGTGACTCTGAGCCGAAGTTTCTCAAGCCACAAACACTTACTGCAGACATGTTTGCCCTGGATCACAATGTTACCCAGGAGCTCCCACATTCTGCAGCCTTGAAACATCACCTGTGTTGCCATCCTTAATGTGTTTTAAATAATTACTTAATTATATTAATCACTTATTTATGTTGCTTTCTTACATACTTTATTAATTTTACCACCAAATTATGTACTATTTTAAACCTTAGGGATAGAACTTACCAGATACTCACCAAACAGTTAGCTCCTTTCCCTATAGTAGAGCAAGAGCCAGTTTCTATGGGGTGAGAAACATAGAACGAGGAAACAAACAACTCCATTCTCACCAAACTCCAAGTCTTCACTCGGTTTGCCTTGGCTGCACTAAAGAACCCTGAATTTATAATAGACAGGACTGGGGCTATAGTAACCAGGTTCAACCAATTAGCTAATTCATTACTCAGCTCCTACAGCTGAGAATGAGTTTACCCTGTCTAAACTGCAAGAAAGAAAGAACTTAACCTGCTTACACAGTACTTTCCAGTCACTGCTACTTACAGACTAGATTAGATTGTAAAAGCAAAATTTAAGAACAAAATTAACACTTAAAACTCCCATCTCACCAAACTCCAAGTCTTCATTCAGTTAATCAGCTGAACTCCATTTGAGAGCTTGCTAGAGGAAGTTCATCAAGAGCACACAGGGATAGTCCACATGAAAGCAATAGCAAGAAGCTATTTTTGGTATCCAAAGGTGGATGGAAATGTTGAAGTGTTGGTGAAAAGTTGTGAAGTGTGTCCCAGGATGAGAAATGATCCAAACAAGGTTCCTTTCATTCCGTGGTCAAACACAAGGAAAACCATGGGAATGAGTACATGTTGATTTCTTTGAAGTGGAAGGGAAAGAGTATCTGGTCATGGTACAGCAAGCGGCTAAGTGTGGAGTCAATGCCCAATACCACAGTGCAAAACTGTTGATGCTTTGAGAATTTAGTTTGCATTTTATGAATCCCCAGAGGTGTTGATGCCAAATAATTGTCCACAGTTTATGTCAGGAGATTTTGAAATATTTCTGAGTAATAATGGAGTCAAACACACTCAAATACCATCATATCACCAAACATTGAACGATGCTGCAGGAAGAATGGTACTAATTGTGAAGAGGCCTTCACAGGAGTATTTGTTTTGTGACACAGCTAGACAGTAATTTCCATATTTTTCTTTGACACAAACTAGACAACTTTCTCTTCTCTTACTGAATAATCGCACAGTCTGCAACAGGTGGATCACCTTACGAGTTAGTGTTTAAACACACTCCTAGGACAAGGTTTTGTTTGCTTAAGCCTGACGTCAAGAGAAAAGCAAGACAAAGTGAAGGTGAGTCATGAAATTCAGAGAGTTCAGTGCTGGTCAGAAGGCACCAGCGAAAAACCACTGAGATGATAAAAAGTATGTGACTGGAGTTGTTGTAAAGAGACTAGGTGCATGCAGGTATTTAGTAAAGGTTGGAGAGAGAATCCATCAGCGTCATGTAGATCATTTGCTTGAAGGAAGAAGTATGACAAGGGGAGAGCATGAGAAACCTTCCATAGTTCAAATTTCATCTACAGTCCAACCTGAAATTCACAAAGAAACTGCAAGTTTGCTGGTATCAAAGAATCTACTGGGAGAGCAAAGTGAACGAGGTCTTTGATTAAGACAAATCAATCAATGTCACAGTCCAACCATTAAGCAGAGTTGGTAGTCAAAGTCGAAGTTCAGGTTTAATACAGTCAGAGATGATGAGAGAGCAGAGTGAAGTTAATGGAAATGGAATGACATACCCAGACAGAAAGAGAAAGAAGCCGCATAGGTTAATTAAAGGCATGTAGGAAAGGGAGAAGAAAGGAAATTGTTCTTTTAATTATTCCTTGTCAAATGATGATATTTTTTGTTAAAGACATGTTGGTGTTAATGAAAAACATTTTTTTTTGACATGTAGATCCATGGTACTATGGGTCATATATATTTTGGGTATGATTACAGTAACAACATATATGCAACCCAATCTATTAAATATTCAGGTATTATTGACGTTGCTTCAGTCATATTGTATTCTGGGAAATTATGTACATGTACCATTTTACATTTTACTGTAAAAGTTATTGTTACAAGTGGGGAGGGGAAGTCGTGTAAAGCCCTCTCCCCCCCCACTCCTCCCCTCTCTGTTGGGGAGGTGTAAATGAAGTTAGCTCAAAAATAGCTGCCTGAGTTTGAGCATGTGTTAATCTTTCCCAGTGTAATAGACAACACAATCCCTTAGCACCCGCCTTTTCAGTGTCAGGCTAATATTTTTTGTGCTCAAACCCTGGAGTGGAACTTGAACACACAATCTTCTGACTCAGAGGGGACAGGGCTACTGCTGAGCTGCAACTGACAGAAAGGGCTCAGTCCTCCCACAGGCTTCAGTAGCAATTGACATATCTGATACCCTGTGATCTTTCTCATCACCTATTCCTCCAGCTCCTCAATATCTGACACCCGATATGTCCTGTTGTTCCTCCTACTGACCCATTAGCTCAATGTCTTCTCAGGAAGTCAGCGCTTGACCTTCAAACTGATTCAATGTGATCAAACAAAAATTGACACTGATCTGGGAGCCGACCTACATTTTCCAAAAGCCATCTCGAAAAATAATTAAAACTTGAAGGCAGCTTTTGATGGAGTGTTAATGCACCTGCTGGGTGTGTGGTTTCCTATTGGGCTTGTCAGTGGTTGCAAGCTTAGAGATGAAGAAATTTTATTCAGGACAGAGTAAAACTTTACATTTCTGACAAATGGATATTACGAAATTTCCAGTGGATACTTAGGTTACAGAATGTTACAGCATCTCTTTTGTGGGAACGTGCTGTGCTCAGATTGGCTGCCACCATTTATAAGATAAGATAGATAAGACCATAAGGTATAGGAGCAGAAATTAGGCCATTTGGCCCATTGAGTCTGCTCCGCCATTCAGTCATGGCTGATAAGTTTCTCAACTCCATTCTCCCGCCTTCTCCCCATAATCTTTGATCCCCTTACCAATCAAGAACCGATCTATCTCGGTCTTAAATACACTCAATGACCTGGCCGCCACAGCCTTCTGTGGCAATGAATTCCATAGATTCACCACTCTCTGGCCAAAGAAGTTTCTCCTCATCTCTGTTCTAAAAGGTCTTCCCATTACTCTGAGGCTGTGCCCTCAGATCCTAGTCTCTCCTACTAATGGAAACATCTTCCCCACGTCCACTCTATCCAGGCCTTTCAGTATTCTGCAAGTTTCAATCAGATCCCCCCTCATCCTTCTAAACTCCATCGAGTATAGACCCAGAGTCCTCAAACGTTCCTCATATGTTAAGCCTTTCATTCCTGGGATCGTTCTCATGAACATCCTCTGGACCCTCACTAGGGCCAGCACATCCTTCCTGAGATACGGGGCCCAAAATTGCTCACAATATTCTAAATGTGGTCTGACCAGAGCCTTATAAAGCCTCAGCAGCACATCTCTGCTTTTATATTCTAGTCCTCTCGAAATAAATGCCAACATTGCATTTGCCTTCCTAACTACTGACTCAACCTGCAAGTTAACATTAAGAGAATCCTGGACTAGGACTCCCAAGTCCCTTTGCACTCCAGATTTCTGAATTATTTCCCCATTTAGAAAATAGTCTATGCCTCTATTCTTCCTACCAAAGTGCATGACTTCACACTTCCCCACATTGTATTCCATCTGCCACTTCTTTGTCCATTCTCCTAACCTGTCCAAATCCTTCTGCAGCCTCCCCACGTCCTCAATACTACCTGTCCCTCCACCTATCTTTGTATCATCTGCAAACTTAGCCAGAATGCCCTCAGTTCCTTCATCGAGATCATTAATCCTGCCAGACAGCCAATCTTCTATCCATGCTAGTACCTTGCCTCTAACACCATGGGCTCTTATCTTACTGAGCAGCCTCCTGTGCGGCACCTTGTCAAAGGCCTTCTGGAAGTCCAAGTAGATAGCATCCATTGGCTCTCCTTT
Organism: Cetorhinus maximus; assembly: GCF_964194155.1. Taxonomy (NCBI): domain Eukaryota; kingdom Metazoa; phylum Chordata; class Chondrichthyes; order Lamniformes; family Cetorhinidae; genus Cetorhinus; species Cetorhinus maximus. The sequence goes on along the minus strand of NC_135886.1, from coordinate 143,996,641 downwards.
GTCTAACCTACTCATTACCTCCTCAAATAATTCTAACAGATTTGTCAGGCATGACCTCCCCTTGATGAAACCATGCTGACTTTGCCCGATTTTACCATGCACTTCCAAGTATTCTGAAATCTCACCCTTAATAGTGGACTCTAAAATCTTACCAATGACCGAGGTCAGGCTAATCGGCCTGTAATTTCCCGTCTTTTGCCTCACTCCCTTCTTAAACAGGGGGGTTACATTAGCGATTTTCCAGACCTCTGGGACCCTCCCTGACTCCAGTGATTCCTGAAAGATCACCACTAACACCTCCACTATCTCTTCCGCTATCCCCTTCAGAACTCTGGGGTGCAATCCATCTGGTCCAGGTGATTTATCCACCTTCATACCTTTCAGTTTTCCTAGCACCTTCTCCTTGGTAATGGCCATCATACTCACCTCTGCCTCTTGACTCTCTTGAACTTTGGGGATGTTACTCGTGTCTTCCACCGTGCAGACTGACGCAAAGTACCTATTCAGTTCCTCCGCCATTTCTTTGTTCCCCACTACTACTTCTCCAGCGTCATTTTCCAGCAGCCCAATGTCCACTTTTGCCTCTCTCTTACCCTTTATATATCTAAAAAAACCCTTGTAATCTTCTTTTATATTACTGGCTAGTTTACCCTCATATTTAATCTTCTCCCTCCTTATTTCTTTTTTAGTTGTCCTCTGTTGGTCTTTGTAGGCTTCTCAATCCCCTGGTTTCCCACTGCTCTTCACCGCATTGTATGCTTTCTCTTTAGCTTTTATGCTGTCCCTGACTTCCCTTGTCAGCCATGGTTGCCTTGTCCTCCTTTTAGTATGCTTCTTCTTCCTAGGGATGAATTTTTGCTGTGTCTCCCAAATTACTCCCAGAAACTCCTGCCGTTGCTGTTCCACTGGCTTTCCTGCTAGGCTCATCTCTGAGTCAATTCTGGCCAGCTCCTCCCTCATGCCTCTGTAGTTGCCTTTATTCAACTGTAATACCGTTACATCTGATTCCAGCTTTTTCCTCTCAAATTGCAGGGTGAATTCTATCATACTATGGTCACTTCCTCCTAAGGGTTCCTTCACCTTAAGCTCCCTTATCAAATCTGCCTCATTACGCATCAATAAATCTAGAATTGCCTGTTCCCTAATGGGTTCCACCACAAGCTGCTCCAAAAAGCCATCTCGTAGACATTCCACAAATTCCTTTTCTTGGGATCCACTACCAACCTGATTTTCCCATTCTACCTGCATATTGAAATCCCCCATGATCACTGTAACCTTGCCTTTCTTACACGCCTTTTCTATCTCCTGGTGTATCTTGTGCCCCACATCCTGACTACTGTTTGGAGGCCTGTACATAACTTCCATTATGGTTTTTTCACCTTTGCGGTTCCTCAACTCTACCCACACAGATTCTACATCATCTGACCCTACGTCGTTTCTTGCTATCGATTTAATTTCATTTCTTACTAACAAAGCAACCCCACCCCCTCTGCCAACCTGCCTATCTTTTCGATAGGATGTATATCCTTGGATATTTAGCTCCCAGTCCTGATCCCCTTGCAGCCATGTCTCCGTGATGCCCACCACATCATACCTGCCAATTTCAATCTGCGCCACAAGCTCATTTACCTTATTTCGTATACTGCGTGCATTCAGATACAACACCTTCAGTCCTGTATTTCCCGTCCCCTTTCTCATTGTCGTCCCTTTATCTGATGTGCTTGAAGTTAGATTCCTAGCCCTTTCCAAACACTCTGTCCTATTTTGTGTTCTGGAAAATTTAATAGCCTCTCCTGGGCTCTCCTTTCTTTTCAGTTTTTTCATAATTTTCCATGAAGTTGAATCCACCCCCCCACACGCTAACCTGCTGCTTTGTTTCCCATTAGTCATACTTCTTGGAGTTTTACCCTTACCTCCCCCCCCACTTTCTAGTTTAAAGTCCTGTTGTCCACCTTATTTACCCTTTTCGCTAGAACATTGGTCCCAGATTGGTTCAGGTGGAGACCATCCCAACGGTACACATCCCTCCTGTTCCATTACTGATGCCAGTGCCCCACGAAATGGAACCCCTCTTTCCCGCACCACTCCTTTAGCCACGTGTTTACTTCCCTTATCCTCGCGTCCCTATGCCAATTTGCACGTGGCTCGGGTAGTAATCCAGTGATTATAATCTTTTAGGACCTGTTCTTTAATTTAGTTCCTAGTTCCTGATAATCCCCAAACAGGTCCTCTTTCCTAGTCTTACCTATGTTATTTGTCCCGACGTGGACCACAACAACTGGATCCTCCCCCTCCCTCTCCAATATCCTTTCAAGCCGGTCAGAGATGTCCCTCACCCTGGCACTGGGCAGGCAACATACCATGTGGGACTCTCGATCCTGCTTACTAAGGATGCTATCAATTCCCCTAATTATAGAATCCCCTACAACTACCACTTGTCTTTTTGCTCCCCCCTCTTGAATGGCCTCCTGTGCCACGGTGCCGTGGTCAGCTGGCTCATCCTCCCTACAGCCCTGTTCCTCATCCACACAGGGAGCAAGAACCTCGTACCTGTTGGACAAGGTCAAGAGCTGAGGCTCCTCTGTCCCTGAACACAGGATCCCTCTACCTGCCTCACTTGTAGTCACACCCTGCTGATCCTGACCACTGACCGAATTGAGGTACTTAATCTACCGGGTGTGACCGCCTCCTGATACAAAGCGTCCAGGTAACTCTCCCCCTCCCGGATGTGCCGCAGCGTCCGGAGCTCGGACTCCAGCTCATCAATTCTGATCCGGAGTTCCTCCAGCAACCAACACTTGCTGCAGATGTGGTCACTGCGGCTAACAATGGGATCTGCCAGCTCCCACATCATACAGCTACAGCACATCACCCGCCCAGCCATCTCTACTTAGATAATTAATTTATTAATTAGCTTTGCAGTGTTTTTTCTTTTCAAATTTGGTGCATATATCCTACGAGTCTGCTCCCTGGAGACAAGGCTGCAAATCTCTGAGGTAAGCTAGATTTATACTCACCGCTCCGGTGCTCCTCCCTCCAAGTCTGCTCCCTGGAAACAAGGCCACGAATCCCCAAGGTAAGCTAGATTTATACTCACTGCTCCTGTGCTCCTCCCTCCGAGTCTGCTCCCAGTATTTACTCACCATTCAGCTGCTTTTTCTTTAAAATCCACTTTCAGAAGAGTGTCCCTCGCGGGTCTGGTGCACTCCTGAAGGCACTGCCTCTTCCTCTCTCTTTTTTTTTAGGTTTGAGGAGGAGGGAGGGATGGAAACACTACAGCAATGTAATGTTTGGGGCTATTCCGTTCTTTGACAGTGGGTCCTCCTCGATTCCCTTCTGAGTCGTGGTGTCTGCGGCGACTTCTCCCAACATGCTTCAGTCTCTTCTCACCAGTGCCCTCTGTTGGAACCCAATACAACAGAAGTACTTCATTAACAAAAACAGAAAATGCTGGAAAAACTCAGCAGGTCCAACAGCATCTGTGGAGAGAGAAAAAACAGAGTTAACATTTCGAGTCCGCGTGACTCTTCTTCAGAGCTCCTTGACTCTTAGCTCTGACGAAGAGCCATAAGGACTTGAAGCATTAACTCTGTGTTTTTTTGTCTCCACAGATGCTGTTAGACCTACTGAGTTTTTCCAGCATTTTCTGTTTTTGTTTCCGATCTCCAGCATCCACAGTATTTTGCTTTTACAGAAGTACTTCATTGTTGTGAAGTGTTTTGGGAATCCTTTGGCTGTGAAAGGCACCCTATAACCAAGTGTTTCTTCCATCTGAGGGTGTAGGTTTAATATCTCATATAAAAGAGGACACCTTCAACAGTGCAGCACTCCCTCACTACAGCACAGGGAAGATCAGCCTAGATTATGTGCTCAAGTTTGCTGGATGGAGTCTTGAACTTATGACTTTCTGACTGAGAAACGTTCTGATTCAGGCTATTCACTGAGTCACAGCTAACACAGCATTAGGCGTTGAATTTGATTTTGTGTGATTGTGTAGAATGGACAATAAATTGGTGATGGGTTTTTACACCTCTTCCCATTTTTATTTCCGTTGCCGTTAATGGGAGCGGAGGAAACCAGGCAGCTGGTCAGGATCGCGCATTTATGCTACGGCCAATAGTCAAAATAATCCCCCACTGTCTAGGAAAATGTCGGAGTTCCAAAGGGAGCCATTGCAGGCGTTCTCCACAAGGTAAACACCACTCCTTCACTGGACAATGCAGCTCATAGAATTTGTGTTACTGCCATGATTAGTTTTTAAACTGTTCTCCTGCAATTACATTCTAATTTCCTGTCATAGGTCAGTGAAGTAAAATCCAGTCACTATGAGCTTTGCTTTAATTGTGCTCTTAAACTGTGTTTCCTTGGATGCTCAGCAGCACATAATATAGCAGCCTGACCCTGTGCTACCAAGGTAAGTCTTTGTGAATTCTTTCTCCTTCAAAATGAAATTGTGATTTCCCTGATGGCACATGACCCGGGGGTCACTAGAGGTCATTGGTGTCACACCATGTTCTTATTTGCGGAGCTGGAATACCTCTGATGTTTGTAGAATATATTGAACAAGTGGCTCTTCAGCGAATGGTCAATGAAACACAACCTCCCCCTGTGACACCAGGAATGTGCAACTCACTCAGTCTTTGTGCTTTGAAGGTTACAGCGGTCACAACACTACTTAGTGGGGTTTATGTTTTGGAAGCCTCCATCCTATGTTGTTTCTGCCATTTCTTTAACTGTTAGCACATGGACTCTGTAATATAAACCCCCAGGAGGATCCCACCCTTCAATCGCTTAATAGATGTTAGTCTCTTAGTAAAACATGTTTTCAGTGTTTCACTCCTGGCTGATGAAAGTTGAGACACCATTCGTATCTTTAAAAAGCACTGGTTGTTCAAATTTTACCCTCTGTAACACACTTGTTTCTCTTATGTTCTCTTATTACATAAATCGTTTATTCTTTAACAGTTAAAGCTCAGTTGGCAGTGCTCTCACCTCTGAGTCAAAAGGCTGTGTGTGTTCAAGTCCCATTCTAGTGACTAGCTGATATAGTCCAGGCTGACAGTCCCAGTGCAGTGTTAGAACTGCACTGTCAGATGTGCCATCTGTTGGACGAGACATCACACCGAGGCCTTATCTGCCTTCTCTGCCTTCTCAGGTGAATATAAATGGTTCCGTGTCCATTATCTTGAAGAAGAGCAAGGATGTTATCCCTGGTACATAAACAAAATACTTTGGATGCTGAAAATCTGAAACAAAAACAGAAAATGCTGGAAATGCTCAGCAGGTCAGACAGCCTCTGTGGAGAGAGAAACCGAGTTAACGTTTTAGGGTGATGATCTTTCATCAGAACTGGGAAAAGTTAGGAATGTAACAGGTTTTAAGGAAGTGAAAGGTAGGAACAGATGGGAGTGTCTGTGATAGGGCGGAGGAGAGCAGAGATTAAGTATTGAAACAGTCCCTCCCTAACAGCACTGTGGGTGTACCTACACCACATGGACTGCAGCGGTTCAAGAAGGCAGCTCACCACCACCTTCTCAAGGGCAATCAGGGATGGGTAAATGCTGGCCCGGCCAGTGATTCCCACAACCTGTGAAAGAATATATAAAAAAAAGGTTGGTGGTGCCAGGTCAAAAGCAGTGGTAATGGGACAAGTAAAGAAACAAAAGAAGGGGATAGAGGAGGTGTGAATGGCAGGAGAATGAACATCTGCCAATCAAAAACAAAAGGAAGGGGAAAAAATAGACTAAAACCTTAACTTGCAAAGAAAATGGAAACAAAATGGGGACAGAGATTATGGGCAGAATTTTACGTGGCAGGATATTAGGGTCGCGCCGAAGTCAATGGGCTTTTGGAAGGTTTGCTGCATTTTACAGGCCGGCCTCCACTGTGACAGGGCCATAAAATCCCACCCTATGGGCCTAAAGTTATTGAACTCGATGTTAAGTCCAGAAGACTGTAGAGTGCCTAATGGAAAGATGAGATGCTATTCCTCTTATGTTGAACTTTACTGGAACAATGCAGCAGGCCAAGGACGGAGATGTCAGGGTCAGAGCAAGGTGGAGGGTTAAAATGACAGGCCAGGAGGAGCCCAGGGCTATACTTGCGGACTGAACAGGGGTGTTCTGCAAAATGTTCACCCAATCTGCGTTTGGTCTGTCCAATGTACAGGAGACCACATTATGAGCAGTGACCACAGTATAGCAAATTGAAAGTGAAGTGTATAAATTGCTCCATCACCTGGAAGATGTTTTTGGGGCAGTGAGGAGAGAGGAAGTAAGAGGGCAGGTGTTGTACCTCTTGCACTTGCATGGAAATGTGCTGTGGGAAGAGGAGGGAATACTAGGGTATCGCAGAGGGAAAGGTCCCTGGCCAATATTTAACCACCAACCAACATCACCAAAATAACACATTATCCAGTCATTAACACGTTGCTGTTTGTGGGAGTTTGCTGTGTGAAAAATTGACTACAGCATATCTTGCATTACAGCACTGACTACACTTCAGAAGTATTTCATTGGCTGTGAAGTGCTTTGGGATGTCCTGAGGTTGTGAAAGATGCTATACAAATGCAGGCTCTTCTAAATTGCCTTTCATTCTGTTTCTATGTTGAGTGTTTCACCAAGTGGGATGGATGAGAAGAAAGACTTGCACTTATTCAGCACTTTTCGCAATCACCAGACATACCAAAACGTTTACAGACAATGAGGTGTTTTTGAAGTGTAGTCACTGTTGTAATGTAGCAAACTCAGCAGCCAATTTGCACACAGCAAACTCCCAATGACCAGATAGTCTGTTTTGGTGATGTTGATTGAGGGAAAAACTTTTTTGCCCGGGAGATTGGGGAGAACTTTCCCTGCTCTTCTTCAAATCGTGCCATAGGATCTTTTACTCACACCTGAAAGAGAAGGCGAGGCCTTGGCTTAAAACCTCATCTGAAAAACAGCACCTCCAACAATACAGCACTTCCTCAGTACTACACTGGAGAGCCAGCCTTGAGTCTTGTGCTCACGTCCCAGAGAGGGGTTTAAATCTGGAACATGCTAACTCAGAGGCAGGAGTATAACCAACTGAGCCACAGCTGGTGAGTGAACGTATGGTACTAGTGATGGACTGTCCTATGAACAGAAATGAGGAAATTTTACTTCCAAGTCATTTAACAGCCTCCTTCTGTTATTGATCTTTTGTGTTTCGATATGTAGGTTATTGGTGAGGGGTCCAGGAGGAGACAGGCGACTATGCCGGAGTGAGATGGAGACTGAGTGAGTAGTGAATCAGGTTCACATGGGAATTCGGTGCTCAGGGAAAGAGGTGTGGTATACACAGGAATGATTCTAAATTAATTAAGTGAGTAATTAAAGTAAATGAGCTAAATAACATAAGTTAGAATGGCGGGACAGATGTTATGTTGCAACTGTGGCATGTGGGAGCCTTTGGACGCCAAGGTGATCCATGACAAACACGTCTACAGGTGGCGTAAGCAGCTAGAGGAATTCCGGATTAAGGTTATTGACCTGGAAGCTGAACTGCAGACACTGCGCAACATAAGGGAGGGGGAGAAATACCTGGACACTTTGTTCCAGAAGATGGTCGTACCTCTTAGAATAGCGTCATCTGTTTTGGTCAGCAGTGAGGGACAGGAGGTTGTGACTGTCAGTGAGGCAGGTAATGGGACCGAGCAGGCAGTGGTAGAGGAGCCTCAGACTTTGCAATTGTCAAACAGATTGGAGATGCTCGCAACCTGTGTGGATGAAAGCGAGGTCTGCAAGGTGGATGAGCAGGCTGGTCATGGCACTGTGGTACAGGAATCAGCTCAAGCTGGGCAAGCAAACTGGAACGTAGTGGTAGTAGGGGATAGTATAGTGAGGGATTGACACCGTTCTCTGCAGCAAACAGTGAGGGTCCACAAGGCTGTGTTGCCTGCCCGTTGCCAGGGTTCGGGACATCTGCTCAGGGCTGGAGATGAACTTGCATTGGGAGGGGGAGGAACCAGTAGTCGTGGTCCATGGAGGTACCAACAACATAGGCAGGACAAAGAAGGAGGTCCCGCATAGTCAGCATAAGAAGCTAGGTATTAAATTAAGAAGCAGGACTTTATCCCATCTGGTTTACTAATGTCCTTTAGGGAAGGAAATTTGCCATCCTTACCTGGTCTGGCCTACATGTCACTCCAGACCCACGGCAATGTGGTTGACTCTTAAATGCCCCCTGAACAAGGACAATTAGGGATGGGCAATTAATGCTGACCTAGCCAGCCACTCCCACATCCTAAGAACAAATAAAAAATACTCTAGATTATTACCTGAGCCACGTGCAAATTGGTAAAGGGCAAGTAGGATTAGAAAATGAGTGCGTGGCTCAAAGGCTGGTGTGGGAGAAGTGGGTTCCAGTTCGTGGGGCACTGGGAAAGTGGGGGCTGTACATTATGATGGTCTACACCTGAACCGTGCTACGGCATGTGTTCTTGTGAATCACATAACTAGGGAAGCAGAGAGGGCTTTAAACTAAACAAGGTGGGGTGAGGGATCAAGCTAGGGTAGATGTGGCAAATCAAGAGATAGATTCAGGACAGGAGACCATAATAGTAATATGGGAAATAAAGGTCACAGAATAACAGGAAGGGGCATGGAAACCTAGAAACATAGGAGATAGGAGAAGGAGCAGTTAATACTCCTGTGAGGTTGAGTGTCTTGGGCTACAGGAAGATATAGACGGGATGGTCAAATGGGCAGATAAGTGGCAGATGGAATTTAACCCTGAAAAGTGTGAGGTGATACACTTTGGAAGGAGTAATTTGACAAGGAAGTATTCAATGAACGGCATGACACTAGGAAGTTCTGAGGAACAAAGGGACCTTGGCGTGTGTGTCCATAGATCTCTGAAGGCGGAGGGCCATGTTAGTGGGGTGGTGAAAAAGGCGTTTGGGACACTTGACTTTATCAATCGAGGCAGAGATTACAAAAGTAGGGAGGTCATGTTGGAGTTGTATAGAACCTTGGTGAGGCCACAGCTGGAGTACTGTGTGCAGTTCTGGTCGCCACATTATGGGAAGGATGTGATTGCACTGGAGGGGGTGCAGAGGAGATTCACCAGGATGTTGCCTAGGATGAAACATTTAAGTTATGAAGAGAGGTTGGATAGACTTGGGTTGTTTTCATTGGAGCAGAGAAGACTGAGGGGCGTCCTGATTGAGGTGTACAAGATTATGTGGGGCATGGACAGGGAGCAGCTGTTCCCCTTAGTTGAAGGGTCAGTCACAAGGGGACATAGGTTCAAGGTGGGGGGCAGGAGGTTTAGGGAGGATGTGAAGAAAAACTTTTTTACCCAGAGGGTGGTGATGGTCTGGAATGCGCTGCCTGGGAGGGTGGTGGAGGCGGGTTGCCTCACATCCTTTAAAAAGTACCTGGATGAGCACTTGGCGCGTCATAACATTCAAGGCTATGGGCCAAGTGCTGGTAAATGGGATTAGGTAGGTAGGTCAGGTGTTTCTCACGTGTCGGTGCAGACTCGATGGGTCGAAAGGCCTCTTCTGCACTGTGATTCTGTGATTCTGTGAATACGGCCCTTTGAGCCTTCTCCGCCATTCAGTATGATCATGGCTGATCCTCTATCTCAACACTGTACTCCAGCTCTCTCCCCATACACCTTGATGCCTTTAGGGTCCTGAAATCTATCTATTTCCTTCTTAAATATATTCAGTGACTTGGCCTCCACAGCCTCTGTGGTAGAGAATTCCACAGGTTCACCACCCTCTGAGTGAAGAAATTTCTCCTCACTTCAGTCCTAAATGGCCTGCCCTGTAGCCTGAGACTGTGACCCCTTGTTCTAGACCCCCCCAGCCAGAGGAAACATCATCCCTGCATCCAGTCTGTCCCTGTCAGAATTTTATACATTTTCAATGAGATCTCCTCTCATTCTTCTAAACCCCAGTGAATACAGACCTAGTCGGCCCAATCTCTCCTCATACAACATTCCTGCCATCCCAGGAATCAGTCTGGTGACCCTTCACTGCACTCCCTCTATGATAAGTATATCCTTTCTTAGGTAAGGAGACCAAAACTGCACACAATACTCCAGATGTGGTCTCACTAAGGCCCTGTATAGCTGCAGTAAAACATCCTTGCTCCTGTACTCAAGTCCTCCTGAAATGAAGGCCAATATACCATTTGCCTTCTTAACTGCTTGCTGCACCTGCATGCTTGCTTTCAGTGATTGGTGTACAAGGACACCCAGGTCTCTTTGTACATCAACATTTCCCAATCTGTCACCATTTAAATAATATTCTGCCATTCTGTTTTTCCTACTGTAATGGATAACTTCACACTTATCCATGTTATACTGCATCTGCCATGTATTTACCCACACACCCAACATGTCTGAATCATCCTGAATCTTCTTAACATCCTCCTCATCGCTCACATCCCCATCAAGTTTTGTGTTGTTAGCAAACTTGGAAATATTACATTTGGTACCTCATCCAAATCATTGATATATATTGTGAATAGCTGGGGTCCAAGCACTGATTCCTGTGGTACCCCACTAGTCACCACCTGCCAATCTGAAAAATACCCATTTATTCTGACTCTCTGTTTCCTGTCTGCTAGTCAGTTCTCAATCCATGCCAATATATTACCCCCAGTCTTATGTGCTTTAATTTTACACTCTAACCTCTTATGTGGGACTTTAACAAAAGCTTTCTGAAAATCCAAATATACCACATCCACTGGTTCTCCCTTATCTTTTCTGTTAGTTACATCCTCAAAGAACTCCGGTAGGTTTGTCAAACATGATTTCCCTTTTATAAATCCATGTTGAGTTTGTCTAATCCCATTGATATTTTCTCAGTGTCCTGTTATCACATCCTTTATAATACATTCTAGCATTTTCCCTACTATTGATGTTCAGCTAATTGGTCTGTAATTCGTTGTTTTCTCCCTCCCTTCTTTTTTAAATAGTGGGATTACATTTTCCACTGTCCAATCTGCCAGGACTGCAGAGAGATAAAACCTAAGAATACATCAATATTCAAGACTACATGTTACAAAGATAACAAAAAGACAAAACTAAAAGCTCCGAATCTGAATGTGCGAAGCATTCATAATAAAATAAATGAATTGATAGGGCACATTGAAGTAAATAAATATTATCTGATAGCCATTACAGAGACATGGCTACAAGATGACAAGGACTGGGTCCTGAATATTGAGGGGTTTATGACCTTCAAGAAGAATAGAAGCTGGGTAAAGGTGGAGGGGTAGCACTGTTGATCAACGTTCCTGATTATCGGGGGTAGGCAGGAATGTGGGGTTGAGGTTACCTTCAGATCAGCCGTGATCTTATTGAATGACGGAGCAGGCTCGAGGGGCCGAGTGGCCTCCTTCTGCTCCAAATTCGTACGTTTCCATGTAAGGATGGCATTGGTGCAATAGTTAGAGATGACCTTGTTTCAGAAGATCAGTATGTAGAATCAGATTGGGTGGAGTTGAGGAATTGTAGGGGCAAGAAGTCACTAGTGGGAGTGGTCTACAGGCTCCCTAACAGTAACCACAATGTGGGGCAAAGTATACAAGAAGAAATATTGTGTGCTTGTGATAAAGGGACGGCAATAATCATGGGTAATTTTAATCCATGTATAAACTGGAAAAACCAGATTGGCTGTATTAGCCCGCATGAGGAGCTCATAGAATGCTTTTGGGATAGTTTCGTAGAGCAGCACATTCTGGAACCAACCAGAGAGTAGGTTATATTGGACTTGGTATTGTGTAATGTGACAGGATGAATTAATGACCTCAGAGTAAAGGCACCCCATAGGTAAAAGCGACAACAATGTGATTGATTTTTACATCCAGTTTGAAAAGGAGAATAGTGGGTCTAAGACTAGCATTTTAAGCTTAAATAAGGACAACTATCAGGGCATGAAAGCTGAGCTGGCTGAAATGAACTGGGATACTAGGCTAGGGGATAGATCAATAGAGAAGCAGTAGCAGACATTTAAAGGATATTTCAGAATACTCAGAATAAGTATATCCCTACTATAAAGAACAATTCTAAAGGGAGGACCCACCATCCATGGTTAACTAAAGAAGTGAAGGAAAGCATCAAACTTAAGGAAAAAGCATATAACTATGCAAAGGCGAGTGGCAGGTCAGGTGATTGGCCAGAATATAAAGAACAGCAGAGAATGACTGAAAGTTAATCAGGAATAAGAAATTAGGGTATGAGAGGAAGCTAGCTAGAAGTGTAAAAACAGGTAGCAAGAGTTTCTATAAGTATTTAAAAAGGAAAAGAGTAAGTATAGTGAGTGTTGGTCCTCTAGAGAGTGAGAATGGTGAGTTAATAGTAGATAATGAAATAAACAAATATTTTGCTTCTGTCTTCACTATAGAGGATACAAAAAACATTCCAGTAATAGCTACAAATCAGGAGGTGGAGGGGAGAGGGGAACTTGGTGAAATTACAATCACCAGGGAATCAGTACTGAGCAAACTGATGGAGCTGTGGGCTGACAAGTCTCCGGGTCCAGATGGACTTTATCCTAGGGTCTTAGGATAAGACTAATGAGGTAGTAGATGCGTTGGTGTTAATTTTCCAAAATTCCCTAAATTCTGGAAAGGTTCCATCAGACTGGAAAGCAGCAAATATAACCCCTCTATTCAAGAAGGGAGGGAGGCAGAAAACAGGAAACTCTAGGCCAGTTAGCTTGACATCTATCATGGGGGTGTTAGATTTGATAATTAAGGAGATCACAGCTGGGCACTTAGAGAAACTCAAGGTAATTGGGACGAGTCAATATGGTTTTATGAAAGGGAAATCATGTTTAACCAATTTATTGGAGTTCTTAGTAGGAATAACATGCGCAGTGGATGAAGGAGAGACTGTAGAAGTACTATACTTGAATTTCCAGAAGGCATTTGATAAGGAGATGTATCAAAGGTTATTGTGAAAAATAAAAGCTCATAGTGTAGGGGGTAACATATTAGCATGGATAGAGGATTGGCTGGCTGGTAGAAAGCAGAGGGTATGCAAAATAGTTTTTTTCTGATTGGCAGGATGTGACGAGTCCCACAGGGGTCTGTTCTGGGGCCTCAACTTTTTACAACTTATATCAATGACCTAGATGAGGGGAGTGAAGGCATGATAGCTAAATTTGCAGATGACACAAAGATAGGCAGGAAAGTATGTTGTGAGGAAGACGTAAGGAGGCTGCAGATGGACATAGATAGGTGGAGTAAGTGGGCAAAAATAAGGCAGATGGAGTATAACGTGGGAAAATGTGAAGTTGTTCACTTTGGCAGGAAGAATAAAAAAGCAGAGTATTACTTAAATGGACAATGGATGCAGAATTCTAAGCTGCAGAGGGATCTAGGTGTTCTAGTGCATAAGTCATAAAGAGTTGGTGTGCAGGTACAGCAAGTAATCAAAAAGGCTAACAAGATGCTATCCTTTATTATGAGAGGAATTGAACATAAAAGTAAGGATGTTATGCTTCAGTTATACAGGGCATTGGTGAGACCGTATTCAAATATTGTATGCAGTTTAGGTCCCCTTATTTAAGGAAGGATGTAAATGCATTGGAGGCGGTACAGAGGAGGTTTACTAGATTGATACCTGGAATGAGTGGGTTTTCTTATGAGGAAAGGTTGGACAGACTGGGCTTGTTTCCAGTGGAGTTTAGGAGAGTGAGGGGTGATTTGACTGAAGTCCACAAGACCCTGAACGGTCTGGACATGGAAAGGATGTTTCCTCTTGTGGGTGAGTCCAGAACTAGCGGCAATGTTTTAAAGTTAGGGGTCGCCCTTTTAGGGCAGAGATGAGGAGAAATTTTTTTCTCTCAGAGGGTTGTGCAACTTTGGAATTCTCTGTCTTAGAAGGTGGTGGAGGCGGGGTCACTGAATATTTTTAAGGTTGAGGTAGATAGATTCTTGTTAGGCAAGGGAATCAAATGTTATCGAGGGTTGATGGGAATGTAGAATTTGAAACACAAACAGATCAGCCATGATCTTATGGAATGGCAGAGCAGGCTCGAGGGGCCGAATGGCCTATTTCTTCTCCTATGTCGTATGTCCGTATGCTCGTATCAAGCAGGTTCCTCTATAGGTTTTGAGAATAGCCAATTGATTCTGCAAACTAGATATCTGTTTACCTGGGCTTGATTTTGTTGCCTCACTATTTATGTGGCTGATTAGAAGCCAACACTCTCGACAGTGATAGTTTAGATTTCCTTTGGGGGAGTGGACACTCCAAGATCTGATTTTAATCTGGGCACAGGGAGCCGTGGGGCCTGTGTTAATCCCACTTGGGCCAGGTTCCATTTACAGTGAAGAGCCCGACTTTTGCATATTCATCAAAGACTAAGTTACCTGTGAAGGAAGGGAACTGCCGCAATTTAACTACCCCATCTCCCAGGAAATTGGAAAGGAAGTAATTCTTTGTTGACCATTTCTTTGTTAAGCTCTGCTGCTGGTCTTTTGAAAAGCACCATGATGCTGGCTGTTTTTACACCTTTACTTCTCTCCTTGTCTCTCGGTGGGTAGAAAGGGTTTGTTGTTCTCTCATTTCTCTGGGTTCCACCAGACAGCTGTCCATACTTTGGCCTTGTCAATTTCTCATTGTCCTTCGAAAAGACAATGAGCTATAAGACATTAGGGAGCTTTGAGCACTGAGGAGACCCAGCATGGTCTCTGATCCTGGCCAAATATAACAATTATAGACCCTTACTTCACTGGTGTTTTGATAAAATCAATCTATTCCTTGATAAGCTGTCAATCCCAAAGAAGACTACTTATAATTTTCCCCCGATTAGTTTAGCAGCACATGATTTAGCCCTCATTTCTCGTTCATGCTTTTAAGCAATTATGCTCCTTTACCAAGTACCCAGCCAATGTCTCAAGCCCATTCATTTATCCAGATCACACGACCCTGATGATTCCCATTTCTTCGGCCTTTCTTAATCCTCCTGAAGAACAAGCACCAAAAACCAGTCGAGAAAGCTCAAAATCGTTTATGTTCCTTTCTTGAGGAATGGTTGGCTGATGTGGTGTAGGAGATGTTTATTCTCACCCCTTACCTTTCTGAAGTTAACATGCCAGGTTTCTATATTAGCAGAGAGTCCACTGAGTGAGTCAATATTTAGTAAATTGCATTTATATGCCACTTTTCAAAATCTCAGAAAGTTCCAAAGAATTTAACAGCCAATTGAATACTTTTTATGAAGTGCAGTTGTTATTATAATGTAGGAAACAGCAGCCAATTCTCACACAGCGAGATCCTACAAACACCAATTAAATACATTTCTGATCTTTTTTTAATGGATATTGATTAAGGGATAAATACTGGCAGATCATAGAGAAAATTCCATTGCTCTGTTTCCAATAATTCCTTGGAATGTTTTACGTCTACTTGAGTGTGCAGGCTTCATATCTCATCTTCTGACAATGCAGCACTCCCTCAGTACTCCACATTATTCGGCTGGTGTCAACGTTTCTGAGGGACTGACTAGGAGTGTGCTAATATGTTCAAGTATACTTAGCAGGGAGAGCGTCTATTTTCCACTTCATGTAGAACAGCTTCAAGAGCAATTTCCCAACAACATTTACACTATGAGTCTTTTTACTCATTCAAAGGAAAAAGTGATTTAAACTCCAGTCCAGTGTTATGAATGGAAACGTGGTTCTAATTAATTCACCCAAGTCATCGAGTCAAGCAGAGGGCAAAAGTTAAATACTGTAGATGTTGGTAATCTGAAGTAAAAACAGAAAACAGTAGAAACACTCAGCAGGTCAGGCAGCATCTGTGAAGAGAAAAATAGAGTCAACAGTTCAGGTTGATGAACTTTAATCAGAACCAGAAGTTGGCGACTTAATAGTTAAGAAGCAACACCTCACATTATTTAGCTCAGAAAGAACTTAAAAATCCAAAAGTGACAGAACTGCCATTGAACAAAAACATATTTTGAAAATGGTGTATGTGTCTTCATGTGAGGGGATGCCATTCATCCCAGAGGGAACCAAGAAAATAGCAAGTGACAAATGGAATATGTGAGGGGAGGGATGGCATTTCAGATGGAATTGTTTGGATTTATGTGGAAAAGTACAAGGTTCTAATTATAGGTGGTATTAATTACTTTGAATTAAAGCATAATAAGATTAGAGACCTTTAAACAGTGGGAGGCAGATGCATGGAGCTAATGAAGGATTGCTTCAGATGGAGTGAATGAGAGAGAGGGAAAGTGATGATGTCTAATTTCGCAGTCGGCCCAAGCTGTCAGTAACATTTGGGATGCTGAGAAGGGACTCGAGCAGCTGTGATAGCAATGCCATTATATCTGATGGCGTAACAAGGGCAAAAATAAGGGGAAAAACAAAATGAGTCCAGTAAATGTTAAGAGTTGAGCCAAGAACTTGATGCATAGAAGCATAAGAAATAGGAGCAGAAGTAGGTTATTTGACCCTTCGAGTCTGTTCCGTCATTCAAAACGATCATGACTGATCTGATTGTGGCCTCAACTCCACTTTCCTGCCTGTGTCCCATAACCCTTGACTCCCTATAGTTCAAGCTAGCCAATCCTCTAATGATGATGATGATGGCAAGTTCTTCGCAGCTGAAGATCTTTGGAGGGCTTGCCTCAGTGACGGTTGACATGATTGTTAGTGACTAAAGAGACCAATTCTTTGATATTCAGGCTCTTGAATTGGGGCACTGAATCTTCTTGTCTGGGGGGACTCTGGTATAAGCAGATTCCTTCCATTGTCTGTGCCTTTCCTCAGCAGCCTTGTATCTGTTTGTTTTGAACTTGCAGGTTACCTTCCTGGTTGTTGTATGCCAGCTGCCTCTGTCAGTAGCCTCCTGTTCCCCCACCCATTGATCAATATCAGCCAGAGGGATTTGCCTTTTCAGCTGGTCTTTGAAGCGTTTTCAAGGTGCACCTCAGTCTTACTCACTGCACCATAGTTCACCATAAAGCACTGCTTTTGGCATTCTGGAATCCTCCATGTCTGACATCTACTTTTGTAGATTACAGAAGTAGAGAGGTCATGTTGAAGTTGTATAGAACCTTGGTGAGGCCACAGCTGGAGTACTGTGTGCAGTTCTGGTCGCCACATTATAGGAAGGATGTGATTGCACTGGAGGGGGTGCAGAGGAGATTCACCAGGATGTTGCCTGGGATGAAACATTTAAGTTATGAAGAGAGGTTGGATAGACTTGGGTTGTTTTTGTTGGAGCAGAGAAGACTGAGGGGCGACCTGATCGAGGTGTACAAGATTATGAGGGGCATGGACAGGGTGGATAGGGAGCAGCTGTTCCCCTTAGTTGAAGGGTCAGTCACAAGGGGGCATAAGTTTAAGGTGAGGGGCAGGAGGTTTAGGGGGGATGTGAGGAAAAACTTTTTTACCCAGAGGGTGGTGATGGTCTGGAATGCACTGCCTGGGAGGGTGGTGGAGGCGGGTTGCCTCACATCCTTTAATAAGTACCTGGATGAGCACTTGGCACGTCATAACATTCAAGGCTATGGGCCAAGTGCTGGTAAATGGGATTAGTTAGGTAGGTCAGGTGTTTCTCATGTGTCGGTGCAGACTCAATGGGTTGAAGGGCCTCTTCTGAACTGTGATTCTGTGATTTTGTGATTCTGTGATTCTGTGACACATGTCCTGTCCGTTGCAAGAGAATGCACCCAATGCAGGGACAGTTGTCTTTATTGAGGACTTCATTGTTTGTATGTGATCCTGCCACCTGATGTCCATGATGGAACAAAGTCAGCATTGATGGAAGTAGTCCAGCAGTTGCATTTTGTATTCTGTACAGAGCCCATGATTCTGACTCTTCAGAAGGTAGTGATGACAACCACTCTACATACTCGAATTTAGTGGAGATACATAGTGAATGGTTACACAGGGCATGCTTCGAGAGGCAGCCAAAGGAACTGTTGGCCTTGGGCAGTCGATTGTCTATGTTCTTGTAGACATTGGCACCATTTGAGATAATGCTACTGAGACAGGTAAGCTGTTCTATTGAATTGACGTTGCTGTTGTCAATGCTGATCTCCAGTTAGTTTCCTCAGGGCTATGGTCAGTACAGAACTTTTGTTTTCTTTAGGGTAATAATAAGACCAAAGGAATTTGCTGCCTCAGGGTAACAGATTGTAATGAGTTACATTGTCTCCTGTATGTGTGCCAGGAGGACAAAATTGTCAACTATCTGAGGCTCCATGAAAAACTGTTCCAGTCGTTTGGTAATACAGAACTTGAGTGTTGCTGACAAAAGAGACATGCTGTCAAAGCTTTTCATCTTGCACTCATCAGGACAGACTCTCAAGAACACCAAATCTAAAGGGAACAACAATTTATACTGCATGAGAAGAGAATGCAGATAGTTCAGCAAGTGGACTCTGATTGGTGGGGGCATTTTCATGCAGAATGCACCAGGGAATAGTCAATGGCCATGCTTTTGTTTAAATTGAAACCAGGCAGGCTGAATCTGTATGGCCGAGGCATTGTCAGGGAGATTGAATCAGGGAATGCTGTCTCCCAGTTGAAAAATGCATGGACATGCTCCTTTTGTCTGCAAAGCATATGGCCCTGTTTGTGAATATATGTAGCTTTTAGCGTAATAAGCCACAATGTGAGTCTGACTGATAATCTTAAATTGGCTGTCAGTGTAGTTCTTTGTGCAATCAGGGTTGTTTAGCAAGTGCTGTCCAATTGCAGAATCACATCTAATGTTGGACGTTATGGTTTGAGTTTTGCAGCATAGGCCGGTTGGGTCCAGTCAGTACTTTGCATGTTGTGAATAGCTGAAGGGATGTGCTGTTTGATATGACCCGCTGCCAATCATTTGAATGTGTGGCGTACATACCTGGCATCACACCGGCATTGAAATTCATACGCCACATTACTCATTTGTGTGATAGGCAGAACGTCTTTTTGGCTTGACGGCAACATCCTGTTAGTGGTGAATACCACTCGTGTTGCTACTGCATAGTAGCAGTGTGAAACAGCTAGCTTCACCTGTTGCTGAAATTGTTGAGATACCTTACCCCTCCAGGGTAATCTGAGGCAGACTGGGCACTTTTCATGGCTGGAAGTGATGGCCTTAGGCCTGTTCATGAGTTTGTGTGATATGTAACGAGTTATGATCTGATCAGTGTAGCCTGATCAGCTAAGCTCTGACCTTCAACTACTGATTTAAAAGTATTTGTCTTTCATCACAATGACAATGCCTCTACCAATCAGCGTTCACTTGCCAACCAATCAGCACTCTCTTCATACAGTATCAATTGTTGTTCCCTTTATATTTGGTATTCTTGTGAATCTGATCTGATGAGTGCAAGACAAAAAGCCTCGACAGCAGGTCTCTTTTTTCAGCAATCCATGAGCTGTTCTGTGGTTTTGTTATGTGCCAGTAGTCATCGCAGGTTGAAGAGACTGCCGTCTGTTTGGAACTGAATGTATATTCCTTCTGTCGATCCTGCCTTTGCCTCTTGAAGCATCATTCTGAACAAAATGGAGAAAAAGGTCTGTACCAGAACACATGCTTACTGAACACCATTGGAGATAAGGGAGCTGTCTGAAAGGACTCCATTCTGCTTGACCTGACCTTTCTAGCCTTCATGCAGTTGACAGAGAATGGTGAGGAATCAATTGGAGGGTACCCCAATCTAGATGGCATCTTCTGTTCGAGTGTAAAAGGCATTTTAAAAACAGAAAATGCTGGAAAAACTCAGCAGGTCTGACAACATCTGTGGAGAGAGAAACAGAGTTAACGTTTCAAGTCCGTAAGACCCTTCTTCAGAATCATGCAGACTGAAAACATTAACTCTGTTTCTCTCTCCACAGATACTGCCAGACCTGCTGAGTTTTTCCAGCATTTTCAGTTTTTATTTCAGATTTCCAGCATCTGCAGGATTTTGCTTTCATCATGTACAAGGTGTTTGTCATTTATTAGCAAAGGTAACCCAGGAGACCAGTTGCACAGCATGACAGCAGAGGTAGTTTCAGCCACGAAAATATATCAGGAAGGAGCCTGAAAGCAAAAGCTGCTGGGATACTAGAAATATGCAAGTTTAGACAAAGGACACAGCAAAAACTCATCCAGACTAGCCTGAAGCAGGTGTGAACCCAGCGATTATACTTTACTCCCCCTCTCCTCATCATCCAAGGGCCCAAACACTCCTTTCAAGTGAAGCAGCATTTCACTTGCACTTCACTCAATTTAGTCTACTGCATTCGTTGCTCCCAATGCGGTTTCCTCTACATTGGAGAGACCAAACGCAAACTGGGTGACCGCTTTGCAGAACACCTTCGGTCTGTCCACAAGCATGACCCAGACCTCTCTGTCACTTGCCATTTCAACACTCCACCCTGCTCTCTTACCCACATGTCTGTCCTTGGCTTGCTGCATTGTTCCAGTGAAGCTCAACGCAAACTGGAGGAACAGCACCTCATCTTCCGACTAGGCACTTTACAGCCTTCCGGACTGAATATTGAGTTCAACAATTTTAGATCATGAACTCTCTCCTCCATCCCCACCCCCTTTCCGATTTCCCCCCCTTTTTTTTCCAATAATTTATATAGATTTTTCTTTTCCCACCTATTTCCATTATTTTTAAATGTATTTCCATCCATTGTTTTATCTCTACCTTTTAGCCTTTTTTGATTCCTTCACCCCACCTCACCCCCACTAGAGCTATCTGTACCTTGCTCGTCCTGCTTTCTACCCTTAATTAGCACATTCCTTAGCTAATATCACCACCTTCAATACCTTTTTGGCCTTTTGTCTGTGACATCTTTTGGTTATCTCCACCTATTACTGACCCTCTATCCAGCTCTACCTGTCCCACCCCCCCTTTAAACCAGCTTATATTTCACCTCTTTTCAATTTTTACTTAGTTCTGTTGAAGGGTCATTCGGACTCGAAATGTTAACTGTGTTCCTCTCCGCAGATGCTGCCAGACCTGCTGAGTTTTTCCAGGTATTTTTGTTTTTGTTTTGGATTTCCAGCATCCGCAGTTTTTTGCTTTTATTATAGATAGATAGGTGTCTGTCACTAGAATGCAAAGCAAAACGAGACAGTTGGTCTACAACATTTAGCACTTATTGGGATAGATTGTGACAGTGATTACAGATGACGAGGTGTCAGTCACTGGAATGCTGAGGTACACAGCAAAATGGGACAGTTGATCTGAAACACTTTTGCACCTATTGTGATAGATTGTGAGCCTATGTGGCCAAGAACACATCCTCAGTCACAAAAGGACAAGGGCTAAATGTGTAAAAGACAATGTAACAACTCAGAGGGGCAGAATACTGACTTGGATTGGATTGACGAAGACAGGTTCCCCTTGCGCTCACTTGAATAAACGATCGAAAATTGTACCCGAATCTCCAAGGTGTTTGTCAGTTTCACCGCAACACTTCCAAAGTTCATCCTGGCCGGCTGTATCGAATGACTTGGTGAGATCTACAAAAATAGCGTAAAGGACCATATTTTATTTTCAACATTTCTCCTGGGCTTACCTCAGGTCAAAGATCATGGCCTCAATTTTATGTTCTGAGTTGGGCGGGCGCCTGATCCAAGCGCACGTAAAATCGTGCGAAATGACGTCGGGTGTGTGTCCCGACATCATCGTGTACACGTGCAATATTGAGGTCAGCGGGCGTGCACATGAGTTGGAGCCAACAATTAACGGGCCAATTAAGGCCATTAAAAAGCCATTGAATAAGATTTCATGTTGCCCGTGCAATTTCACGCTCATCACACGGGCAAAACGGGCAGGCGAGCAGCACATACTTAACAAATTATCATCCCAGGGTGGGATAAGAAGGGTCCGGAGCATTGCCATTGTGAGTAGTGAGGAGCTTAGGAGGTAGTTTGCTGCTGGTTACTTAGTGAAACTTAACAGCTTTATCTCTGTCCTGAGCTTCAGTCTTTGCGTTGCTAACCTTCATTTCAGGACTCATTGGTGTCTCCAAGGCCCCTGGAAGATTTATATCATGTGGACCCTGCCGGTCATCAGACAGCTTTCTGTCCCTCTGTTAATGAGGATTGTGTACCCCACTGGTGGGACCTCCTCTGAGGAGGAAGAGAGGGACAGAAGGGAGTGGAGGCCAGCGATGCAGCCAACTCAACATGTCTGAGGTGCAGCACCGAAGGAGGCTCCGCCTTTCCAGGGAGACTGACCTCCATTTGCCAGATGATTGGGCCTGAGATCAGCTCTGACTGTGTGGGTGGACACCCCATGCCAGTGGCTGTGAAGGTCACAGAGACCCTCAACCTCTGTGCCTCTGGCTCTTTCCAGGGCTCAGTGGGGGATCTGTGTGGAGTCTCCCAATCAGCTGTCCACAGTTGCATCAAGCTGGTGACAGACGCTCTGTTCAGGCGGGTCATAACATGACATGACAATACCGGACGGATAAGGCCAGCCAGGCTGAGTGAACCAAAGACTTCTCTGCAATTGCTGGATTCCCCTGCGTCCAGGGTGCAATAGTACACATGTGGCCATCAGGGCACCAGTGGGTCAGCTAGGTGCCTTCGTCAACAGGAAGAGATTCCACTCCATGAACATGCAGATAGTGTGTGACCACAAGTCTCAAATGCTGCAAGTCTGTGCCCGTTACCCTGGCAGCTCCCATGATGCATACATCCTGCGACATTCCCAGGTGCCAAGGCTGTTCATGGCTCCAGCCCGGCTGGATGGATGGCTGCTGGGTGACAAGGGCTATCCATTGAAAAAGTGGCTTATGACACCTCTCCCCCATCCAAGAACAGAAGCAAAGCAGAGGTATAATAGGAGTCATGCCTACACAAGGGCGATGATAGAGATGACCATTGGACTGCTGAAGGTGAGATTCAGATACCTGGACCGTTCAGGGGGCGCACTGTAATATCCTCCAGAGCGTGTGTCTCTGATCGTCATTGCAGGCTGTGCTCACCACAATCTGGCACTGGCAAGGGGGGACCCACTGGAGGGAGAGGATCTTGAGACAGCTGCACAGGCCACAGATGATGACTCTAATGGTGGATTAGAGGATGACTCCAGGGAAGAAGTCGGTGAGGATGTGGAGGCAGAGCCCTGGGACCTTCAGGGGTGCAGGGACATCAGGGAGGCCTTGATTCAATGCTCATTCAGCTAGGCTGCCAAGGCACTGCATCCACCTCTTGCCAGGGGTGCCACCTCCTTACCAGGTGTTTACAATGATCTGTTCCATTGAACCCAAAGTCCACTCAGTACCTGTGCAACACAGTTTAGAGCCCCTCATGTCCAGCATGCAGCACTGGCGAGGCTGCATCTATAAAACAAGTGAAGCATACTCAGGCCATTAACACAAAAACATTTATATTCTGTGGCACTTACAGACAACAAATGTAACATCATAAGGTGTTAACAGTCACGCAAGTAAACAACTTAACAAATAGTGGCAGAATGGAAGATCACCCATGAAAAGCCCCTCTTGTGCTCATGGTGATTAAAACAAACATTTGTGAGTGCTGTGTCTTGGTGACCTGCCCCTCGCTGGCAGCGGCACTGCAGGCACCCTGCTCACTCTGATGTCATGTTGGCCCTGTTGACCTTGGCAGTCGTCCTCGGGCCAGTGGAGCCTGTGCTGGCCCCGCCTGGGAGGGTGCATCCAGTGCCATGGTTGGGATTTCCCAGTCACCGCAGCCTCATCAGATGCCATGGTCACTGGCAGAGGGGCGGAGGAGCTGCTGCCATCATCCAGAGCACCGTGAAAGGACCCCACAGACATGGCACAAAACTCGTCTGCCAACGTGAGTTCAGTCTGGACCTCCCTGCTCGCCACTGATGGACGGGCACCAAGCAGAGATACTAGGTGCCTCATCCATCTCTCACACCGGCAGTGACCTCCTGAGATCAGTGCCTCTGTGAGGGCTTGCAAGTCCGAGCACAATCCGAGGAACCCCTGATTCTGTTCCTGGAGCTGTCACTCCATGAGAGTGGCCACTCTCTCAATAGAAGAGGCAGTGCGCTCAGTGCTTGGGGTCAATGCAGTGCTCACGCTCCACATGGACTCCTCCATGACAGAGACCATGGCATATAAATCCTCAGGAATCTCCTTCAGATTCTCCAGCGCATCTTGCTGGACATCCAGCATCTGCTGCCTAATAGACGCCTCCAGAGGCTCATCATCTGCCTCGGACTCAGTATGGCGCTGGTCTCCAGCAGTCCTCAAACTTCCAGTGCCCTGGACCTCCACCAGCTCCTCAAGTGACTGTGCCGTGCCCTCTCCACTGTGCACTGACAATGTAGCGATGACTTAATGCCCACCGAGGTGCTTGTTTCTGCGCTAGTGCCTGGTGCAGAGTGGGGGCATGACGCAGGTGCATCTGCCGGCGCAGGTCCTCCGGTGTCAAGGGTGGCCCTCCGGAGTCCTGCAGTCGTTTGCTGGATGGCAATTCTAGGGGAGAAAAACGACATGTCGGCAGCATCAGTCACCACTGTCACTGTGCAGACTGGGCGAGATGGTGAGTCAATGGAGATCTGCATCATGGTGCCAGCAGATTTCAATGAACTTCAGGTTTGAGGTTTCCATTTCAGATGATAAAACACAACAGTGTTTACACACTCCGACACTCTTACATTTGTTCACTCTTACCTTCGTCAGAGACCCCTGCCTTTCCATGACCTGTGGACTGAGCTGGGCGTCAGCACTCCATCTCCAGGGCATCCATCTTGTACCTAGTCAGGATCATCAGGCTTGGGGGGCCTCCACCTGCCCTTGACCTCGATGTTGTTATGGCTTCTCTTCTCCTGAAAGGACAGAGGAGCATTTATTAGTCCACTCTCTACCTGCAGCGCCATTGCAGCCTGGCCAACCCCATCTGAGGAACACTTTGCAGGAAACATCCGAGTCTTGGCCCTCAAACCACAAAGCAATCAGGCCAAGCAGCCAGATCTCACCACCTTGGCCGGCTCCAGTGTCAGTGACTACTGGCGCTCAGACTCTTACTCAGACCCCTGAGCATCACAGTAGGATGGCCAGCTGTTAACACTTCCCCACTAATCCAGGCCAACTCGGTGCACACCCTTGCTGAGCACAGCAGATCATTGAACCTTTTACAACACTGCACCCATATGCAAAACATCATGGCCGCTGACCTGGGCTGCCACCTCTGCCCATGCCTTCTTGATGAGGTGTGGTGGCCTCCTCTTGCCATCCCTGGGTATCAAGATGTCCTGCCTGGCACTGACATCCTCCACAAGGATTCCTAGGCACTCATCTGTGAACCGGGTGGGTGTTGGGGGGTGGGTGGGTGGGAAACGGCTGCCCACCGGACTTGCCCTCGTGCCTGGCATGCCCAGCAGGTGCAGATGCCAAAGCAGTTCCACGAAAATGTTTCTTCCACAAACTTGACAGCTCCCCTGTGCCTTCAGGGAGATGCCTCTGCTACGTTTGAACCCGCCCTCGGGTGGCCATTGGGCCCGGCACCCAATATGCTCCCACCCCCACATGGCCCTTCTGACCCGTGAAAAGACGCGTTTCATGCTGGGGGGACCTTAACTGGCCACCCAGCGTGAAACCGCATTGGAAATGCGATCTTGCCCGGGAGCAGATTCTACATCCGCTCCCAGGCCCACCGACCTCATACACACGTCAAGCGTGAAATTCAAGCCCATGTCTGTGGCTCCCCTATTGGATCTGAATCCATGCTGACTCTCAGTGAGGGCTTTCTCCAGCTATTGTTGGAACAATTCTCTTCACTCTGGCCCAGGTGGGGTAAGGATGACAGGTTTCTTTCCCTAAAAGTCATTGGTGGGCCATTTGGCTTTTTAATAACAATTTGCTTGTTGAAGTTGGCCATTATCTGACATTTATGTTCGACTTTCACCATCTAGAAGGACAAGGGCAGCAGATAGATGGGAACACCACCACCTGGAAGTTCCCCTCCAAGTCACTCACCATCCTGACTTGGAAATATATCGCTGTTCCTTCACTGTCACTGGGTCAAAATCCTGGAACTCCCTCCCTAACAGCACTGTGGGTGTACCTACACCACATGGACTGCAGCGGCTCAAGAAGGCAGCTCACCACCACCTTCTCAAGGGGCAATTAGAGTAATAAACATTGACTTTGCCAGTGATTCTTATATCTCGAGAAAGAATTTTTAAAAAGTTAAAACAAAATCTTTACCTAAATAACTCAATAAGAAAATTTAATGCCAGTGAAGAAAATAAAAATGAGAAAAAGATTCAAGAAAATATGAAAAATATATAAACATCAAGTAAAAGCTGTTGAAAATTAATTTGAAAGAATGCAAGAACATTGAAGAAACAAATAAAGACCATAAAGAATTTTATGGTGTGTTTTTGGACCAATAAATTTCAAAAATGAATTTATTGCTCCTTAAGGGAAGATAAAGGAAGGGAGACAATGGAAGGTAAACAACATAATAGAAGCATTAAATTATTTTCAGTAAGTTTAACTGTTGAAAAAAATAATTGAAGGCAAGAAGATCCTGAAAATTCATGGAGAAACTGGGAATTAAATACGCACATACAAACATCCGAATTAGGAAGGGGTTATCAACAGTGCTATCAAGCAGCACATACTTAGCAATAACCTGCTCACTGATGCCTAGTTTGGGTTCCACCAGGGCCGCTCAGCTCCTGACCTCATTACAGCCTTGGTTCGAACATGGACAAAAGAGCTGAACTCCCGAGGTGAGAGTGACTGCCCTTGACACCAAGGCCGCATTTGATCGAGTCAGTGGGAATCAGGGGGAAAACTATCCACTGGTTGGAGTCATACTTAGCACAAAGGAAGTTGGTTGTGGTTGTTGGAGGTCAGTCATCTCAGCTCCAGGACATCACCACAGGAGTTCCTCAGGGTACTGTCCTCGGTCCAACCATCTTCAGCTACTTCATCAATGACCTTCCTTCCATCATAAGGTCAGAAGTGGGGATGTTCACTGATGATTGCACAATGTTCAGCACCATTCACGACTCCTCAGATACTGAAGCAGTCCATGTCTAAATACAGCAAGAGCTGGACACATCCAGGCTTGGGCTAACAAGCGGCAAGTAACATTCATGCTACACAAGTGCCAGACAATGACCATCTCCAAAAAGAGATAATCCAGCCATTTCCCCCTGATGTTTAATGGCATTACCATCACTGAATCCCTCACTACCAACATCCTGGGGGTTACCATTGACCAGAAACTGAACTGGACTAGCCATATAAATACTGTGTCTACAAGAGCAGGTCAGAGGCTAGGGATAGTGTGATGAGTAACTCACCTCCTGACTCCCCAAAACATGTCCACCATCTACAGGCACAAGTCAGGAGTGGGATTTAATACTCTCCACTTGCCTGGATGAGTGTTGCTCCCACAACACTCAAGAAGCTTGACACCATCCAGGACAAAGCAGCCCACTTGATTGGCACCACATCCACAAACATTCGCTCCTTCCACCACCAACACACATAGTGTGTACCATCCACAAGATGCTCTGCAGGAACTTACCAAAGCTCCTTAGACAGCACCTTCCAAACCTATAACCACTACCATCTAGAAGGACAAGGGCAGCTGTCTCATGGGAACTCCACCACCTTCTCAAGGGCAACTAGGGATGAGCAATAAATGCTGGCCCAGCCAGCAAAGCCCAAAGTGAATGAATAAAAAAAAGACAACCATTTCCCCTCATGGAATACACAAGGAAATGGATTAAAAAGCTAACTGCGGAGCAGTGCAGTGTGTTGTGACAGTGACAGCACAAGAAGACCAACTAGTCACTTCTGTAATTGAAGGTGAAGTCTCTCTCTCTCTCTCTCTCTCTCTCTCTGTATCTGGAGGCAGGGCCCAACAGAAGCCACAATCAAAAAGGAAATAGGACAGCCTTTTCAGCTAAACTGCAGAACCAAGTGTCTCCAAACTGACTGCAAAACTGCCAAAGTCACCTCTTCTGGAATTACCCAACTTAACAGCCACAACTTTTCGCTATCTATGCCTCACGGACAAGCCAAAGACTGGTTCATGTACTTTTTAAAACTTTTATTTGGACTCTTAACTTCTCATTTCTGACCTGTGTGTCTATGTGTGTTGAGGTTTATTTTCTTTATCTCGGGCTTTAGGAACTTAAACTTACTCTTTCTTTGTCTCAAGAAAGCCTGGTTACATTGGCTCCTTCTAAAAAGTAAATACATTTGGACTGGGAAAAGGTATCCACGGGGTGGGGGGAAGGGATATCTTTTAAATTAACCTTGTAGCAAGAAACCAAGGGGGCTGAATAAAGAAGGGGAGCCAGCTCATTCCTCCTTACCTGGGAACGTAACAAATTGGGGTTCTGTTCGGGAAGTTTACAAATTGGGGGAACTTGCTCAGGTGCCAGTCGTAACAGCAAGTTAGGTGATTGGTTGGGGAGTTTTATGGGTTTTTTTTCTCTAAACTAGGGCAGTAGTTTAAACTAGGACCAGGAAAGTACAAGTACTACTAAATTTATAACATAACTAGTTAGACTACTTGATATAACTACAAATTGATTAAAGACTTTAATTAACTAAATAAGTAAAACTAGTCGGGTCTAAGATATGGCAGAGCAGTCTGTGTATCTTTACTGCGGAACGTGGAAGTTTGTGGATGGTGAGACCATCTTGAGTAAAGCTATCCAGGACAAAGCAGTCTGCTTGATTAGTACCCCATCCACAAACATTCACTCCCTCCACCACCGACACACAGTAGCAGCAGTGTGTACCATCTACAAGATGTGCTGCAGGAACTCACCAAGGCTTCTAAGACAGCCCACAACCTCTACCATCTAGAAGGACAAGGGCAGCAGACACATGGGAATACCAGCCCCTGGAAGTTGCCCTTCAAGTCACTCATCATCCTGACTTGGAAATATATCACCATTCCTTCACTGTCGCTGGGTCAAAATCCTGGAACTCCCTTCTTAGCAGTACTGTGTGTGTACCTACACCACATGGACTGCAGTGGTTCAAGAAGGCAGCTCACCACCACCTTCTCAAGGGGCAATTAGAGATGGGCAATATAAATGCTGGCCCAGCTAGCGAAGCCCAAATTCCATGAATGAACTTTAAAAAAACGGAAACGCCTCCATCTCAATTGATAAGGACGCCGTGTAGACTCAAGTCCTGTTCAACTGGTATGATGTACTTGCTACCTGTGAGGACAAGGGAAAAGACTGCAGGGAGGACAGCCACAATGCAGATCAAGGCACCTTGGCTTAGGATGTTGTGCAGTAGGGGGATGAGTAAAATAGAAATATAGGTAATATTAGGGGACTCTATAATTAGGAGAATAGATAGTGTCCTCTTTGGCCAAGAAGAACAATCCCAAAGGGTGTTGTTATGTTTGCACCAGGTTACTGTTTATCTTATTTACCTCACAGGAATGCAGAGTTGATTCTAGTTCTAAGTCTTTATTTCCACTTATACTTTAAAACATCACAGAACTTATGGGATTTCCAACACACATGGTCTTTACGAGATCCCAGATCCTTTTTGGAACATTCCCAGTCTGGTGTCAGTACTTAACCCTCTAGCTCCACCCAAAGGCCTAATCAATCAACAAGTGTACAAGGATCAGTGAAACCACACTAACCAATCAAACAGAGGACAATTAAACCATTGAACATTACAAATGTGTTGCCTACCTGGTGTCACAGTGAGGGTTATCTCATGGTGACTGGAGGGGAACTTTAAAAAAGAGAGAGTATACCCAATTGTTATGGTCTATGTTGGAACAAACAACCTAAGTAGGAAGAGTAAAGAGGCCCTGCTGAAAGAGTAAGAGCTGTTGAGCTCTAAATTAAAAAAAACAGGGCCTCAAGGGTAATAATGTTTGCATTATTGCCTGAACCACATGCAAACTGGCACAGGAGCAGACAGATCAGAATCATCATGTGGGCTAAAGGACCTGGTATGGGAACAGGTCATGAGGCACTGGCAACAGCTCTGGGACAGGAGGGAGCTGTACCGATGGGATGGACTCCACCTGAACTGGGATGGGAACCATGTCCTGGTGGAAAAGGTTAAAAAGGAGGTGGTAAACACTTTAAGCCAGTAAGATGGGAGAGGGGGGGATCTATAAGAAATGTAAGCAGCTTAAATGTAAACAGAACAGGACAGGAGAAGTTAGGAAAGAATAAAGCATTGATGGTAAGGGAATAAATAGAGCTTTAGGATGGGAGTCTAACAAGGTGTTTAAGCATTAAATAAGAGGAATTCCTATTAAAAATGAGTGAAAATGTCTGTGCAGCAATGCACACAGTGTCCATTATAAAACAGGGGAGCTGGAGGTAATCACACTTTGGGAAAAACCAGATGTAGTAGGGATTACTGAGACATGGGGTGAATTTTACAGCGGCTTATCTGAAGGTGCGTTGGCATGGAAAATAAAGCAAGTGGCCAGCCAACCACATTCCTGCCCACCCCCGAGCTGTCCCCATATTAAAGGCATCAGCCAGCCCACCCACCCTCAGTCCTATTCAAGCCCTTAAGTTGCCAATTGATGGCTACTTAAGGACCTTATTCTGCTTCCGCTGCTATAATACGTTGTGTTGGGGAAGGCAGAACGATGGTGACCAGCCCACAACTTTAACAGTGATCAATAGTGTGCAGGAAAAATCTATCCTGCTAAAAGGAAAGAACAAACTAAACACTAGGGGGACTCCATGGATGAGTAAAGATATGAAGGAACAATTGAAGGTTAGGAACAGGGCATTTAGTATATAGGCAGCAGAGGAGTGAATGATCAGAGAGAATGCAAAGAGATTAGGAGAAAAGACAAAGGAAAAACAATTAGGCAGGCAAAGAGGAGCTATGAAATTAAATTACCATGGAGTATAAAACAAAACATAAAATATTTTATAAGCATATCAATAAAAAGAGGGAGGCTGTGGTTGGAATAAGACCATTAAGAGATAGACAGGATAATAGAACAGGCAACAATCGAGAGATGGCAGAAATATTAAACCATTATTTTGCTTCGGTATTTACCAGGAGATAGATAAAGTAGACATGACATTGAATGATGAGATGAGTAATGAAATGAGAACATTTAAAATTAAACAGGGGCTTGATTGAATAAACAAAACAAACTCAAAGAAGATAAACCCCTGGTCTGGATGGGCTGCCTCAACACATTTTAAAAGAATCTAAGGAAGAAATAGCAGAGGCATTCCTACTCATATTTAATAATTTGTTAGGAAAGGGTGTAGTGTCAGGGGACTGGTGCATAGCTAATGTAATTCCTATATTTAAGAAGGGAGACAAGACATGTCCAGGGAATTAAAGACCAGTCAGCTTAACATCGGTGTTGGGAAAAATAATGGGAAAAATAATGGAAAGGAGATATTAGAAGAGGATCTAGAAAAGAAAAATATAAAAGTAAATAGTCAGGATGGATTTCAAAAGGGAAAATCTTGCTTTACCTGATTGATTTTTTTATTGAACAGGCAACAGAAAGAGTAGACAATGGTAATGCATAGATGTAATTTATCTGATTTTCAAAGGGCCTTTGACAAGGTTCCCCTAATAAGCTAATGAATAAAGTCAGATGTGGAGTCAGGGTACAAGTGGCAGAATGGGTTGCTAGTTGGCTTCAAGACAGAAAGCAGAGAGTGGGAGCAAAGGGTAGTCATTCAGAGTGGCAGATGTGAGAAGTAGAGAGTTCCACAAGGATTAATGCTGGGACCACTGCTGTTATAGAGTCATAGAGATCTACAGCACAGAAAAAGGCCCTTCGGCCCATCGAGTCTGCGCCAGTCAAACAAACAAGTACCTAACTATTCTAATCCCATTTTCCAGCACTAGGCCCATAGCCTTGTATGCCATGGCATTGCAAGTGCACATCCAAATACTTCTTAAATGTTATGAGGGTTACTGCCTCTATCACCCTTTCAGGCAGTGAGTTCCAGATTCCCACCACCCTCTGGGTGAAAGAATTCTTCCTCACATCCCCTCTAAATCTCCTGCCCCTTACCTTAAATCTATGCCCCCTGGTTATTGATCCCTCCACCAAGGGGAAAAGTTCCTTCCTATCTACCCTATCTATGTCCCTCATAATTTTATACACCTCAATCATGTCCCCCCTCAATCTCCACTGCTCCAGGGAAAATAACCCCCGTCTATCCAATCTCTCCTCATAAGTAAAACTCTCCAGCCCAGGCAACATCCTGGTAAATCTCCTCTGCACTCTCTCCAGTGCAATTCACAATTTGGACTTTGAAATCAAAGCACAATTTCTAAAGTTACAGATGACATCAAATTGGGGGTGATGGTCCATGCTGAGGACTGTAACATATTACAGGAGGACACTAAATTGCAGAGTGGGCAAATAATTGCCAAGTGAAGTTCAACAGAGGTCAGAGGCTACGAATCCTGCAGCAAGTAACTCACCTCAGCAACTAACCAAGGCTCCTTCGACAGCACCTTCCAAACTCATGATCACTACCATCCAGAAGGACAAGGGCAGCAGATAGATGGGAACACCACCACCTGGAAGTTCCCCTCCAAGTCACTCACCATCTTGGAAATATATCACCGTTCCTTCACTGTCGCTAGGTCAAAATCCTGGAATCTGCTCCCTAACAGCACTGTGGGTGTACCTACACCACATGGACTGCGGTGGTTAAGAAGGCAGCTCACCACCACCTTCTCAAGGGCAACTAGGGATGATAAATAAATGCTCTCTTTACATTATGTCTCCGAAGAACGTAAAGCCCTGGCAAAAATATTTATTGTACATCTATGAGAGGTCAACGTGTGATTCACTGCCACTGTGCAATGTAAGCTTACTGGACTGGAACGTGAATGTTGATAGAGCTTATGTTTTTTTGTTTATCTACTATTGAATGCCAAGCATGGATACATGGGTAAAAGCCATGTGACAGGGTAATAAATCTAACGGTGACAAAGAATCTCAAACTGTATGACATCATGTGACAGGCACTAGCTTATCCTGAAACATTTTTACCAGCAACAGATTACT
This sequence comes from Cetorhinus maximus, assembly GCF_964194155.1. Classification (NCBI taxonomy): domain Eukaryota; kingdom Metazoa; phylum Chordata; class Chondrichthyes; order Lamniformes; family Cetorhinidae; genus Cetorhinus; species Cetorhinus maximus. Next base: position 143,963,674 of record NC_135886.1, on the reverse strand, counting down.
CATAAATTAGATTTTTGGTTGGTTAGTCAAGTGTGGCAGGCTCAGACACTGAGCTCCATGTTCAAGAATCTTCAAACCAAACTGCTTCGAAAAGCATGCAAGAAATAACAGGCTGGACTGTGTCCCTCTGTTGCTGAGTCCGCTGTCCGGCCTGGGAGAAGTCAGGAACCTGGTCCACCCGGGAAGGATGCAGCCACCTGAACCCAATCCCATGGCAGCAAGCTCATGAACACGTGTGACATGGGCTTTCCACCAGCTCACGTAACAGGGACGGCTCTGACACTGGGAGACCTGTGTCACCTGATCCCCACACAGGGGTAGGTGGTATATTTAAAGCGCAGAAATCCCTGTTTAACAGCTGAAGTTTTGCATCCTGAGGGAGGAATGTAGTTGAATTGGTTGGTTGACATTGTGAGATGTGCGGATATCGCAACCGTAAACCTTTGAGGGTTCAGGTGGAAGAAATCTCCATCTTCATAAAAGATCAACTGATGTCATCCACCAATTCAGCTGTGTTCAGAGATACAACAATCTACCCCAGTGTATTGCCCCACGGTGGAGAGAGCTCTCTGTGTGACCTCCTCCAGGCCGTTCCAGAATGCAGAGAGATTCTGTTTCCAGACGATAGCTGCAAAAGATCATCATGAATGACCAGTGTGGCCTGGACATGACTCGCTGTGGAGCTGAGCGGTCATGAGCTCCATCCAAAGGACTGGGTCCAGTGACGAGAAAGGATGAATGACCTCCCTCACATGGTGACAGTGAACTTGAGTTTCATTCTGTCATGGAGTGGACAAAAGGTGGGGGAAAAGTGGGGGCACAGAATGGTTAAGTGCCCGGATGGACATTGAAATGTAAAGTGTTCCCCACACTAGCTCCCACAGGCGCACAGGCTGTATGTGTGTGCGTCTGCATCTCTGTCTGTGCCTTACCCAGGTTTCCTGAGAGTGTGAGGACTGGAAGGGGAGCTGGGCAACATGGGAAAACCCAGGGGGCAGTTGGGCAGTAAGGAATTCGTCTCAGCATCACTGGAAACCTCACTTTTTCTTCCCTTCTGCTTGCAGGACAAAAAGGTCAACAGCACCAGGGAGAGAGCCAAGGCCTGGGAGTGCTAGAAGTTCATCTGCTGACCAAGGCTGAGCAGGAAGCACTGGAGCTGAGACGGAAGCAGAGCGGTCAGTCCGTATCTGACACTGAGTTTAGATTGGTGGGCATGGAGAGTGAGGAGGAATTGTGCTTACCCATCATCTCTAGTTACAGTGGCAACCTGCTACACCCATGAATGCTAGTGACCCTCAGCATCATCAGCCCTGTAATTGTTTTATGCTTCATTGCAGGGTCACAGAGAGCTGTGGCCAGCCCACGTGTCCCACCTCACACGTCCTGGAAGGACGACAGTCTGGATGTTTCTGAAGGCACAGTGCCACACCAGCCCCCTGCACCGAGCAGCAGCGCAGGCACACTGGGGAGTCAATCCCGGGCTCACAATCTGCTGAACGCTGCACAGTTCTGCAGATGCAGATGAGGGAGGCAGTGACAGGCGAGGCCACTGGCAGTCAGAAGAGTGTTGGAGGGCAGCCCCCTCCTGCACCCCTGGCTGATGAAGGGCCCCTGATGAATGCCACACTCAACCTGTTAGGTTTGCAGAGGTGAACTGGGAGAATTTGACGCAGTTTCCTGAGTACACGTGTGTGAGAGATGGAGGAGTCCTTCCATGCCATGACCTCTGTCATGTCTCAGTTAGGAGAGCACAGTTCTTCTTCCATAGAGAGGGTGGCGAATGCCATGGAGAGGCAGGCCCAGGAGGCCACACAGTGGATGACTGGTGTCAGCGCAACCCTGACAAACATTGTGAGAATGGATGTCATTTTTTAAAATATTTGGGGAATCCTGTGGTATTCTGTAAAAAAGGCTGGGTGCCTGTGTGTGTACGTGTGATTTAGAGATAGAGGATGTACTGGTAGTAATCTTCCAAGAATCCTTAGATTCTGGAAAAGTCCCAGAGGATTGGAAAACTGCCAATGTAATGCCCTTATTCAAAAAGGGAGGGGAACAAAAAACAGGTAACTATAGGCCAGTTAGCTTAACGTCTGTCATTAGAAAAATGTTGGAGTCTATTATAAAGGATGTAATAGCAGAGCATTTAGAAATACATAATCTAATCAAGCGGAGTCAGCATGGCTTCATGAAGGGGAAATCATGCCTGACAAATTTATTAGAATTCTTTGAGGAGGTAACAAGCAGGATAGATAAAGGGGAACCAGTAGATGTAATATATTTGACTTTCCAAAAGGTTTTTGATAAGGTAGCACACAAAAGGCTACTTAATAAGATAAGAGCCCATGGTGTTGGGGTTAGTATATTAGCATGGATAGAGGATTGGCTAACTAATAGAAGACAGAGAGTTGGGATAAGGGGGGCATTTTCAGAATGGCAACCTGTAACTAGTGGAGTGCCACAGGGGTCAGTGCTGGGGCCACAATTATCTACAATATATATTAATGACTTGGATGAGGGAAGTGAATGTACTATCACCAAGTTTGCGGATGACACAACGATAGGTGGGAAGGCAAGTGGTGAGGATGACACAAGGAGTCTACAGAGGGATATAGACAGGTTAAGTGAGTGGGAAAAAGCGTGGCAGATGGACTATAATGTGGGAAAATGTGAGGTTATGCACTTTGGCAGGAAAAATAGAGGAGCTGAATATTATTTAAATGGAGAAAGATTGAAGAAAGCTGCAGCACAGAGGGATTTGGGGGTCTTCGTGCATGAATCACAAAAAGCTAACATACAAGTTCAGCAGGTAATAGTGAAGGTAAATGGAATGTTGGCCTTTATTTCAAAGGGAATGGAGTATAAAAATAAGGAAGTCTTGCTAAAACTGTACAAGACACTAGTTAGACCACACCTAGACGACTGTGAACAGTTTTGGTCCCGTTAGCTAAGGAAAGATATACTGGCATTGGAGAAAGTCCAGAGAAGATTCACTAGTTAATCCTGGGTATGGAGGGATTTTCTTATGAGGAGAGGTTGAGTAGGTTGGGCCTGTATTCATTGGAGTTTAGAAGAATGAGAGGTGACCTTATTGAAACATATCGGATTCATAGGGAACTTGACAGGGTAGATGCTGAGAGGTTGTTTCCCCTTGTGGGAGAGCCTGGGACCAGAGGGCATAATCTCAGAGTAAGGGGATGCCCATTTAAGACAGAGATGAAGAGGAATTTCTCCACTCAGAGGGTTGTCAAACTGTGGAATTCTTTACCGCAGAGGGCTGTAGAGGCTGGGTTGTTAACATTATTCAAGGCTTAGATAGACAGATTTTTAATCAGTAAGGAAATCAAGGGTTATGGGGAAAAGGTAGGAAAGTGGAGTTGAGGATTATCAGATCAGCCATGATCTCATTAAATGACAGAGCAGACTCGATGGGCTGAATGGCCTACTTCTGCTCCTACATCTTATGGCCTTATGGTCTTATAGCCTGGGCAGAGTTGATAGGAGTCATGTTGTCTGGGCGTTTGAAAACATGAACAGGTTAAAGGCTTAAGTTTGAGGTTCAAGCAAATAGGTTAAATCACCATTTGCTTTTTTAGATAAGTTGAGATATTGTTTGAATTTCAAAAGAGGATCAGAGATTAAAAGGAAAATGTTCACATCTTGCAGGGGTCCATAGGTAAGTAGTAGCGGGGTATTACATTTCTATTGACCCAAAAGCAAAGACAAGGTGGAAACATGAAACATTATATTTGGAAGGGTTTGAGTTTCAAAGGGTTGTGAGAAGAATATGACTGAGATGAAAGGGGAAAGAAGGTATATTAGAGTTACTGTGGATAGCTGGTTTTTAGCTATTGACCTGGATAGCTGTTGAGCCGTTTAGCTGGAGATGGCTGGAGATAGCTGGAGCTGTCTGATCTGTTGAGGAGCCTTGGGCTGCAGCAGGCAGTCTTATTCTGAAGTGAATTCCATAGCAAAGTGGAAGAGGGTACAGGTCATTTGGTATACCTTTATGAAGCTACAGCAGTGTGCCTTGTATGATATTACTGGATTCCATATTTAAATATCTCTGAGGGAGTGTTGCCTGGAAAGTGTTTACTTGTGGGTTTGACCAAGTAGACAATTTTGGGGGAATGATTTGTAAGGCTAACCTTAATTGTGTAACTGTAATCTTGTGTGCTTAAGTTTTCTTTATCTTTTTCTGTTAATAAACCGTTTACTTTTAACTTTTTTAAAAACACAAGAGTGTTACTGGATATCTTACTGCTGAAATTGGTATGTCTTCTTCTTGTTATTAGAATACAAACAAAGTTGAAGCCTGTAAGTCGAGTTTCCCTCTGGGATTTGGTTTGCGCAACAATTAACACCGGCTATGTTCATAACACAATCGCTGGTGCCATGAGCTCACTTCAGCAGAGGGCTAGCGAGAGGCTGTCGGTGCCCTTGCACACCCCTCATGGTGCACCTCAGTCAATGGAAAACAGGCAGTGCCATGTTGTTCCAAGAGGCTTGGGGAGATGCAGCCTGGACACTTGAGGGCACCTCTCAAGGCATCCAAGTGTTGTCAGGAGCCATCCAGCCCCTCTGCCAGTGACCCAAACTCCTCCAGTGACAGTGGTCACAGAGGACTCTCCTGCACTGGCCCATCCATGTCTGGAGCTGTCAAAGGAAGACCACATGATCATCATAGGCCGTGGGCAGACAGAGCAGCAGCCTGCTTCACCACATCCACAGATGTTGGGGATTTACCTCAGCACAGGACTCGGAAGTGTTTCAGAAAGTTTATTTTCATGTAGTAAGGTAGCTCTGGTGTTTATCTTACTATGTTAAGGAAGAAGTGGCAGTGTGATATCAAAAAGTTGTGTTTTATTCGGCATGTGTTTTTTCATATGAAGACCTCACGATGTTTCCCCTTCAGAGATGTCTGATATTTAATATCATGTGTTTAAGAGACACTGGCAGCCTGCTCACTAATGGATGTGCAGGCCTCTGGGTGATGACTGAAGAAGAGCGATGTGAGTTCTAAGATACAACAATATGTGCCATCCATGAAAAACAGGTAAGGCTGTTGATTTTATGTCGCTTAATGGTGACTAGATGGTTGGAAGCGGGTCAGTATGAGGTGGTCCCTTGCCTCCTGTACTTTAACTCCATGCCCGCTGATGTGGATCCCTTTCCATGTCACTCCATACCTCCCCATCTTCCTCTTGAGATGAGGCTTCTGCTCCTCTTCTTCCTCTGGGCTGACGTTGTCGCCTCTCTGCATGGTGATGTTATGCAATGCACAGTGACTATCTCTGACACCTTCACTGGGTCTCACTGAAGAGTAGCCCCAGAATAATCGAGGCAGCAGAAGTGTATCTTCAGCAGGCTGATGCTTTGCTTCATGATGTTCCTTGCTCTGCAAAAACAAAAAGAACCTCTCTTCTGCCTCACTGCATGATGGGCATCATCAGCCAGGTGTGAAGAGGCTACTCGTCTGTAGACAAGGAACCAACTGCATTGAAGTTAAAAGCTGCAGTTACCTTCGATGCCACTGGCATAGGGTGCCCACCATACCCCATGGACAAACGCCATCCTGCGTTAGGACGCATAGTTATGTGCTGGTCGTCGTGGAGAGGCGTCGTCTCTTCAGGCACTGTCTCTCTAACATTTGCGGCTACATCATCCTGCTCCTGTAAACTCTCGGATGCGCCACAGACCTGCCTCTGCCTTGCTGACTGGCTCTGTATCCTTCTGCTCACTCCTGCTGCTGCTGCTGGGCTGCCTGCACTGGTTCCTTTTTTTCATTCATTCACGGGATGTGGGCTTCGCTGGCTGGGCCAGCATTTATTGCCCATCTCTAGTTGCCCTTGAGAAGGTGGTGGTGAGCTGCCTCCTTGAACCACTACAGTTCATGAGATGTGGGTACACCCACAGTGCTGTTAGGGAGGGAGTTCCAGGATTTTAACCCAGTGACAGTGAAGGAACGGCCGATATATCTCCAAGTCAGGATGGTGAGTGGCCTGGAGGGGAACTTCCAGGTGGTGGTGTTCCCATCTATCTGCTGCCCTTGTCCTTCTAGATGGCAGAGGTCGAGGTTTGGAAGGTGCTGTTGAAGGAGCCTTGGTGAATTCCTGCAGTGAACCTTGTAGATGGTACACACTGCTGCTACTGTGCGTCGGTGGTGGAGTGAGCGAATGTTTGTGGATGTGGTGCCAATCAAGTGGGCTGCTTTGTCCTGGACGGTGTCAAGTTTCTTGAGTGTTGTGGGAGCTGCACTCATCCAAGCAAGCAGAGAGTATTTCATTACACTCCTGACTTGTGCCTTGTAGGCGGGGGACAGGCTTTGGGGAGTCAGGAGGTGAGTCACTCGCCAGAGGATTCCCAGCTTCTGACCTGCTGTTGATGCCACAGTATTTATATGGCTAGTCCAGTTCAGTTTCTGGTCAATGGTAACCCCCAGGATGTTAATAGTGGGGGATTCAGCAGCGATAGTGCCATTGAACATCAAGGGGCGATGGCTAGCTTCTCTCTTGTTGGAGATGGTCATAGCCTGGCACTTGTATGGCATGAATGTTACTTGTCACTTGTCAGCCCAAGCCTGGATATTGTCCAGGTCTTGCTGCATTTAGACATGGACTGCTTCAGTATCTGAGGAGTTGCAAATGGTGCTGAACATTGTGCAATCATCAGCGAACATTTGCACTTCTGACCTTATGATGAAAGGAAGGTCATTGATTAAGCAGCTGAAGATGGTTGGGTGTAGGACACTACCCTGAGGAACACCTGCAGTGATGTGGTGCAGCTGAGATGTTTGACCTCCAACAACCCCATCCATCTCGCTTTGTGCTAGGTATGACTCCAACTAGTGGAGAGTTTCCACCTGATCCCCATTGACTCCAGTTTTGCTAGGGCTCCTTGATACCACACTCGGTCAAATGCTGCCTTGATGTCAAGGGCAGTCACTCTCACCTCACCTCAGGAGTTCAGCTCTTTTGTCCATGTTTGAACCAAGGCTATAATGAGGACAGAAGTTGAGTAACCCTGGCGGAACCCAAACTGATCATCTTCTGAGTTGATTAATTCTAAGCAAGTGCTGCTTGATAGCACTGTTGAAGACCCCTTCCATCACTTTACTGATGATGGAGAGTAGACTGATGGTAATTGGCCGGTTTCGATTTGTCCTGCTTTTTGTGTACAGGACATACCTGGGCAATTTTCCACATTGCCAGGTAGGTGCCAGTGTTGTAGCTGTACTGGAACAGCTTGGCTAGGGGCCCAGCAAGTTCTGGAAACAAGTCTTCGGTAGTATTGCTAGGTTATTGTCAGGGCCCATAGCCTTTGCAGTATTTAGTGTCTTCAGCTGTTTCTTGATATCAGGTGGAATGAATTGAATTCCTGTGGAACATGGTGTTCCTGTTAGTGCTGATCCCCCTCCGGCACTCGAGGTGAATGTTTCACATTGTACAACACCCTCTCCCTTTCTGTTAAAGATGCATCTGCAGTGTCCCCTGGAACTCAGATATGTAATGCCATTTATTGAGTGTTTCCTCTTCACCGCAATGCGCTGCCCCTTTCATTTTTGGAAATAACACTTCAGGTTTAGTCACCTCCTACTTCAGACTCTGCCCCTCAGTGTGTCAGATTATCAAGTTTGAACACATAGAATAAAATCTCCAAAGGCAATGCAGCTCACTGTGACTCACTCTCCTGCAAGTCAAAAGCGCTCTCACAGAGACTCAGATAAGTCACAGTTAAGTCGACAGCATTCAATTGATGGTATGGGAAACTCGAGTTCTTTTTACTTGATCAGAGAGGTTGCATTAAATCTCAGCGAGTCACATTTATGTAAGTGGTTGATTTTGAATATTTTTAAATTTCCCGCTGATGATGGGTGAGTTTCCTTCTTGCTTCCCCCTCCTGCTGCCGATGTCATTCGGAGCTGTTTTCCCACCACTGCCATTGTGACACGCAGCCTCCCATGTGATTCCCTGATCCCCACCACAATCTTGCTGCTTCACGGGCTCCACAAAATCCAGACCGTTGTTACCGTCATTAATTTTCACTGTCAATAATTTTATCATGAATAATTTCACCTTGAATAATTTCACAACCAATAACTTTACAGCTACTCATTTCCCCACCAATACTTTCGCTGCCAATAATTTCTATCCTAAAATGTCTCTTGAAGTCCAAGTAGCAGAGTTATAGACTGGGAAAACACCTGTGTCACCAGCCTCTCAAACACCAAGAAATATCCATTCCACTTCCTGTTGGTACCTTGGATCAATAATAGCTCAAAGGTACCATTTGTCAGAGGTGGACTATTGGTCACTTATGGCTTAACTTGCAATACAGAATTGGCTGCAATAAGCTAAGCAGGATTTTATTGCAGTGGCTCTTTTGATGATGATGCAACTTTAATGACTTTATCATGAATATTTCATTGCTCTTATTTACCAATGAAGATGCAGATCAAAGCTTTTGCTTCTGATTCCCTTAAAACAAAAAATACTTTCCTCCCATCAGAGCATCATTAACTCATTTTATTACTGTCGATTACTGTCAACCAATCTGAGCCAGAAAGGGTATTTTATTTGCTCACGGGATGTGGGCTTCGCTGGCTGGGCCAGCATTTATTACTCATCCTTAGTTGCCCTTGAGAAGGTGAAGGTGAGCTGCCTTCTTGAACCGCTGCAGTCCATGTGGTGTAGGTCCACCCACTGTGCTGTTAGGGAGGGAGTTCCAGGGTTTTGACCCAGCGACAGTGAAGGAACGGCGATATATTTCCAAGACAGGATGGTGAGTGACTTGGAGGGGAATGTCCAGGTGGTGGTGTTCCCATCTATCTGCTGCCCTTGTCCTTCTAGGCGGTAGTGGTCGTGGGTTTGGAAGAAGCCTTGGTGAATTCCTGCAGTGCACCTTGTAGATGGTACACACTGCTGCTACTGTGCGTCGGTGGTGGAGGGAATGAATGTGGATGGGGTACTAATCAAGCAGGGATGCTTTGTCCTGGACAGTGTCCCACTTCTTGAGTGTTGTGGGAGCTTCACTCATCCAGGCAAGTGGGGGGTATTCCATCACACCCCTGACTTGTGCCTTGTGGATGGTGGACAGGCTTTGGGGAGTCAGGAGGTGAGTTACTCGAATGAAGGATTCCTAGCTTCTGACCTGCTCTTGTAGCCGCAGAATTTATATGGCTAGTCTCGTTCAGTTGCTGGTAAATGGTAACCCCCAGGATGTTGATAGTGGGGGATTCAATGATGGTAATGCCATTGAATATCAAGGGGTGATGGTTGGATTCTCTTTTGTTGGAGATGGTCATTGCCTGACACTTGTGTGGCGTGAATGTTACTTGCCACTTGTCAGCCCAAGCCTGGATATTGTTCAGGTCTTGTTGCATTTTGACATGGACTGCTTCAGTATATGAATTGCCCTAGAGGAGGTGGTGGTGAGCTGCCTTCTTGAACCGCTGCAGTCCGTGTGGTATAGGTACACCCACAGTGCTGTTAGGGAGTTCCAGGATTTTGACCCAATGCACCAGAGTTTTTGTTGTCAATTACTCAAATGAAACTGATCAATCACTTCCCATAATTGACTCCTGCTGCCTCCCTTTAAGAGCGAACACTCCTGGAAATGTCTTACTCCGATTCTCTGATTATCAGTTTTATTTGTGCAAGTGGCAATGACTGCATTTCGCTGGCAGCCTGTGGTGTACATTTCAAATGCTCTCTTGTTTTTCACAATGCCTCACTGTGCATTATTTATTGTTAATTAGACGTGCGAGTGATACATTTCCTTTATACATTCTGAGAAATGACAGCAATGAATTTGGATTAGACACATTATTGTGGATTTGTAAAGAGTGAAGCTGCTGCTTGAGAGAGAGCGGCAATCCTTTATCCCACTGTGCAAAGAAGGAAAGGTTAAAGTTCATCTGGTGAAATTACACCATTTGATACTGATGTCCAAACACTTCATCCATGGGTTTGAAATTCCTTATTTTGTTATTTTGCTGCAGATATAATACATTTTTAAAAAATTCATTTACAGGATGTAGGCTTCACTGGCTGGGCCAGTATTTATTGCCCATCCCTAGTTGCCCTTGAGAAGGCGGTGGTGAGCTGCCTTCTTGAACTGCTGCAGTCCATGTGGTGTAGGTACACCCACAGTGCTGTTAGGGAGGGAGTTCCAGGATTTTGATCCAGCAACAGTGAAGGACGGCAAAATATTTCCAAGTCAGGATGGTGTGTGACTTGGAGGGGAACTTCCAGGTGGCGGTGTTCCCATCTATCTGCTGCCCTTGTCCTTCTAGATGGTAGTGGTCGTGGGTTCAGAAGGTGCTGTCCAAGGAGCCTTGATGAATTCCTGCAGTGCATCTTGTAGATGGTACACATTGCTGCTACTGTGCATCGGTGGTGGAGGGAGTGAATGTTTGTGGATGTGGTACCAATCAAGCGGGCTACTTTGGCCTGGATGGTGTTAAGCTTCTGGAATGTTGTGGGAGCTGCACTCATCCAGGCAAGTGGGGGGTATTCCATCACACTCCTGACTTGTGCCTTGTTGATGGTGGATAGACTTTGGTGAGTCAGGAGGTGAATTACTCGCTGCAGGGTTCCTAGCCTCTGACCTGCTGTTGTAGCCACAGTATTTATATGGCTAGTCCAGTTCAGTTTCTGGTCAATGGTAATCCCCAGGATGTTGATAGTGGGGAATTCAGTAATGGTAATGTCATTGAATGTCAAGCAGCGATGATTAGATTCTCTCTTGTTGGAGATGGTCATTGTCTGACACTTGTGTGGCGCGAATGTTACTTGCCACTTGTCACCCAAGCCTGGATATTGTTCAGGTCTTGCTGCATTTGGATATGGACTGCTTCAGTATCTGAATTGCCCTTGAGGAGGTGGTGGTGAGCTACCTACTTGAACCGCTGCAGTTCATGTGGTGTAGGTACACCCACAGTGCTGGTCATTGCTTGGCACATGTGTGGCATGAATGTTACTTACCACTTGTCACCCAAACCCGGACATTGCTGCATTTTGACATGGACTGTTTCAGTATCTGAGGAGTCACGAATGGTGCTGAACATTGTGCAATCATCAGCGAACATCCCCACTTCTGACCTTATGATGGGAGGAAGGTCATTGATGAAGCAGCTGAAGATGGCTGGATCTAGGACACTACCCTGAGGAACTCCTGCAGTGATGTCCTGGGACTGAGATGACTGACCTCCAAAAACCACAACCATCTTCCTTTGTGCTAGGTATGACTCCAACCAGTGGAGAGTTTTCCCCACTGATTCCCATTGACTCCAGTTTTGCTAGGGCTCCTTGATACCACATAGTAAAATACAGCCTTGATGTCAAGGGTAGTCACTCTCACCTCTAGTGTTCAGCTGTTTTATCAGAATATTGTCAGGGCCCATAGCCTTTGCAGTATCCAGTGCCTTCAGCTGCTTCTGCATATCACATGGAGTGAATTGAATTGGCTGAAGACTGGCATCTGCAATGCCGGGGACCTCTGGAGGAGGCCGAGATGGATCATCAACTCGGCACCTATGGCTGAAGATTGTTTCGAATGCTTCAGCCTTATCTTTTGCACTGATGAGCTGTGCTCCTCCATTATTGAGGATGGGGATATTTGTGGAGCCTCCTTTCCCAGCGAGTTGTTTAATTATCCACCGCCATTCATGACTGGATGTGGCAGGACTGCAGAGCTTAGATCTGATCCACTGGTTGGGTAACCATTTAGCTCTGCCTACCGCTTGCTACTTATGCAGTTTGACATGCAAGTATTCCTGTGTTATAGCTTCACCAGGTTGACACCTCATTTTTGGGTATGCCTGGTACTGCTCCTGACATGCCCTCCTGCACTCTTCATTGTACCAAGGTTGACCCCCTGGCTTGGTGGTAATGGTAGAGTGGGGGATATGCTGGGCCATGAGGTTACAGATTGTGGTTGAATAGAATTCTGCTGCTGCTGATGGCCCACAGCACCTCATGGATGCCCAGTCTTAAGGTTGCTAGATCTGATCAAGATCTATCCCATTTAGCACGGTGATAGTGCCACACAACACGATGAAGGGTATCCTCAATGTGAAGGCGGGAGTTCGTCTCCACAAGGACTTTGCGGTGGTCACTCCTACCAATACTGACATGGACAGATGCATCTGTGGCAGGCAGGTTGGTGAGGATGAGGTCAAGTATGTTTTTCCCTCTTGTTGGTTCCCTCACCACCTGCCGCAGACCCAGTCTAGCAGCTATGTCATTTAGCACTCAGCCAGCTCGGTCAGGAATGGTGCTACCGAGCCACTCTTGGTGATGGACATTGAAGTCCCCCACCCAGAGTAGATTCTGTGCCTTTCCACCCTCATTGTTTCCTCCAAGTGGTGTTCAACATGGAGGAGCACTGATTCCTCAGCTGAGGGAGGGCGTTACGTGGTAATCAGCAGGTGGTTTCCTTGCCCATATTTGACCTGATGCCATGAGACTTCATGGGGTCTGGAGTCAATGTTGAGGACTCTCAGGGCAACTCCCTCCCAACTGTATACCACTGTACCACCACCTCTGCTGAGTCTGTCCTGTTGGTGGGACAGAACATGCCCAGGGATGGTGATGGTGGTGTCTGGGGCATTATCTGTGAGGTATGATTCTGTGAGGATGACTATGTCAGGCTGTTGCTTGACTAGTCTGTGGGACAGCTCTCTCAATTTTGGCACTAGCCAAAGGAGGACTTTGCAGGGTGAACAGGACAGAGTTTGAAAAAAAACAAAAAACTGCGGATGCTGGAAATCCAAAACAAAAACAGAAATACCTGGAAAAACTCAGCAGGTCTGGCAGCATCCGCGGAGAAGAGCAAAGTTGATGTTTCGAGTCCTCATGACCCTTCAACAGAACAGAACTCCGCCGATGCTGCTAGACCTGCTGAGTTTTTCCAGGTATTTCTGTTTTTGTTTAGGACAGAGTTTGCCATTGTCGTTTCCGATGCCTAGGTCAATGCTGGGTGGTCCATTCGGTTTCATTCCTTTTTATTGACCTTTTAGCGGTTTGATACAACTGAGTGGTTTGCAAGGCCATTTCAGAGGGCACTTAAGAGGCAACCACATTGCTGTGGATCTGGAGTCACATGTAGGCCAGACCGGGTAAGGACAGCAGATTTCCTTCCCTAAAGGGCATTAGTGACCCAGATGGGTTTTTACAACAATCAACAATGGTTTCATGGTCACCATTAGACTTTTAATTCCAGATTTTTTTTGGATTGAATTCAAATTCAAATTCAAATTCCACCAACTGCCGTGGTGGGTGTACTGGTCTCGGGATTACCAGTCCAGTGACAATACTGCTACACCACTGCCTCCCCAGTCCGAGAAACCCAATCCCCGAGTCGGCACTGAACACATGGCAGCCAAGCTTGGTCTGGACACAAAAAAGATAATTCATCCACAATTAATCATGACTGAGTAGGCAGCCTTAAAAACCCAGCAAAAGCCGGGATTTGTCACTTCCAATGTTGTCACTTGACAACATAGCAGTAAAGCATGGAAGACTCTAACCATTCAATGCAGACCGCCATTGTTGAAAAAATTTAAACACTGAGATCACGAATGCCATTACTGCAGGAGCCCACCAAAATTGGCAAGCACGGGAAAACCCCTTGGGCAGAAACGTATGGCGGCGCCATCTTGGATTTTCGGAAACCTCTTAAAGCTAAACCTGAAATTTAAAAATTTTAACTATGGATCAGAAAGCTACTTTTCCAGATCAATTTATCCTCTGAATTGTTTTCTCTCTTTCCAGAGCAGGTTTGTCCACTTTCATTACAGATGACAGAAGCCCCTCATTGGTCAGACCAGCCAACCAGTCGGATGGTCACCACGGCACCTTGAGTAAACAACAGTCAAGAGAGGAACTTATCCAAGGCCCAGAGCAATAACAACATTGGGAACTTTGGAGAAAGAAATTTCTTAGATCCATGATTGCTTCAGGTCTGGATGAAAAGATACTGCTTTATTCAGTAGGCCCAATAGCCGACGATATAGTAACCTAGATAAGGAATCAACAAAGAAGCCTGCAAAATTTGATGAAATTTTAAACTCATTCGACACTTCTTTTACCCTCAGAAGTAACAAAATTCTTGAAAGGGCTAAATGTAATAATGTATCCAGCAGCCAGGAGAATCTGTCGATCATTCATTAATGAGCTGCACAGAATGGCTCAAGGCTGTGATTACAGTGACCTAAAATCAGAACTCATCAGGGGTAGAATAGTTGTAGGAGTGGCGGATGACACACTCTCAAACATGCTTCAAGTGAAGGAAGATCTAACCCTCCAGAAGGCCATCCAGATTGTCAGACAATCTGAAATCCATGTGCAGCACAGAGCCATATTAACGGGAGAAAGTGAACCATGGCACAAAGTAAACCCCACTGTTCAGCTGGTGAAACAGCACAGAAACAGGGCCACTCCAGGCCAAGGGAAGCAATACCCTAACTGACCAGTACAGCGACCATGTCAGCGCTGTGAAGTAAAGCGCCCCCACAGGCGAGATCAATGTCTGGCAGTTCCAGCCCAATTCTTTGAAGGTAACCGAATAGGATGCTTTAGGAAGCTGCGCAAAGCTGAAACATCAAAACGCACAGAAGATCCGAAGATGATTCACAAAGTCGAAACAGCGCTCCAACAGGACACGCAACCATGCTTCTTGGATGAGGTCAAAGATCCTGGATTTTTGTTCTGGAATGTAGTCATCTCAGTTAATGGTCATCTCACAAACTGTAACTTCTACACAGGAGCTAGTGTTATGGTCCTACTGGACAAAGAACCATGGCTGAGAGACTTCAGCTTTGAATAACAGGCACACCTCTGTATGGGTCCGGAGGAATCTGACTTCCAGTTATAGGCATGAGCTTGGCACCATTGAGGTATGGCAGCAAACAAGTCTTCAAGCTGACGGACATCTCCATAGCCAGTCTTATTCTCTCTTGAGCAGAGATGCTGTAGAGCCCTGAATCTCCTCAAAACGGCAAAAGGTGTCAAGACAACTACTCTCATAAATTATACAGAACTGCAAATCCCTGAGATGCCCAACAAGAAAGATTCTCTTAACTCGGACTTCAGCTCTGAATTGTTTTCTCTCTTTCCAGAGCAGGTTTGTCCACTTTCATTACAGGTGCCAGAAGCCCCTCATTGGTCAGACCAGCCAACCAGTCGGATGGTCACCACGGCACCTTGAGTAAACAACAGTCAAGAGAGGAACCAGCAATGAGAAGAGCCTCAACCTCCAGATCTGATGTCAGTTGGAGAGGAATATCCTGAGACGACAGAGCAGATGCTGCAATCCCCAGCCAGCATGACAGGGCCACAGACAATGCTGGAACCAAGTAGCAGCCATCCATAGAGTACTGCGCAGCACACAGCCAAACGCAAAGGTGAACTTACTACCAAGTCGTATCCCCACAACAGGAAGAGCCATCTTCCATCCCAGCATGCATCACAGCGAGTGGCACAAAGGAAGAAGAGGAAAACACTCTATAGAGACGAGCCCAGAGTTCATCCTGTAAAGAGTGGGATAAAGCAACTGCCATCTATCACTACAAGTGGGTGACCAACAAAGTGTGATTCAATGCCAAAGAACGGAAAAAGAGAATGAAAAGACACCGAGAAGCCAGAACAACCTCCAATTCAACAAAGTTTACCGGTAGTGACAGAGCCTACCACTCCTTCAACAGCAGTGAGAACAAGAAAGGTAATGAGACTTCCAAAGTGCCTGAACCTATGAACTAAGAGGCATGAGGGGGGAAGATGGGGTAGTAGTAATGATGTAATACCTGGGGTAAACTGGGGTAACTTGCATTTATGTTGGATAAATTTTTAGGGGAAGGCGTAGTATAAAATCTGGCACATAAAGGGTTAACATGGGACTGAGTAAAGTACATAGAGATATAAGAGAGTGCATGACGGGGTCAGCATAGTGTTGGACAGGGCCGTGTGCACAAGCAAGCCTGGAGACAGCTCCTAGCTCGGACCTTTACTGTACCTATGTATATAGTTTCTAGTAGTTAATACTGTTGAATTACATAAGACCAAGAATATTTTAACAAGACAGACCAAACTACACCCAACACATTACAACAACTTTCAGCTCCAGAGTTTGAGTTAAATTTAAATCCAGGGATGAGGGAGCATACGAAGATATGAATTAGGAGCAGGAGGAGGCCACTCGGCCCCTCGAGCCTGCTCCACCATTCAATAAGATCATCGCTGATCTGATTGTAACCTCAACCCCACATTCCTGCCTACCCCTGATAACCTTTCAACCCCCTTGTTAATCAAGAACCTATCTAGCTCTGCCTTAAAAATATTCAAAGGCTCTGCTTCCACTGCCTTTTGAGGAAGAGAGTTCCAAAAACTCTCAACCCTCTGAGAGAAAAAAATTTCTCCTCAACTCTGTCTTAAATGAGTGACCCCTTATTTTTAAACAGTGACCCCTCGTTCTAGATACTCCCACAGGAGGAAACATCCTCTCCACATCCACCCTGTCAAGACCCCTCAGTACCTTAAAGGTTTCAATCAAGTCATCTCTTACTCTGCTAAATTCCAGTGGATACAAGCCTAACCTGCCCAACCTTTCCTCATAAGACAACCCGCCCATTCCTGGTATCAGTCTAGTAAACCTTCTCTGAACTGCTTCTAACACATTTACAACTTTCTTTAAATAAGGAGACCAGTACTATACCTGATATTCCAGATGTGGTCTCACCAATGCCCTGTACACTGAAGAATAACCTCCCTACTTTTGTAGTCAATTCACCTCACAATAAATGATAACATTCTATTAGCTTTCCTAATTACCTGCTGTACCTGCAAACTCACCTTTTGTGATTTATGCCCTGGGACACCCAGATCCCTCTGAATCCCAGAGCTCTGCAATCTCTCACCATTTAGATAATAAAGATCTTTTTTATTCTTTGTGCCAAAATGAATGATTTCACATTTGCCCACATTATACTCCATTTGCCAGATCTTTGCCCACTCACTTAACCTACCTATAATCCCTTTGTAGCCTCCTTCTATCCTCTTCACAATTTACTTTCTAACCATCTTTGTATCATCAGCAAATTTAGCAACAATTCTTTTGGTCCCTTCATCCAAGTCATTTATATAAATTGTAAGTAGTTGAGGCCCCAGCACTAATCCCTGTGGCACACCACTCGTCACATCCTGCCAACCAGAAAAAGACTAATTTATGCCTATCTCTGTTTCCTGTTAGCTAGTCAATCTTCTATCCATATCAATATGTTACCCCCTACACCATGAGCTTTTATTTTCTGCAATAATCTTTGATGTGGCACCTTATCAAATGCCTTCTGGAAATCTAAGTACATCCACTGGTTCCTCTTTATCCACAGCACATGTGACTTCATCAAAGAACTCCAATAAATTGGTTAAACACGATTTCTCTTTTACAAAATCACGCTGACTCTGCCTGATTGCCTAGAATTTTTCTAAGTGCCCTGCTATAACATCTTTAATAATAGCTTCTTACATTTTCCCTATGACAGATGTTAGGCTAACTGGCCTGTAGTTTTCTGCAACATTAAGCCCATGGCAACTCTTAGCTGTCCATCTTGCAATTGTATTAAAATGTGACATTGGAAGTGTCCAGACAAAGGGTTTTCATGTAATAAAATATGTAGACATATGTAGGATATCCAATTATTTCCACAATGCAATTAGTGCATTTCTTCAAGGGAGATTGAGCTCAATTTTGCTGAGAGTTGCTTCAGGCATTCATTTGACCTCCTCTACCTGCCAACTCTGCTAGTATAGCCAGAAAACCAAAAATATGAGAGAGAGCAGGCACCAGCTGTTACCATTCTTTTCTTTTTAAGACACCAGAATGCTACATATACAGCAGCATAGCGTGAGAATCAGTCTGAATCATTTTTTTAAAAATTCATTCATGGGATGTGGGCTTCGCTGGCTGGGCCAGCAATTATTGCCCATCCCTAGTTTCCCATTAGGAGGTGTCGGTGAGTTGCCTTCTTGAACCGCTGCAGTCCATGTGGTGTAGGTACACCCACAGTGCTGTTAGGAAGTGAGTTCCAGGATTTTGACCCAGTGACAGTGAAGGAACGGTGATATATTTCCAAGTCAGGATAGTGAGTGACTTGGAGGGGAACTTCCAGGTGGCGGTGTTCCAATGGGTCTGCTGCCCTTGTCCTTCTAGGTGTTAGTGGTCGTGGGTTTGGAAGGTACAATCGAAGGAGCCTTGGTGAATTCCTGCAGTGCATCTTGTAGATGGTACACACTGCTGCTACTGTGCATCGGTGGTGGGGAAGAGAATGTTTGTGGATTGGGTGCCAATCAAGCGGGCTGCTTTGTCCTGGATGGTGTCAAGCTTCATGAATGTTGCACTCATCCAGGCAAGTGGGGAGTATTCCATCACACTCCTGACTTGTGCCTTGTAAATGGTGGACAGGCTTTGGGGGGGGTCAGGAGGTGAGTTACTCATCGCAGGATTCCTAGCCTCTGATCTGCTCTTGTAGCCACAATATTTATATGGCTAGTCCATTTCAGTTTCTGGTCAATGGTAACCCCCAGGATGTTGATAGTGGGGGATTTAGTGATGTAATGCCATTGAACATCAAGGGGCAATGGTTGGATTCTCTCTTGTTGGAGCTTGTCATTGCCTGACACTTGTGTGCTGCGAGTGTTACTTACCATTTGTCAGCCCAAGCCTGGACATTGTCCAGGTCTTGCTGCATTTGGACATGGACTGTTTCAGTATCTGAGGAATTGCAAATGGTCTGAACATTATACAATCATCAGCGAACATCCCCACTTCTGATCTTATGATGAGAGGAAGGTCATTGATGAAGCAGCTGAAGATGGATGGGCCGAGGACATTACCCTGAGGACCGACTGCAGGGATATCCTGAAGCTGAGATGACTGATCTCCAATAACCACAAGATGACAAGCAGCTCAGGGTTAAATTAAAAAGCAGAACCACAACGGTAATAATCTCTGGATTACTACCTGAGCCACGTGCAAATTGGTGCAGGGTAAATAAGATTAGAGAGGTAAATGCGTGGCTCAAAGATTGATGTGGGAGAGATGGGTTCCGATTCATGGGGCACTGGTATCAGTACTGGGGGAGGAGAGAGCTGTTCCATTGGGACGGGCTTAATTTGAACCACGCTGGGACCAGTGTCCTGGCAAATTGTATAACTAGGGTTGTAGATAGGGCTTTAAACTAACTAGTGTAGGGGGGAGGGTTCAATTGAAGGTAAGTTTAAAAAATCAAAAATAAACGAGAGAACAGAGGTGCAGGGTAGTGAAGAGGTGAATGATAATCAAAGTGTGAGAGGAAGGGGCAGAAAATATAAGCAGAAGAGTGCAGCAGAAATTAGAATCAGGATGAGTAATAACGGTAAAAGGTCAAAGCTTAAGGCTCTTTATCTGAATGCACACAGTATTTGGACAAGATAGATGAGCTGATGGCACAAATAGAAATGAATGAATATGACTTCATCGCTATTACAGAGACGTGGTTGCAGGGTGACCAAGACTGGGAACTCAATATCCAAGAGTACTCTATGTTCTGGAAAAATAGGCAAAAAGGAAAAGGGGTGGTGTTGCTTTGTTAATAAAGGAAGGTATCAGTTCAGTGGTGAGTAGTGATATAGGTGTAATAGATCATGATGTGGAATCAGTTTGGGTGTAAATAAGGAATAACAAGGGGAAAAAGTCATGGGTGGGAGTTGTCTATAGGCCCCTGATCGTTGCCTCACTGTAGGACAAAGCATAAATCGGGAAACAATGGAGGTGTGTAAGAAGGGTGTGACAATTGTCTTGGTTAATTTAATCTGCATATTGACTGGACAAGTCAGATTGGCAGGAGTAACGTGGAAGACAAATTTGTAGAGTGCATCAGGGATTGTTTCTTAGAGCGATACATTGCAGAACCTACCCAGGAACAAGCTATTTTAATTCTAGTGATGTGTAATGAGGTAGGATCAATAAGAGATCTCGTAGTTATGGATCCTCTAGGGGGTGGCGATCACAACATGGTAGAATTTCAAATTCAGTTTGAGGGCGAGCAACTCAGGTCTCAAACCAATGTCCTCAGCTTAAATAAGGGCAATTACGGAGGTATGAAGAAAGAATTGTCTAAAGCGGGCTGGGGAAATAGACTAAGGGGAAGATCAGTGGATGAGCAGTGGCAGACATTTAAGCAGATATTTCATAACGCTCAGCAAAAATTTACACCAGTCAAAATGGACTCGATGAGAAGGATGAACCACTTGTGGTTAACAAAGGTGGTCAAGGAGAGTATCCAATCAAAAACTAAGGCCTACAAAGCGGTGAAAACTAGTGGTAGGCAAAAGGATTGGGGATTTTTTAGGAACCAGCAGCGGACGATAAAAAGCTAATGAAGAGGGAGAAAATTGATTATGAAAGTAAATTGGCAAGAAATATAAAAACAAACAGCAAGAGCTTCTGCGGGTATATAAAAAGAAAGAGAGTAGCTAAAGTGAGCTTGGGACCCTTGGAGGATATGACTGGAGAATTGATAACGGGGAAGAGGGAATGGCAGATAATTTAAACCAATATTTTGCATTAGTCTTCACGGTGGAGGACACTATAAACATTCCGAAGCTATCAGATAAGCAAGGAGCTAATGGGAGGAAAGATCTTGCAACAGTCCCCATCACGAGGGACAAAGTATTTGAGAAACTAAGGAGACTAAAGGCAGACAAGTCACCAGGACCTGATGACCTGCATCCAAGGAAGCATCAAAGGAAGCAGCTACAGAGATAATGGAGGCATTGGTCGAAATATTCCAGAATTCACTGGATTCTGGGAGGGTCCCAGTGGATTAGAAAACCGCTGACATGACAACCCTGTTCAAGATGGGAGGAAGACAAAAAGCAGGAAAATATAGGCCAGTCAGCCGAACATCTGTCATTGGGAAAATGCTAGAGTCCATTATTAAGGAAGAAATACCAGGACATTTAGAAAAGCTTAACGCAATCAAACAGAGTCATCATGGTTTTGTGAAAGGCAAATCATGTTTGACAAATTTTCTAGAGCTCTTTGAGGATTTAACAAGCGGAGTTGATAAAGGGGAACTGATAGATGTAGTGTATTTGGATTTCCAGAAGGCATTCGGTAGGGTGCCACACAAAAAGTTATTGCACAAGATAGGAGCTGCCGATGTTCGGGGTAATGTATTAGCATGGATTGAGGATTGGTTAACACACAGAAGACAGAGCGTCGGGATTAATGGGTCTTTTTCAGGTTGGAAAGGTGTAACTAGTGGAGTGCCACAAGGATCAGTTCTAGGGCCTCAATTAATTACTATCTACATTAATGACTGGAGGAGGGGGCAGAGTGTAATGTAGCCAAATTTGCTGCTGATACAAAAATAGGTGAGAGGGCATGTTGTGATGAGGACATAAGGAATCTGCAAGGGGATATAGACAGGTTGAAAGAGTGGGAAAAACTTGGCAGATGGAATTTAATGTAGGAAAGTGTGAGGTCATGCACTTTGGTAGGAAGAATCAAAAGGCAGATCATTGTTTAAATGGAGAGAGACTCCAAAAAAGTGCAGCACAGAGGGATCTGGGTGTTCTTGTGCATGAAACACAAAAAGTTAGCATGCAGGTGCAGCAAGTAATTAAGAAGGCAAATGGGATTTTGGCCTGTGTCGCCAGGGGGTTGGAGTTTAAAAAACAGAAGTCTTGTTACAATTGTACAGGGTATTGGTGAGGCCACACCTGGAGTACTGTATACAGTTTTGGTCCCCGTATTTAAGAAAGGATATACTGACATTGGAGGCAGTTCAAAAGAGATTAGACTAGGCTGATTCCTGGGATGAAGGGGTTGACTTATCAAGAATGGCTAAACAGGTTAGACCTTTTATTCATTAGAGTTTAGAAGAATGAGTGATCTTATTGAAATGAATAAAATTCTGAGGGGGCTGGACAGGGTAGATGTTGAGAAGATGTTTCCACTAGTGGAGGAATCTCAAACCAGGGGACATGGTTACAGAATAAGGGGACACTCATTTAAAACTGAAATGCGAAGGAATTTCTTCTGTCAGAGGGTAGTGAATGTCTGGAATTCTCTACCCCAGAGAGTTGTGGAGGCTAGATCACTGAAAGTATTTAAAGAGGAGCTAGATAGATGTTTGAAATATCGGGGAGTTGAGGGCTATGAGGAGCTGGCACGAAAGAGGAGCTGAGGCCTGGGGCAGATCAGCCATGATCTTATTGAATGGTGGGGCAGGCTTGAGGGGCCGAATGGCCTACTCCTGCTCCTATTTCTTATGTTCTTATGCTCTTTTCTTGTTGGTACTGCTTTACTGTGATCAGCCTTTGATCTACATGCACGTTGTATGTATCCTTTTTTTCCACAGTAGCGACAATCAGCGGTTTTACACTTACAGGCACCTGCATTATGCCCTGTTCCATTACAGCGGTAACGTGTTTGAAAGCGAGTGTACCCCGACTTTACTATTTTAACTTCGGCATTGTTGGAATGCGCTTTCAAATCTCCAGCATGTTTCTCTGCCATTTCTATGCTTTGCACAATCCCGAGCCCTTCCTTCAGTGTCAACTCTTGTTCCGCTAACAATCTACCCTGAATTCTTTCATTTCTTAGTCCACAAACCGAGTGATCACACAATGCTTCTTTCAGGTAACCTTTAAAGTCACAATGTTCTGCTAATTTTCTCAACTCAGCCAGGAACTGGGGAACTGACTCACTCTCACGCTGTTCTCTTCGGTGAAACTTGAATCTCTCGGCAATAATCGCTGGTCTGAGATCAAAGTGCTTTTACAAAATGCCCACAAGCTCTTCAAAGCTTTTATCTGCTGGATTTTCAGGAGCAATGAGAATTCTCAGTCGTGAAATGTTTCATTCCGATGACTGTAAGAAACACTGAGGCCTGCTTTTCCTCTTCCATTTCATTCACAATGAAAAACTGTTCCATTTGCTCGACATAGACAACAAAGTCCACAGCAGCTGGATCAAAAGCCTCTAAAGCCCCTAATAATGATGATCCCATCCTCGTCCCCATTTGAAGTGTTTTGTCACTTCTTGACAATTAAGAGCACACACTTCTGAACCCCAGCTTCCTATGTAAAAAAACAAAAGCTTCCTTTAGTCCTTATTCTACAACAGAGGGCAATACATCCGGACTGAGCACACCCTACTGTCAAGTTTTTTACATAACAGTTCTTTTTAGCTAAAATGTCCTTTTACAAAAAAAACATAAACGTTTAGCACAAACATCACCGTGTTTCAGTCAGTGAGTGGGTCAATCAGAGAGTGGGTCAGTGTGACTGTCATTGAGCAGGTCAGTGTGACTGTCAGAGGGTGGGTCAGTGTGTCAGTCAGAGGGTGGGTCAGTGTGTCAGTCAGTGATTGTGTCAGTGTGTCAGCCAGAGAGTGGGTTAATGTATCAGGCAGTCAGTGGGTCTATCAGTGAGTGGGTCCATGTGCTAGTCAGTGATTTTGTCAATGTGTCATTCAGAGAGTGGTTTAGTGTGCCAGTCAGTGAGTAGGCCATTATGTCAGGCGGTGAGTGGGTTAATCAGTGAGTGGGTCAGTGTGTCAGTCAGAGAGTGGGTCACTGTGTAAGTTAGTGAGTGTGTCAGTGTGTCAGTCAAAGAGTGGGTCAGTCAGTGAATGAGTCAGTGTATCGATCAGTGAGTGGTTCAACCAGTGAGTGAGTTAGTGTGTCAATCAGTGAGTGGGTCAGTGTGTCAGTCAGAGAAGGGGTCAATGTGTCAGTCAGTGAGTGGATCAATCAGTGAGTGGGTCAGTGTGTCAGTTAGTGAGTAGGGCAGTGTGTCCGTCAGAGAGTGGGTCCGTGTGCCAGTCAGTGAGTGGGTCCGTGTGCCAGTCAGTGAGTGGGTCCGTGTGCCAGTCAGTGAGTGGGTCAACGTGTCTGTTAGTGAGTGGGTCACTCAGTGAGTGGGGCAATGTGTCAGTTAGGGTGTTGTCAGTATGTTACTCAGTGGGTGGTTCAGTATGCTGGTCACTGTGTCGGTCAGTGACTTAGAAAATGTGCTGGTCAGTGAGTCAATCAGAGAGTCAGCCAGTGATTCGGTCAGTGAGTCGGTCAGTGATTTGGGCAGGGAGCTGATCAGTGAGTCGATCAGTGAGCCAGTCAATGTATTGGCCAGTGAGCCGGTCAGTGAGTCCATCAATGTGTCGGTCAATGAGTTGGTCAGTGACTTGGGCAGGGAGCTGATCAGTGAGTCGGTCAGTGAGTCGGTCAGTGAGTGGGTCAGTGAGTCGGATCAGTGAGTCGGTCAGTGAGTTGGTCAGTGAGTTGGATCAGTGAGTCGGTCAGTGAGTCGGTCAATGAGTTGGATCAGTGAGTCGGTCAGTGAGTCGGTCAGTGGGTCGGTCAGTGGGTCGGTCAGTGAGTCAGATCAGTCGGTCGGTCAGTGGGTCGGTCAGTGAGTCGGTCAGTGAGTCGGTCAGTGAGTTGGATCAGTGAGCCGGTCAGTGAGTCGGTCAGTGAGCCGGTCAGTGAGTCGGTCAGTGAGCCGGTCAGTGAGTTGGATCAGTGAGTTAGTCAGTGAGTCGGTCAGTGAGTCGGTCAGTGAGTTGGATCAGTGAGTCGGTCAGTGAGTCGGTCAGTGAGCCGGTCAGTGAGTCGGTCAGTGAGCTGGTCAGTGAGTCGGTCAGTGAGCCGGTCAGTGAGCCTGTCAGTGAGTCCGGTCAGTGAGCCGGTCAGTGAGCCGGTCAGTGAGTCGGTCAGTGAGCCGGTCAGTGAGCCGGTCAGTGAGCCGGTCAGTGAGTCGGTCAGTGAGTCGGTCAGTGAGCCGGTCAGTGAGCCGGTCAGTGAGCCGGTCAGTGAGCCGGTCAGTGAGTCGGGTCAGTGAGCCGGTCAGTGAGTCCATCAATGTGTCGGTCAATGAGTTGGTCAGTGACTTGGGCAGGGAGCTGATCAGTGAGTCGGTCAGTGAGTCGGTCAGTGGGTGGGTCAGTGAGTCGGTCAGTGAGCCGGTCAGTGAGCCGGTCAGTCAGTTGGTCAGTGTGCCGGTCAGTGAGTCGGTCAGTGTGCCGGTCAGTGAGTCGGTCAGTGAGTTATGAGACAGCAGCAGCTTATTGGCAGTGACTAAGAGAACAAAAGCTATGTTTAGGAGAGGTAGTTGGGACATGGGTTTCTCAATCAGGAGCAGAGCTTATCCGCCTCCTGTGCTGTAAACTGAAGGATGAGAGTTTTGTCTGTTGTTAGTGGACAGAGAAGAAAATCGGAAGGACAGGGCCACATATCCCTGACAGAACTGGCTAAGTATTCCTTCCATTTAAATTAGCCGAACATCATTGGGTGGGTTTTCTAATGGATGAGTGGAATTTTCCTCTCAGGAGACTATGTGCACTGGCAGGTGGGATTAGTGGTGAGTTTGCTCCAGGTCAATAGGTCAAGTTCTCACACCCGATCTTCAGCTTGAAACCTCATTAATTAAGCAGAGACGAGCTGCTCGCTGAAACACGTGGCAGGATGGGCACTGATTCGTCTGCCCGCCATCACCTCATGAAGTTAAAGTTCCAGGCGCCGTGTTTAAACGGCACCCAAACACACATCACTCTCTGCAACCCAGCTGTGTGGTTGAAAGTTCCAGAGATGGCTCCCAGGGACAAGAAGAATGCGCCAAGGTTTAGTCACACCTCCCTGGAGGCTTTAATTCCAGGTGCCCACCAGCACCAGGAGGGGTTCTTTTTCCCAGGGTTGGATCCAGGAGGTTCACCAACCTCGCCTCTCCGGCCTGGGAGGCAGTCGCAAAGGAGGTCAGCTCCACGGGCAACTGCCAGACAAACGCCATCTCGCGCAGGAAGAGGATGAACGATCTCATCCGCACCGCCAGGGTAATTCACCCTTCAACTCACTCCAAACTCACACCCTCATCATAGCATCATGCACTCAAAGCATCACACAGCTCAGGGATCTCACACAATAGCGGGGGAGATATCAGTATTGAAAGCCTATTCACCAGCATCTCATCTATCATCCTGCACAAACAGCATCCTCAGCCCTTAATATGGAGGGCTCAGCACACACAGGAGGCACGTATACTTCAGAACCTCTGCTCCAAACCTTCTCATCACATCCCAACCATTTGTCTTCATACCGGCCAAGCTTGCCCACACCAGGAGGGAGAGGTCCCAGACTGGAGGAGGGACGGCCAACATCCAGGACCTCTCCAAATTTGAGGAGGATGCTGCCGGGTTGGCCGAGGGAGGACAGAGATCATCCCTGGGGGGACGGCGAGATCGGCCTCTCGGTCTCTCCCAGGAAGCCAGTATGGATGGGCCCACCATGAGTTGATCACATCCTGACATTCTCAGTGAGTGACATGAAATGTTGTATTCAGACTGTTCATGAACTAAATCTACCTTCTCTCTCTTACAGGCAGCAGCAGGTCCAGATAGACCAGTGCAGGCAACATAAGCCAGGCCACCTCAGAGGAGGACGCTGAGGATCCATTTGAAGAAGACCCATCACTGCGTTCACCTGCACCCTCCACCAGCACAGAGACACATGTCCTGGTCAGTCAGAGATCTAGATTAGGCTCAGGGTCACATTCTGGGAACACCTCACTGACACATCTCTGCAACAGTCAGAGGCAGTGACAGCCCAGGTCTCTGGCGTCACTTTGGAGTCAGATGATGAGACTCTGCAAATGGCCATCGCTAACATCCTGGAGATGCAATGGCAGGTGGTGGAAAGGCAGGTAGAGTTGTGAGAGGCAGTTAACAGACTGAAGGATGGGGGAGTCTATCCGCATTCTGCCTGATGTCATGGTTCCGACATGCGAACGTCTTGAGGTCTCCATGGGGAAGGTGTCGGCCGCCTTGGAGACCTTGGTGTAGCTGGTGCTGTCGGATTTGTGCTCGGACCCACACTCCATCGCTATAGGCATTGGTAGGATCCATCGGTGGCTGGGCGAGAGGGGGATGGGGCACTTTGACCTCCCCCCAGGTGCTCCTTCTCCTCAAGGGGTCAGGCAGGGCCCCTCGGGCACTCATGGGGAGGAGGACCAGCAGCTGGAGACCCCGGGGTCATCCACCCAGGTGACTCTGTGAGAGTTCAGTTGACCCCAATCTTCTCTGCCCGTGACCCCATCACCTCCAGCTGTACAGGCCAAGGAAGGTGCAGCTGCCCCACAGAAGGACACCCAAAGCAGGATGGACACTCCAGGCCTCAGCGCTCCAGAGGATGCCTGTCAAATTTGTCAAAGACAATAGAGAGTAGCAGTGAGCATGCTGCTTCCACCTCCACTGTGGATGTCAGGGATCCACCAGGATGCAGAGGTAGAGTTAGAAAGATTAAGAAACCTTGACATCACCTCTGGGTTATGGGTGTTCTATCACTGTGCATCCTGTGCATCTACATAAGTACATGTGCTGTTCATGACAATGGTCTTGTCACTTGAATGCATCATGAATATGCATCTATGTGGCCTCTTATTGCGAGAGTGAGCCAAACTCTCACTCCGGGATTGCCTCCCTTTGTGGGCCTCACATTCATGTGATGTCTGGCTGACTCATGTTGGTTACTGGCTCCTTGTCTAATGTCAGGGAGACGTATCAACCTCTTTATTAAAAGTGACTGCATATTGCATTAGGAAGTGATATTCATTAAAAGGCACCATGGAGTCATACGTGCTCAATTGCATTGGAGAGTTACCACTCATGTTGTCTCATCATCAAATAGCTGTCTTCATTATTCGTGGTAAAACACAAGACCGACAGCTATGAAGGTCTCTCTGGCTATGTGTGTATCTCTGTGGCAGCAAAAAGTGTCTCATCCAGGAGGTCACAACTGCATCAAGCCCACTTGACTCAGGCTTTGCACTGGCCTCTGCCTTTCACTTCCCAGAGCAGCTACAACCTTGGCTGCCGACCTTTCCAAAGGTTAGGGCCTTGTGAAACATGAGGGTTAGTGGCCCAAGGCCCAGTGCTGACTTTTCCCTTGATGTTCACGATTGTAAAGGTCTTTCAGATCACTGGCATGTCACTCAGAGACAGGAGAAATGTGCTTGGGTCCCCTTGCCTGCACTTTACTCCTCCTGGAACCTTGTGGTTATGACTGTGTCTCCTGCGTCTTGCAGCTTCGATCGCATCCTCACGCATCCCCATCCCCATTGTCTCTTGCAAATCTCCAGATAGGAATGGCGTCTTCTGTAGACCCCTGGTTGTGCGAGCCACCTCGATGGGGTGGGTCTGACCTTCTCATTCTCTGGTTGTTGCTGGGGCTCCCCTGGACCATGGTCCTCAGGCCGGGTCTCTTCTCGAAGCTGTGCTAGGGGGTGCCGGGACCTTCTCATCCTCCTCCTCAATCGGATCACTGCCATCAAGATGACAGCATTGAGCGCAGGCTCCATTGTTCAATCCTCCTTCTCCCTGTGGACA
Source organism: Cetorhinus maximus (assembly GCF_964194155.1). Lineage (NCBI taxonomy): Eukaryota > Metazoa > Chordata > Chondrichthyes > Lamniformes > Cetorhinidae > Cetorhinus > Cetorhinus maximus. Next base: position 143,935,258 of record NC_135886.1, on the reverse strand, counting down.
GATAGATCCAACAGATTAATGAGTAATTGGCAACTGTAGTGGAGCTTCTAATCGCTATGTGAAAGTCACTGTCATGCCCTAGAGCTGTGTCTGTGCTACTCAACTTTCCCTGATCCAGCATTGCTGCTGAGGCCTAGGTGAGTGTATGGTCACATACAGAGACAACTACCCAGCAGGAGAGTTTTGAGTACTCCCCCTCTTTATTACATTTTCCCCATTTACAGGCTGCAGATGCCTCCCGTGACCATCCCATCTACTGCCCAGTACTGAGCCAGACCCCCCTATCACCACAGTTTGTGAGACTATGACCACGCCCTGCACACCAAGCTGTGCCTGATCACCACTGTGCACACAGGCCTTACCTCCTTCCCGGAGCAGGAACGTGATGTGCGTGCCATACATAGCACTGCAGCATGGCCCACAGAGCCCCAGGACTGCCTTTAATCTCTCACCCAACTACAAGGCCCACAGAGCCCCAGGACTGCCTTTAATCTCTCATCCTGATCTCTTGGCATCAGTCCAGGGACTATGACTGTCTTTCACTTATCTCTCCAGCTCCTCAATGAATGAAAACAAGGTTGTTTCCCTTCATCCCCTGCACCATGAGTCTCTGTGCAACCTGTCCCTCTTGTGCCACATTAACCTCCCACCCCCCTGCTTTTGTACTCTAGAATCTGTGTGCATCCCCTCCCCTTCTTGCAAATCAAATCTCACCCACCCCCATTTGTGTCGGCGTTGTACTGTTCCATGTCAGGCCCCAGCTTCCCCACCCCCAATCTTCCCTCTGCCTGCAATCATTAACCCCCACCCCCCACATCCCTCACCGCCCCCAACCCTCCTAACCCACTTCACGACGCTGCCCTGCTGGAGAGCACGGCAAAACACTGTGAGCAACCCAGCTCAATACCTGAGGCAGCGGCAGTGAGCAGCCCCGCCGTACACCCCCACCAGTGTGGGCTAACACTGAGGAACTGGAGCAGTCCTGCTGCAGGTAGGCTTGGAATGTTGCACTCACCTTGAAGTGACAAGCGAAGTGAAGGTGGGCAGCAACCCGGCGGTGTTTTACACCCATCTAATTTCCTGCTGGTGTGGCACGTAATTGGGAGGGGGGAACATGACTCTGGCGAGTTGCATTTTAATGAACACTGATGATAGGCTAATGCCTGCAAATAGCATTCCCAGCATGGATTGGTGGGAAAGACGCCCCGTCATAATCCCGCCATGAAAGTGGTGAGAGGAACGTTCCGACTCGTTTTGCCGCCAGTGAGAATTCAACTTTTGGCCTCACCCCAAATTTTCCGCTCCCACCTGCCACGGAATCCATGCCTGTGGGATCTGAAAATGCCACCTGATATTCTACCTTCCTGTCGAGTGACTGGACCTGCACTCTGCTCGGTCAATGCTCAATGATCGAAAGTTAGGACACAAACCAACCCGTGTGAGTCAATAATTGGCAACAGTGAAAGAACAAATCCTGACACAGTTGCTCAGCTACTCTTCGTACTGTTACACATAAAATACAGACTCTGGGGTTCCGGGAGGATAAATTGGACTTTTGCAGTAGTGCGAAATGAATATAACTATTCTCAAAACCAAAACAGAAAATGCTGGAAAAACTCAGCAGGTCTGACAGCATCTGTGGAGAGAAAAACAAAGTTAACATTTCAAGTCCGTATGACCCTTCTTCAGACTATTCTCGAGCCCCCACTTTAAACCATGTTCACATTTTGTCACCAATGTCTACCCGTTTCAAGCTCCTGACAAAGAGCAATACAACACTCCCTCCAAATCCTTATACTGTTAACCAAAGGCAAATTCTGGGGAACGTTATTTTTAAATTCATTCACGGGATGTGGGCTTCACTGACTGGGCCAGCATTTATTGCCCATCCCTAATTGCCCTTGAGGAGGTGATGGTGAGCTGCCTTCTTGAACCGCTGCAGTCCATGTGGTGTATGTACACCCACAGTGCTGTTAGGGAGGGAGTTCCAGGATTTTGACCCAGCGACAGTGAAGGAACGGTGATATATTTCCAAGTCAGGATGGTGAGTTTGGAGCGGAACTTCCAGGTGGTGGTGTTCCCATGTATCTGCTGCCCTTGTCCTTCTAGATCGTAGTGGTCGTGGGTTTGGAAGGTGCTGTCTAAGGAGCCTTGGTGAGTTTCTGCAGTGCATCTTGTAGATGGTACACACTGCTGCTACTATGTGTCGGTGGTGGAGGGTGTGAATGTTTCTGGATGTGGGCTACTTTGTCCTGGACGGTGTCAAGCTTCTTGGGTGTTTTGGGAGCTACACTCCTCCAGGCAAGTGGGGAGTATTCCATCACAATCCTGACTTGTGCCTTGTAGATGGTGGACAGGCTTTGGGGAGTCAGGAGGTGAGTTACTCATTGCACGGTTCCTAGCCTCTGACCTGCTCTTGTAGACATAGTCATATGGCTAGCCCAGTTCAGTTGCTGGTCAATGGTACCCTCCAGGATGTTGATAGTGGGGGATTCACTGATGGAAATGCCATTGAATGTCAAGGGGCAATGGTTAGATTCTCTTTTGTTGGAGGTGGTCATTGACTGGCACTTGTGTGGTGCGAATGTTACTTGCCACTTGTCAGTCCAAGCTTGGATATTGTCCAGGTCTTGCTGCATTTGGATCTGGGCTGCTTCATTATCTGAGGAGTCACAAATGGTGTTGAACATTGTGCAATGATCAGCGAACATCCCCACTTCCGACTTTATGATGGAAGGAAGGTCATTGATGAAGCAGCTGAAGATGGTTGGGTCTAGGACACTACCCTGAGGAACTCCTGCAGTGATGTCCTGGAGCTGAGATGATTGACCTCCAATAACCACAACCATCTTCCTTTGTGCTCGGTATGACTCCACCAGCGGAGAGTTTTCCCCCTGCTTCCCATTGACTCCAGTTTTGCTAGGGCTCCTTGATGCCACCACCGACGCACAGTAGCAGCAGTGTGTACCCTCTACAAGATGCACTGCAGGAATTCACCAAGGCTCCTTAGACAGCACCTTCTAAACCCACGACCACTACCACCTGGAAGGACAAGGGCAGCAAATGGATGGAAAATATATCGCCGTTCCTTTACTGTCGCTGGGTCAAAATCCTGCAACTCCCTCCCTAACAGCACTGTGGGTGTACCTACATCACACGGACGGCAGCGGTTCAAGAAGGCAGCTCACCACCACCTTCTCAAGGGCAACTAGGGATGGGCAATAAATGCTGGCCCAGCCAGCAAAGCTCACATCACCTGAATGAATTTTAAAAAAGAATGTGTGAGTGTAAGTGCTTGTGTGTCTGTGTGTATGTATGTGTGTGAATGTTTGTGTTTGTGTCTGTGTGTGTTTGCATGTTAGTGTGTGTGTGCGTGTGTGACAGAACAGAACGAGATAATATGTTGTGCAAAACTGACCTCACAGAACTTAATTTAACTCTTGTGCCAGTTTTTTCCATCATTTGACCAGCCAGTATTGGTGCTTTACTTTTATCTGTTCATTCTGTATTGCAATTATTGATGACACTGGGGTCTGCTGTAAAGAGATGTGGCATCATTTGCCTTTTGCAGGTTTGTGTTGTGTTGCTGTATTTGTGAAGTTATGTGCATTTCCTTTGTGAAATGTTGCAGCTGGAGGCTGCACTAATTCAGATGGAAGTCCACGCTCTGACAGATGAGTCTTAATGGTTTCCTTCCTGCTGAGACACCTTTCAGAAGATAATGTGATGATGCATCCATCGTGGCTTCTCGCCCTTGAGAAATCTCATGAAGTTTCTGCAGCTCTAGTTCAGGGTCAGCAATCCCAAATATTCTACTTGTCTTTTTCTAAGTAGTCGCCAGGCATTGTCTTCTCAGGGATATTGAGTCTGTCATGAAATAAGGTAAAAACAACAATTTTTCTCAGAATCAAAATGACAAAACCTCCCTCTCTCTCCATGATTACGTGTGACCTTGGATCAATTTCCAAGCAATCACTCACCAGCAACTTCTCATTTCCAATTTTTTTCTCACTTCTTCTCGATTTCACATTTATTTCCTTCAAGAAATGTCAAATGTAGATCAGTGGATAGCAATCCCACACCTTCGTCTCTGAAGGTCATGGGTTCAAACGCCACTACAGACACTTAAACATACAAACTAAGCCGACACTCCCTGAATGGGTGCCACGCTGTCAGAGGATCAGTACTGAGGGAGTGTTGCACCGTCGGAGCGTCAGTACTGAGGGAGGGCTGCACTGTCAGAGGTTCAGTACTGAGGGAGTGTTGCACCGTCGGAGCATCAGTACTGAGGGAGGGTTGCACTGTCAGAGGTTCAGTACTGAGGGAGCGCTGCACTGCTGGAGGGACAGTACTGAGGGAGGGCTGCACTGTCAGAAGTTCAGTACTGAGAGAATGCTGCACTGTCGGTGGGTCAGTACTGAGGGAGCACTGCAGCGTCAGAGGGTCAGTACTGAGGGAGTACTGCACTGTCAGAGGGTCAGTGCTGAGGGACTGCTGCACTGTCAGTTGTTCACTACTGAGGGTGTGCTGCACTGTCAGAGGTTCAGTACTGAGGGAGTGCTGCACCGTCGGAGCGTCAGTACTGAGGGAGTGCTGCACTGTCAGAGGTTCAGTACTGAGGGAGCGCTGCACTGCTGGAGGGACAGTACTGAGGGAGGGCTGCACTGTCAGAAGTTCAGTACTGAGAGAATGCTGCACTGTCGGTGGGTCAGTACTGAGGGAGCACTGCAGCGTCAGAGGGTCAGTACTGAGGGAGTACTGCACTGTCAGAGGGTCAGTGCTGAGGGACTGCTGCACTGTCAGTTGTTCACTACTGAGGGTGTGCTGCACTGTCAGAGGTTCAGTACTGAGGGAGTGCTGCACTGTCGGAGGGTCAGTACTGAGGGAGCACTGCAATGTCAGAGGGTCAGTGCTGAGGGACTGCTGCACTGTCAGTGGGTCACTACTGAGGGAGTGCCGCACTGTCGGAGGGTCAGTACTGAGGGAGTGCTGCACTGTCAGAGGGTCAGTACTGAGGGAGTGCCGCACTGTCAGAGGGTCAGTACTGAGGGAGCACTGCAATGTCAGAGGGTCAGTGCTGAGGGACTGCTGCACTGTCAGTGGGTCACTACTGAGGGAGTGCCGCACTGTCGGAGGGTCAGTACTGAGGGAGTGCTGCACTGTCAGAGGGTCAGTACTGAGGGAGTGCCGCACTGTCAGAGGGTCAGTACTGAGGTAGTGCTGCAATGTCAGAGTGGAAGTATTTGGTAGTGCTGCACTGTCAAAGATGCCATCCTTTGCATGAGAAATTAACCTGTGGTCCTGCCTATCCTCTCAGATTGAATTAGAGATCCCATGCTATCCACCCATAGAACTGAATTTAGACAATCAGGTTTTTGAAGAAACTTATATCATGTAACGTGATAACATTGTAATCAAAATAGCCAAGCTGGAAGGAGTAACCATGAACCAAATTAGTTTAACTAGTGTCAAATTTCTGGGAGGAACACAAGTTGAAGCAATCCTGGCTATGACAAAAGAAATGGGGCCACATGTCTAAAGTTTTGGCACCGAGTCTCGGAACTTAGGAAAAGAAGGAGGACATTCAGCCCATCTAATGCTGCATTCATGAGGTCATGACAGAACTGTGACCTAACTCCATATAGTCTCCTTTTCCCCAAATCTGTTCACACCTTTGTTAACAAACATCTAGCAATCTCTGGTTTAAAATGAACAATTAATCTTTTATGAATTGTCATCTGCGAACAAGACTAGCCAAGGAACATTGGGAACAGAAGAGGTCCTTCAGCCTGCTCCAGCATTCGGTCTGTTCCAGACCCGGAGAAATCTGGTTTTGTGTCAGGTTTTCAGACAAAGGAATATGACATAGAGCTCAGATACCAACAGACCTTATGATCAAAAATGGGCTTGTTAATAAATGTAAAAAAGCATGTACCTTTTGGGGAGCTCTTCTGATCATTAACTGGCCTGGATTATAACACTTGAATGAAACACCTTGGAATGTTTTATTATATTAGAGGTGCTATATAAGTGTAAGTTGCTGTTGGATTGGTGACACTCTTTGGTTCCTTACTTGTCTGTTTGATAGACATGTTTGCCTGATTGTAACTGGGTACCTGTTCATGGAAACCTTCAAAGTTAACTTGTCTCTAAGGTCTGTGTCTTCCTGAGAACTGGTTGCGAATTCCTGCTGGATAACACGGATAACCTTCAGGGATTCACTGTTTGCCTTGCCTTGTCACATTGTAGAATAACAAAATGTGCAAAATCAGACAGGAGAGTGGCTGGTCCCAAACAGTCACGGTGCAAATAAACATTGTGACTGCCAGCGCTTCCTCCCTTTATTGAAATACAATCTACTGGGCGAGGTAACAAGTTCCAGGCCAATTCTGGGAGAAAATATCTAGAAAGTTCCTTTCTGGCCCCCTCAAGTTTTCTGAACTGCCATGACATACAAACCACCCACCTGCAGTGCTATTCCATAAAGTATTTCCAAATGATGGCATCTGCCCATCTTGGGAGAGGATGTACTGCGCCCATGTGTGTCACTTCTGTGTTGAACACTGTCTGCTGTGGCTGAAGAGGCCACTTTGTGAGTGGCAGTCTTTCCACAGCTGACACAGATGAATAGCGTTGGCCTGAGGTTGACTGATGTTTTTTGGTTTCCTCCGGGCTCTCTTTTCCACAATCTGCTCATTTCTTTTGTCCTCTGCTTTTTCCACACCTTTCCTGATTGCTCGTCTCCAGGCACTCCAGTCAGAAGTGAGGCCTTCCATCGACTCCGATCCTGGTCAACTGGAGCCCTCGCTTGCAGACATCCTTGTCCCACCGGTGTGGGTGACCTGTTGGTTTCGTGCCGACAGCGAGCTCGCCATAGAGCAAGTCTTTGGGGATGTGGCTGTCATCCATTCAGCTCACATGACCCAGTCAATGTTTCCTAACAGCGTTAACATGAATCCATATTGTAAAAATCATGTATTACGCCAATGTAATTGTATAGGTTTGTTACAATACAATGGCCGAGTTGTATTGGATATGATGTTAAACTGCTGCTCCATCTGTCATTCATGTTACTATTAAAGATCCCAGCCCCCTGATCAAAGAGCAGGGGCATTCCAGCGGCATGTCCTCTCAACCAACATCACCAAAGTAACAGATTAACTGATCAATTACTACATTGTTCTGCACAGGTTGGCTACGCTTTTTAACCTGGAACTACTCTTCAAACATTCACTGTATTCAGTCAGCTCTGGGTCACACGTGAAACAATGTAAACGTGCAGCTGCATTGTTTAATAAAGCAAAATACCACAAAGGGTGTTGGAAAGAGGAACCAGGTCCTGCACAGAGCTTTGGGGTGTGAGCAATTGCAAGTAGGCTTTGAGCACCATTGTGACAGTGCAGCAAGAGGTGGGCAGAGTACTCTGCATTGTCTGTTTATACTGGTCTCTCCAACTAATAACAGATAATCCCTTGTCAGATTGTAAATGTCAGGCTATAGGGTATGAATCAGACTTATTAATAATGAAATTAAGAACATGAGAACATAAGAAATAGGAGCAGGATTAGACCACACAGCCCATCGAGCCTGCTCTGCCATTTAATTTGATCATGACTGATCTTGGGCTTCAACTCCATTTTCCTGCCCACTCCCCATATCCCTTAATTCCCTGAGAGACCAAAAATCTGCCTATCCCGGCCTCAAATGTATTTAACAATGGAGCATCCACAATCCTCTGGGGTAAAGAATTCCAAAGTTTCACAGCCCTTTTTGTGAAGAAATTTCTCCTCATCTCAGTCGTAAATGATCGGCCCCTTATCCTGAGACTGTGCCCCCGTGTTTTAGGTTCCCTGACCAGCGGAAACAATTTCCCTGTGCCCACCCTGTCAAACCCCTTCAGAATCTTGTATGTTTCAATGAGATCGCCTCTCATTCTTCTCAACTCCAGAGAATATGGACCCAATTTACTCAGCCTCTCATCATAGGACAACCCCCTCATCCCAGAGACCAATTCAGTGAACCTTCGCTGTACCGACTCCAATGCAAATATATACTTTCTTAAACGTGGAGACCAAAACTGCACACAGTATTCCAGATGTGTCCTCACCAAAACCCTGCACAACTGTAGCAAAGGCTTCTTTATTCTTGCACTCCAATCCCCCTGCAATAAAGGCCAACACACCATTTGCCTTCCTAATTGCTTACTGTACCTGCATGCTAACTTTGTTCCTTGTACAACCATACCCAAGCCTCTTTGAACATCAACACTTACAAGTTTCTCACCTTTTAAAAATATTCTGCCTTTCTTTTACTTACGGCCAAAGTGAATAACTTCACACTTCGCTACATTATAATCCATCTGCCATCTTGTTGTCCACTCACTTAACCTGTCTGTATCTCTTTGCAGCCTCTCTGTGTCCTCCTCACAGCTTACCTTTCCACCTAGCTTGGTATCATTCGCAAACTTAGATACATTACTCTCTGTCTCTTCATCTAAGTCATTAATATAGATTGTAAACAGCTGAGGCCCCAGCACTGATCCTTGTGGCACTCCACTATTCACTGTCAGTCAACTTGAAAAAGTCCCATTGACACCCACCGTCTGCTTTCCGTCTGTTAATCCCCTACCCATGCTAAGATATTAAACAGAAAGATGAGCAAACACAACAAATTTCACTAGATCTCAATCCCAAATGAAACATCTAAGTAACTCTTTCCAAACTATAATGCTCAGGAAAACCTCCGTGCTTCTACACAACACTCACACTCCTTATGTGACAGAAACAAACTTACTGGGCCAATTTTCACCAAATTGTTTAGGCACTAAAGAACCTCCAAGGTGGGGCATTTAGCCGTGACACCAGTTTCAGTCACGTTTAGTGCAAGATGCCACCTTGTAAAGGAGTTGAATAGAGAGCAATAGGAACCACTGTCTGGGGGATTGTTAAGGGGCTGATCGTAATTTAGAATGTCTGCTAGTGCCCATTAAAGAGGTTGCATGGAATTTTGGTGGCTAACATTCAACTAACGCTCTCTCTGAAGAGGTGGTGGCATAGTGGCATTGGCACTAGATTGTGTGACCCAGGGTAATGCTCTGGGGACCTGGGTTTGAATCCCACCACGACAGATGGTGGAATTTGAATTCAATAAAAGTCTGGAATTAAAAAGTCTAATGATGACCATGAAACCATTGTTGATTGTTGTAAAAACCCATCTGGTTCACTAATGTCCTTTAAGGAAGGAAATCTGCTGCCCTGACCTGGTCTGGGCCTACATGTGATTCCAGACCCACAGCAATGTGGTTGACTCTTAACTGCCCTCTAAACAAGAGCAATTAGGGATGGGCAATAAATATTGGCCTAGCCAGTGATGCCCACATCCCATGAATGAATACAAAAAGAACAGCTGTTTGCAAGTGGATATCGATGTTAAGAACTATTTAAAGGGATACTCTCCATTTCATGGTCACTGTGACAGGAGCTGTGAAGAGGACACTTATTACGCATCAGGTGGGTTTCAATGCCACTTTGTCATGATTTTACCAACAATTATTCCAGAAAATCTCTGAGGACTTCAATTAAAAAGAGCAATTGCTGTGCTACTCTCCCTGACTGAATACCTTATTGGAGAAAGGGAATGCCTGGTCATGGATGTATTGGCAAGGAATCCCTTTGGTCTGAACAAGGAATGGGAGAAGGTGAGGCAGAGGAGCACCAACTGCTGCAGGAGAGAGGGACAACAGAGCAAGGAGTGGGAGGCAAGAGGTTGTGAAGGGTGGGTCTATACTCATTGGAACTTAGAAGAATGAGAGGTGAATTTATTTAAGAATATAAAATTTTGAAGGTGCTTGACAGGATAGATGCTTAGAGGATTTTTCCCCTTGTGGGAGAATCTAATTAAGAGGCACAGTTTTCAAAAACAGAGGTGAGGGGGGATTTCTTCTCTCAGAGGATTGTTAGCCTTAGGAATTCTCTTCCACAGAGAGCAGCAGAGACTGGGTCATTGAATATATTCAAGGTTGAGCTAGACACATTTTTGAGCTGCAAGGGAATCAAGGGTTATCCTCGGCCCAACCATCTTCAGCTGCTTCATCAATGACCTTCCTTCCATCATAAGGTCAGAAGTGGGGATGTTCACTGATAATTGCACAATGTTCAGCACCATTTGCGACTCCTCAAATACTGAAGCAGTCCATGTCCAAATGCAGCAAGACCTGGACAATATCCAGGCTTGGGCTGACAAGTGACAAGTAACATTCGCGCCACACAAGTGTCAGGCAATGACCATCTCCAACAAGAGAGAATTTAACCATCGTCCCTTGACATTCAATGGCATTACCATTGCTGAATCCCCCACTATCAACAGCCTGGGGATACCATTGACCAGGAACTGAACTGGACTAGTCATATAAATACTGGGCCCACAAGAGCAGATCAGAGGCTAGGAATCCTGTGGTGAGTAACTCACCTCCTGACTCCCCAAAGTCTGCCCACCATCTACAAGGCACAAGTCAGGAATGCGATGGAATATCCTCCACTTGCCTGGATGAGTGCAGCTCCAACAACACTCAAAAAGCTGGACACCGTCCAGGACAAAGCAGCTGCTTGATTGACACCACATCCACAAACATTCACTCCCTCAACCACCGACACGCAATGGCAGCCGTGTGTACCACCTACAACAGGCTTGCCCAACCCCTGTTCTCGGGGGGCACAGTTCCATTTTATTCTCACTCAAAGATCCAATGAGCAATTTTCAGAAAGATAGGTTTGGCACAACATTAAACATGAATTTCAGAATAAAATTGTGGCATAAGCAAAAGAAACAACTTGCTGAGCAAAGATAACGCAATGTCAAAGCAATAAATTGATAATGAAAAAGTAATTAATAAAGATCACCATTCGAGTGTGTGAGGGACAGAGTCTGTCTGGTTCACTCCCAACCTCTTGATGCTCACTCACTCACCCTCACTCGCTATGTGAGTAGGAGTGAGTGTGTTGGTGTGTGGGGGTGAGGCTGAGTGGGAATCCTGCAGCTGCGAGTGAGCCAGACACACACACACACACTCACTTTCTACCCCACACACCCACACGCACTCACTCTCCCCCCCAACACCCACACGCACACTCTCCCCCCCAAACACCCACACGCACTCACTCTCCCCCTAAACACAGACACCCACACGCACTCACTTTCCCCCCAACACACACTCACTCTCCCCCCAACACCCACACTTACTCACTCTACCCCTCCAACACACACACACTCACTCTCCCCCCCCACACACCCACACGCACTTACTCTCCCCCAAAACACAGACACCCACACGCACTCACTCTCCCCCCCACACACCCACACGCACTCACTCTCCCCCAAAACACAGACACCCACACGCACTCACTCTCCTCCAAAACACAGACACCCACACACACTCACTCTCCCCCCCACACACCCACACACACTCACTCTCACCCAAAACACAGACACCCACACACACTCACTCTCCCCCCCACACACCCACACGCACTCACTCTCACCCAAAACACAGACACCCACACACACTCACTCTCCCCCCCAACACCCACACGCACTCACTCTCCCCCCAACACACACACACACTCACTCTCCCCCCCACACACCCACAAGCACTCACTCTCCCCCAAAACACAGACACCCACACACACTCACTCTCCCCCCCACACACCCACACACACTCACTCTCCCCCAAAACACAGACACCCACACACACTCACTCTCCCCCCCACACACCCACACACACTCACTCTCACCCAAAACACAGACACCCACACGCACTCACTCTCCCCCCCACACACCCACACGCACTCACTCTCCCCAAAACACAGACACCCACAAACACTCACTCTCCCCCCCACACACCCACACACACTCACTCTCACCCAAAACACAGACACCCACACACACTCACTCTCCCCCCCACACACCCACACGCACTCACTCTCCCCCAAAACACAGACACCCACACACACTCACTCTCCCTCCCACACACCCACACGCACTCACTCTCCCCCAAAACACAGACACCCACACACACTCACTCTCCCTCCCACACACCCACACGCACTCACTCTCCCCCAAAACACAGACACCCACACACACTCACTCTCCCCCCCAACACCCACACGCACTCACTCTCCCCCAAAACACCCACACGCACTCACTCTCCCCCCCAACACCCACACGCACTCACTCTCCCCCAAAACACAGACACCCACACACACTCACTCTCCCCCCCACACACCCACACACACTCACTCTCCCCCAAAACACAGACACCCACACACACTCACTCTCCCCCACACACACCAACACACACTCACTCTCCCCCAAAACACAGACACCCACACATACTCACTCTCCCCCCCACACACCCACACGCACTCACTCTCCCCCAAAACACAGACACCCACACACACTCACTCTCCCCCCCAACACCCACACGCACTCACTCTCCCCCAAAACACCCACACGCACTCACTCTCCCCCCCAACACCCACACGCACTCACTCTCCCCCAAAACACAGACACACACACGCACTCACTCTCCCCCCCAACACCCACACGCACTCACTCTCCCCCAAAACACAGACACCCACACGCATTCACTCTCCCCCCAACACCCACACGCACTCACTCTCCCCCCCCAACACCCACACGCACTCACTCTCCCCCCCACACACCCACTCCATCACACACTCACTTAATCACACTCTCTCTCGCCCACACTCCTGGGTAGTGAGTCTTTTCATCCACAGAACATACCACCCCCCTGTCTGCACCATCACATCCAATCCCTTCCAGTTCCAGAGTGAGTGTCTCCCTTCCCCAACCAGCACATGGCAATCCCTCTCCCTCTGTCCCCAACACCTCTGTTTCAGGAATTCACTTGCTGTCACCAGTGTTGCTGTTCCTCCAATTACAGACTGCTCCTCTCCCGCATTTACTGAGTGAGCCAATCAGCAGCAAATGCAAGAGAGGAATAGCCTGTGATTGGAGGAGAAGTTTCTTTAAGAACCTCCCACTGCACTTACCAGCATTTTGGAAACTACCTCCACAGCCACCTTGGAGCGCTTGTGGCCTGCAGGCCAGAAGTTGGACAAGCCTGATCTACAAGATGCACTGCAGGAACTCACCAAGTCTCCATAGACAGCACCTTCCAAGCCCACAGCCACTATTATCTAGAAGGACAAGGGCAGCAGACACCACCACCTGGAAGTTCCCCTTCAATCCACTCACCATCCTGACTTGGAAATATATCACCGTTCCTTCACTGTCACTGGGTCAAAATCCTGGAACTCCCTCCCTAACAGCACTGTGGGTGTACATACACCACATGGACTGCAGCGGTTCAAGAAGGCAGCTCACCACCACCTTCTCAAGGGCAACTAGGAATGGACAATAAACGCTGACCCAGCCAGTGACACCCACATCCCATGGACAAATTTTAAAAAGGCAGGAAAGTGGAGTTAAGGCCACAATTAGATCAGCCATGATCTTAATAGATGGTGGAACAGGCTCAATGGGTCGAATGGTCTACTCCTGCTCCTATTTCTCATGATCTAATGACATTTCCTTCCCTGTGGAACAGGTCATCACAACTCCTCTGGGCCTTCTCCACCAGGATCTCAGTGCTGGGTCCAGGAACCTGTGCACCTCTCCCTTGGTCCGTGAGCAACTTGCCACTGTCTGCCTGCCAGAGCATTCTGCACCTTGGGCAGAATTTACTGTTTGCGACACCTGCTGCCTGGGGAATCGACAGGAGCTCTGTGTTCCCTCCATTGGGGGAGGTGTTGGGTCCCCCTAAGGCACTTAACAGGAACCCAGGGGCCAAAGTCCTGACCCCCTCTCTTACCCAGGAGCTGCTAGTCAATCAAAGGCCACCAGCACAATCAGGAATTGTGGCTGCTGCTGGTAATGTACACACCAGAGGCCCAGGATTGCCAAGGGACACCAGGCCAAAGGTAAGTGAGATCAGGTCAGGGGTCATGGGGCGGGGGTCATGGGAGGGGCTTGGTGTAGGCCGTTGGAGGCAAGGGCAGGGGGGTGGCTTTTAGTGCCGCCCCCACCTCTCTGAATACCAGGTCCCTGGATCAACGCTGAGTCGCTTTGAACAAGGGTCTCTCCAACCCCTCCCTAGCCTGCAAGCAGACACGACAGCATTTGTTTTAAGGGTTCCATGCCTGTCAGTTCACCCACCGCCACTAGCTGAGAACCATTATATGCTGGTGGCAATATAGTGAAAGGACAGCTACTGAACTGCGAGATCGGACAACAACTGGCTTCAGAGCTCTTAATAAAAAACTAGACTCACAGGATAGAAAGTAACAGCTTCCCAGCCATTTTCCCATTTCCAGGATGAAAGCAAAATACTGCGGATGCTGGAAATCTGAAACAAAAATAAAAACAGCTGGAAAAACTCAACAGGTCTGACAGCATCTGCGGAGAGGAATACAGTTAACATTTCAAGTCCGTATGACTGAGGAACTATGCTCCTCTCTGCAGATGCTGTCAGACCTGCTGAGCTTTTCCAGCTATTTTTATTTTTGTTCCCATTTCCAGGATTGAGCTAAACGAGGTATTTACTAACCAGAGCCTTATTTTCGAGCTCTGTCATTGCAACTGATACTGCTCTGCATGAAATGAACTAAATGAGAGCCTTGAAGATCCATCTTCATTACTTCCAGTGATGGAGTCAACTTTAAGTTCACTTCTACTTGCTGAACAAAAGAGCAATTAAACTTCCAATCTACCTGCTGACATATTCCTCTGCATCTAACTGACAGTATCAGAGCAGCAGGAAAGCAACATTTACAATGTTTTGAACTAAACGTGCACAGATTTCAACTGGGCAGCCTTCATTTAGCTAACAGGACAGGGGTAAAGGATCAGGCCATTCAGCCCTTCCAGAATATTCTGGCATTCAATCTGGTCATGGCTGATCCGGGCCTCATATCCATTTGCCCGCCTTAGCTCCATGTCCCTTGATACCTTTACACAGCAAAAATGTACCAATCTTAGTCTTGAAAATTTTAAATACCCTCCCAGGATCTGCAGCTTTTTGGGGGGAGAGAGCTTGAGATTTCCATTGCCCCTCTGTCTGAGAAAAATGCTTCTTGAGATCACCTCTTAAACACACTGACCCTATTTTAAGACCGGGTCCCTCTGGCTTGGATTCTACACCCTCCTCCCCCACCACCCATCCCCAACCCATAGAAAATAGTTCCTCTCAATCTAAAGCCAAATGAATGGGTGGATTTGCACTAAGTGTGGTAGTGGGCGGGTAAAACGATGTTTTATCCAGTGGTTATGATGGCGGGTTTTCACACCGTGTCGTCCCAAACCCTTCGCATTACTTATACGTTCCCGGGTAACACAGCCTCATTCACCTGCCACGCCATCACC
The DNA here is from genome assembly GCF_964194155.1 of Cetorhinus maximus. Lineage (NCBI taxonomy): Eukaryota > Metazoa > Chordata > Chondrichthyes > Lamniformes > Cetorhinidae > Cetorhinus > Cetorhinus maximus. The sequence goes on along the minus strand of NC_135886.1, from coordinate 143,919,817 downwards.
TCACCACTTCATCACGCCGGACGCCATATTTAAAGTCCAGCCATGCTCAGTGCTTCCAGCCTAGGACTGCAGCAAAGAAGACATGGCCCCAAAAGGTAAGAAGACTGCAGCCCTCGAGCACATTTTGAACACTCTGGAGGTCCGCCATGATGTCCTGTACCCCAGCTCTGGCCGCAGGAGGGGCAGCAACATTACCACCCTGGCTTGGTAGGCAATGGCAGTGGTGGTCAGTGCCAATGCTGCACAGAAGAGGTTGGCCATCCAGTGCAGAAAGAAGATGAATGATCCCACCTGTCCCGCCAGGGTAAGGCAACCATCTCATCACTCTAAATTCACACACTCAAGCCCATCACACATTCACTGGCATCTCACTCACTGCCAGCTCAAGGGACGTCACCACTCACTCTCTCACACACACCCTCACATCTCCATCTGGCCTCATCTCCTCTGGAGACTGCCTCCTCAGCCCTCACCATCTTTAGGCCACTTGCACAGATCGACATGTGCCCCCACACACACACCCTGTGATACCCCCCTTCCCCAGTACAGCCCTCGCCCTGCAGTCTCTTCCCTTGCCTGAGGCCACTTCTCCCCCTTCCCCAAACAAGCCCTAGCCCTGCAGCCATTGAAACGGTTCGGTGTCCTGGCGAACCAAATAACTAGGGCTGTAGAGAGGGCTTTAAACTAAATAGATTGGAGGAGGGTTCTGGAGAGAGGATATGTAGGCTTACAAAGCAAAAGGATATGGCAGCATTGCAGGGCAGCTACTTAGGTATTGATCCCAGAGTGTGACAGGAAGGGACAGAGTATACAAACATAAAAAAATGCAGCAAATAGGGTCAAAAGGGGAAAAAATGGCAAAAAGGCACAATTAATGGCTCTTTACTTAAACGCATGTAGCATTTGGAACAAAATTAATGAATAAACGGCACAAATAGAGGTTAATGGGTATGATCTTATACCATTGCGGAGACTTGGTTACAAGGAGATCAAAGCTGGGAACTAAATATTCAGGGGTATGTGACTTTTCGAAAGGACAGGCAGGAAGGAAAGGGTAGTGGGGTAGCTTTGTTAGTACGCGATGGAATAAGAAAGGATCTATGATCCGAAGATGTAGAATCTATGTGGGTGGAGGTAAGAAATAACAAGGGGAAGAAGACATTGGTGGGAGTAGTCTATAGGCCCCCTGACAGTAGCTATACTGTAGGACAGAGAATAAATCAGAAGATAATGAGGGCATGTAAAAAAGGCAGTACATTAATCATAGGTGACTTTAATCTTCATGTAGATTGGCAAAAATCAAATTGGCAGAGGTAGACACAAGCAAGAATTCATAGAGTGTATTCGGGGCTATTTCCTAGAATAATATGTTGTGAATCCAACCAGGGATCAGGCTATTTTGGATCTGATACTGTGAATGAGGCAGGTTTAATAAATGATCACAGAGTAAAGGATTCCCTAGGAAACAATGACCATAACATGGTAGAATTTAACATTCAGTTTGAGAGTGAGAAACTTGGGTTGGAAACAACTGTGCTAAACTTAAATAAGGGTAATTACAAAGGAGTGAGGGCAGAGTTGGCTGGAGTGGACCGGGAAAGGAGTTTAGCAGAAAAGATGGTTGATGAACAATGGCAGATGTTTAAAAATATAATTCATGACTCTCAACAAAGATATATCCCGTGAGGTAGAAGAATTCAAGGAAGGGGATAAACCAACTATGGTCAACCAAGGAAGTTAAGGACAGTATCAAAAAACATACAATGTGGCAAAGATTAGTGGTAAGCAAGAAGATTGGGAAAGATTTAAAAACCAACAAAAGATGACCAAAAAAATAGAGGGAGAAAATAAACTTTGAGAGTAAACTAGCAAGTAGTATAAAAATGGACAGTAAGAGCTTCCTTAAATGTATCAAAAGGAAGAGAGAGGCCAAAGTGAACATAGGGCCCTTAGAGAAAAAGGCTGGGGAAATAATAATAGGAAATAGGAAATAGGAAATGGCAGAGGAGTTGAATAAATACTTTGCATCAGTCTTCATGGTAGAAGACACTAATAACATTCCAAAAGCACTAAATAATCAAGGGGCAAAAGTGGGGGAGAAAGAAATACAATAATTATCGCTAGAGAAAAAGTACTAGGGAAACTAATGGGGCTAAAGGTCGATAAGTCCCCTGGACCTGATGGGTTGCATCCTAGGATATTAAAGGAAATAGCTGCAGAGATAGTGGATGCACTGGTAGTAATCTTCCAAGAATCCTTAGATTCTGGCAAAGTTCCAGAGGATTGGAGAACAGCCAATGTAACACCCTTATTCAAAAAGGGAGGGAGACAATAAACAGGGAACTATTGACCAGTTAGCTTAACATCTGTCATTGGGAAAATGTTGGAGTCTATTTAAAGGATGTAATAGCAGAGCATTTAGAAATACATTATATGAGCAAGCAGAGTCAGCATGGCTTCATGAAAGGGAAATCATGCCTAAAAAAATTATTAGAATTCTTTGAGGAGATAACAAGCAGGATAGATAAAGGGGAACTGGGAACTGGTAAATGCAATATATTTGGATTTCCAAAAGGCGTTCGATGAGGTACCACACATAAGGCTACTTAATAAAATAAGAGCCCATGATTTTGGGGGTAATATATTACATTAGGAAGTTCTGAGGAACAAAGGGACCTTGGTGTGTGTGTCCATAGATCTCTGAAGGCGGAGGGGCATGTTAGTGGGGTGGTGAAAAAGGCATATGGGACACTTGCCTTTATCAATCGAGGCATAGATTACAAAAGTAGGGAGGTCATTTTGGAGTTGTATAGAACCTTGGTGAGGCCACAGCTGGAGTACTGTGTGCAGTTCTGGTCGCCACATTATAGGAAGGATGTGATTGCACTGGAGGGGGTGCAGAGGAGATTCACCAGGATGTTGCCTGGGATGAAACATTTAAGTTATGAAGAGAGGTTGGATAGACTTGGGTTGTTTTCGTTGGAGCAGAGAAGACTGAGGGGTGACCTGATCGAGGTGTACAAGATTATGAAGGGCATGGACAGGGTGGATAGGGAGCAGCTGTTCCCCTTAGTTGAAGGGTAAGTCAAGAGGGGACATAAGCAGGAGGTTTAGGGGGGATGTGAGGAAAATTTTTTCTACCCAGAGGGTGGTGACGGTTTGGAATGCACTGCCTGGGAGGGTGGTGGAGGCGGGTTGCCTCACATCCTTTAAATAGTGTCTGGATGAGCACTTGGCATGTCATAACATTCAAGGCTATGGGCCAAGTGCTGGTAAATGGGATTAGGTAGGTAGGTCAGGTGTTTCTCACATATTGGTGCAGACTCGATGGGCCGAAGGGCCTCTTCTGCACTGTGTGATTCTGTGATTAGCATGGATAGAGGATTGGCTAACTAATAGAAGACAGAGAGTTAGGATAAGGGGGGCATTTTCAGGATGACAACCTGTAACTAGTGGAGTGCCACAGGGATCACTGCTGCAACCTCAATTATTTACAATATATATTTAAGACTTAGACAGGAAATAACTTTTCCCCTTGGTGGAGGGATCAATAACCAGGGAGCATAGATTTAAGGTAAGGGGCAGGAGGTTTAGAGGGGATGTGAGGAAGAATTTTTTCACCCAGAGATTGGCCAGGGGGGATATTGCTCAACAGTGCTCTGACCAGGGACCAACCACACATGAAGATCTTTAGTTTCCCCAAAAAGAATATTGTGAATCCGAAGCAAGATATTTTTGTTTATATCACAGCTGCACCATGTTGTGCTGTAAAGAAAGAAAGGTATCCATTTCGATAGCACTTTTCACAAGCACCTTACAGCCAATGAAATTCAGTGGAGCCACTGTTGCCATGTAGAAAACTCGGTAGCCAATTTTCCCACAGCAAACTCTCACAAACAGCAATGTGGTAAATGACTAGGCATAAAGAAAGACTTGCATTTATATAACGCTTTTCATGACCACCGGGTGCTTCAAAGCCAATGAAGTACTTCGAAGTATAGTCACTGCTGTAATGTAGGAAACATAGCAGCCAATTTGTGCACAGCAAGCTCCCACAAACAGCAAAGTGATTATGACCAGATAATCTGTTTCTGTGATGTTGATTGAGGGATAAATATTGGCCAGGGAGGACTCCCCTCTTCTTCCTTGAAATAGTGTCTTTGGATCTTTCACACCCACCAGAGCAGGCAGATGAGACCTCAGTTTAATGTCTCATCTGTAAGACAGCACCAAATGGTGTCGCACAAGGATTGCTGCTGGGACCCGTGTTGTTCAACATTTACATAAATGATTTAGGATTGTGAATCAAAAGTACGATTTCAAAATTTGCAGATGACACCAAAGCTGGGGATATAGTAAATATAGAGGAAGACTGTTTCAGAATACATCAGAACCTAAGAGCATAAAATAGGAGCAGGAGTAGGTCATTCAGTCCCTCAAGCCTGCCCCGCCATTCAATAAGATCGTGGCTGATCTGCCTCAGGCCTCAACTCCTCTTCTGTGCCAGCTCCTCATGGCCCTCAACTTCCCGATATTTTAAAAATCTATCCACCTCCTCTTTAAATACTTTCAGTGATCTAGTCTCCACAGCTCTCTGCGGTAGAGAATTCCAGACATTCACTACCCTCTGACAGAAGAAATTCCTTTGCATTTCAGTTTTAAATGAGTGTCCCCTTATTCTGTAACTATGTCCCCTAGTTCGAGATTCCCCCACTAGTGGAAAAACTTTCTCAACATCTACCCTGTCAAGCCCCCTCAGAACCTTGCTCGTTTCAATAAGATCACCCCTCATTCATCTAAACTCTAATGAATAAAAGGCTTAACCTGTTTATCCATTCTTGATGAGTCAAGAGCCTTCATCCCAGGAATCAGCCCAGTGAATCTCTTTTGAACTGCTTCCAATGCCAGTATATCCTTTCTTAAATACGGAGACCAAAACTGTGCACAGTACTCCAGACGTGGCCTTATCAACACCCTGTACAGTTGTAACAAGGCTTCAGTTTTTTAAACTCCAACCCCTTAGCAATACAGCCAAAATTCCATTTGCCTTCTTAATTACTTGCTGCACCTGCATGCTAATTTTTTGTGTTTCATGCACAAGAACACCCAGATCCCTCTGCTGCACTTTTTTTGGAGTCTCTCTCTATTTAAACAATGGTCTGCCTTTTGATTCTTCCTACCAAAGTGCATGACCTCACACTCTCCTACATTAAACTCCATCTGTTTTTTCCCACTTACTCAACCTCTCTATACCCCCTTGCAGATTCCTTATGTCCTCATCACAACATGCCCTCCCACCTTTTTTTTTATCATCAGCAAATTTGGATACATTACACTCAGCCCCCTCCTCCAAGTCATTAATATAGATAGTAAATAATTGAGGCCCTAGGACTGATCCTTGTGGTAATCCACTAGTTATGTCTTTGCAACCTGAAAAAGACCCATTAATCCTGACTCTCTGTCTTCTGTGTGTTAACCAATCCTCAATCCACGCTAATACATTACCCCCAGTAGCATGAGCTCCTATCTTGTGCAATAACCTTTAGTGAGGCACCTTATCAAATGCCTTCTGGAAATCCAAATACACTACATCTACCGGTTCCCGTTTATCGACTCTGCTCATTAAATCCTCAAAGAACTCCAGAAAATTTGTCAAACATGATTTCCCTTTCACAAAACCATGTTGACTCTGTTTGATTGCGTTAAGCTTTTCTAAATGTCCTGCTATTTCTTCCTTAATAATGGACACTAGCATTTTCCCAATGATAGATTTAGGTTGACTGGCTTATATTTTCCTGCTTTTTGCCTTCCTCCCTTCTTGAACAGAGCATCACATTAGCGGTTTTCCAATCCGCTGGGACCCTCCCGAATCCAGTGAGCTCTGGAATATTTTGACCATTGCCTCCATTATCTCTGCAGCTTCTTCCTTTAAAACCCTTGGATGCAGGCCATCAGGTCCTGGCAACTTGTCTGCCTTTAGTCCCATTAGTTTGTCAAATACTTTGTCCCTCGCGATAGAGACTGTTTACAAGATCTTTCCCCCAATTAGCTCCTTGCTTACAGGAAGACATTCATTCGGATTGACAAGTGAACTTCAGTAAAGTTAATGTGAGGTAGTATATTTGGTAGGAAGAATAGGATGTACTCCTTGGAAAGTAGGTGTCTGAATAGGATAGAGGAATCAAGGGAGCTGTGAATACAGATGCACGATGCAGAATATGCAGGTTAAGAAGACCATAAAAAAAGCAAACAAAACACTGGGATTCATTGCTGGAAGGATAGAATTCAAAAGCAGAGAAGTTATGATTGGACCATATTTGGAGCTGTGGACAGTTCTGGTCTCCATTTTATAAAAAAACAGTACATGGAGGCACCTGAAGAAGATGCAAAAAGCGATTCCCTAGAACGATACCAGAACTGAGAACGTATACCTATCGGGAAAGATTGAAAAGATCTAGAAAAGAGAAGATTTTAGGATGATGATATAGTTTGATTGGGTACATGGAGAGAAGGTTCCCACTTGTGGGTGAGATCAGAACCAGGGGCCATAATACGAGCAAGTAACTAATAAACCCAATGGGGAATTCAAACTTCTTTACCAAGAGAGAGGTGAGAAGGTGGAAATCACTATTGTAACAAGTTTGATTCCTGACGCCAGATTATAATTTGCATTTACTTTCATTTATTTCTATGATGTATAGAATATTTCTAAACTGTAAACCTACTGTGAAATAAACATTAGATCCATGTAGGCTTTTCCCAAGTAGAGAATTGCTGTTTTTCATCTCCAATCCAACTTGCAACTCGCTGAAGAAACCTTGGGATTTCTATGGTCAGTTTCTTACAAACATTGTGAACAAGATCCCCAAAAGGATACACGTCCTTCAATTCAACAAATGCCAACTTGTTTTCATTCTGTTCTTCCATTATTCCACTCTTAATCTTAAAAGTGCCTTGCATAACACATTTCACAATGTGGCCATGAAAGCAAGTTAAGTCATATCAATTTCTGTCCTATAGTTTCAGCAAATAGTTAAAACACCACTTCAATTCATATTATACCCTGACATATCAAACCTGAAAACAACATGGGAATAACCAGCTTTCAATAATCTCAGTGTTTCGAGCTACAATATGAATCTAAAGGCTATCCATAAGTGAAAAGAAACAAAAGCGAATCACATGAGATTAAAGCAAATCCTTAATCATACATATTTATGTGTACACAAATAGGATCCTTCATGCTCGGATTAGCTGAGGAGACTATCAAAGATGCATTTGAGGGGAAGCTGGATAAACACAAGGGCGAAAGGAATGGAAGATATTCTGGCCTGGATGAACAGGGGTCAGAAAAGGTTAAAATGGAGCATAAACACCAGCACAGACCGTTTGGGCTGAGTTTTCACAGCTTAGTTTTAAACCACAGTGGCATGTAGAATATGAATCTAATCTTTCCATTGAAGGTCAATTCACCGACAGAATATAGTTGAGACACAAAGCATGAAGTAGCATTAGGGCAATTCACTCACAGTAGGAATACAAAATTAAACATTTAGTTATTAATCAAATATACAAGGAACCATTTCAGGAGATTATGGATTTTTTATGATTTAATATATGTGATTAACATATAAAACCTTCTAGTTATAATGTTAATATAGGAAAATACACCAAATTGATTCCAGAAATATTAGACTTTAAAAATAAGACCTGAGTTTTTAAAAAATGCACACTAGCCATTGGCTGGGATGCTGTAGGGTAACTCCCCACGAGGTAATGGAACCCCACCCTGTTGCCAGACAAGGTACTTCTAAAGGCATCCAGAAACTAACTGTTCCCTCCTGGAGAGACAATGGGGCATAATGAGAGATGTGTATCATCCCATCAAGAAATCCTGTGAGCAATGTCTAGGCAGATTTGTGAATTCGCTTCCCACTTGGAATATACAACGAAGGGGTTAAAAGTGAACTGAAAAGCTGCCCCGGTGTCTGTCTGTTGGTGGGTTTTCTGAGAGAGAGCAAGTGCTGGAAATTTGACTCAGAAGTAACAGCCACACACAGTTACCCCTGCAAATCACCATTTTGCAGGTATCCTGATCTCTTTCCCTCTCTACCGAATTCAACAGTACTGGAACCTCGAAACCGATCAATTGTCAACTGGAGTCAACTCTGCCGGAACCTGCTTGAATCCAACTATTCGCCTACCGAAGTCAATTCTACTGGAATCTCAAATCGCAATGGCCACAACACTCAATCACCTACTCCCCACGATTCAAGGACTGTTCCCTATACCTTTCTATATATTCACTTGCTTCAAGCTAAAGTCTTACTTTTAACCTGTATGACCATATATGTATGTATTTTATCCTTTCTTGCTTTTAGTAGGGAATAAACTTACTCTCACCTTTAACTCAAGAAAGTCTGACCAAATTGGCTCCTTCAAAACTTCGATTGGGTCTGGGAAAAAGGTATCCGTGAAATGGATCATTTTTACATTAAATCTTGTTGCGATGAACAGGGGGTGGGGGCTGAATAAAGACCGGGAGCCAATTCATCCCTCCTCACCCGGGGCATAGCACTTTGGGGGTGTCCCAGCAAGGTGGTGGCAAATTCAGGGGTTGCGCCTGGATCGACAACTTTGGGGAACCTCACCTGGAGCTGGGTCGTAAGTTCAAGGTGACATACAACTGGGAGGAATGCGCAGCAGGTCAGGATTGTTGCATGATGCCGTGTGTGCCTGCATGCCATTGTAATGTAAAGGTGCTCAGCAGAGCAAGAGTTAACATGGGACTAAAGAATAGCACCGCCCATAGTATTATGTATAGAGTCACTTGGTATTAGACTCAGGGAGAACAATCGAGGAGCAACCTACCTGCATGGCAGCAGCACCATGCATGACATTAACCGGGATCTGTACATAGTTAATGATTAACAATAAATGATTCATGTTTAAACATACAAGTCTCAAGTTTCATCACTGAGACATCAAACAAACCCATACTGCAACAAGGGTCAGTGAAGCAGGTCAGGATCACTGTGGAGCAGGTCAGGATCACTGTGAAGCAGGTCAGGATCACTGTGAAGCAGGTCAGGATCACTGTGGACCAGGTCAGGATCACTGTGAAGCAGGTCAGGATCACTGTGGAGAGACTGGGAGAAGTGTGAAGAAGGTCAGGATCATGGTGGAGCAGAGTGAGGAGTGTGAAGCAAGTTAGGATCACTGTGAAGAGACTGGGATGAGTGTGAATCAAACAAGGATGACTGAAGGGAGCGAGGGAGAGAGATATAAAAATCAAACCGCGACAGCACAGGAAGGCCGTAAGTTGTTTTGTTGGTGAGTGTTTTAGCTTTGTTTCCCTTTCTCCAAAGTTAGGATGTTAGTCTAAGAAGCTGGAAAATTAAACTTTTTTTTGATAATATGGGTTAAGCAAAGCATTTCAATTAGCCTACCTATGTTTAAGTGACAACAGATATAGAGAAATGAGATCTGGTGAGTCTTTTTTTAAAACGTATTAAGTTTTATTATCTTATAGATAGATGAATGGCATTGCAGCTCTGATCCCTGGAGTGCATATCCTGTTCTATGTGGGAACTCCAAGACATTTCTTGTGTCTTGGATAACCATATGTGCATACCATCAGCTGCAACAGCTCATTCTTCAAGTTTCAAAGCTTGTACTGCAGCGGGCTTCACTGCAGTTCATCTGCGAAGTTGGGAGTTTTGTGGATATACACTTATAGATATAGTCAGCCCACAGCTTAACAGTATGCAGGGGGTGAGAGAATGGATGATCACCGGGCAGTCATGAAGAAATAGGCATGTGGTGTAGGAGTCCCCTGATTTCTTCTTGTAGCTCCAAGCTAGTTAAGTCTTCTAGCCTCTTTTTACTTGTCACAGACTCAATCTTTAAACTGGGCATGAGGTCCCACCCATGTTCTGTGTGGGGAATGATAGGATCTGCATTTTCTCTCATTATCGTACATGCCTTACTAATTCCATGTTTTTCTTGCTCTCTACCTCTCAGTCAGTTGCAGACCACATGAGATGAAAACTGTAACCCACTGTGCCTGTGATATTTCTGGGTTTATAAGGAAGCCTGTAACCTGATCTCAAAATGGCTTCCTCTGTCCTCTTCTCCATGGGTAGGAAACACATTAGCTTTGTGTCTAAGCAGAAATGCTAATCAATTATCTTTGGTCCCAAGTTCCCTTCATCTTACAAGTAAAGGGATAGGTTCCAGTGTAATTATTTCCAACTTGATATCGATGCCATATTTCTGGCACTTTGAGAGATGCAGGGTCTACCCATCATGGATTTAGGAACAGCTGTCATTATCCCCAAGTGTAAATCCCTTGCACCTCCATCACAATAAAACAATCTGAGCCTTCTTCTGAGCGCTAACAATTAAATCGCCCAGGCTTACTGTCAAACAGACTCCAGCAAATGTCACATTTAACCTAGATTTAAAGATACGGTCCAACATTCACTTGCATTGCCATAGCCTTCAGGGCTATGGGCCAAGCGCTAGAAAATGGGTTTAGTGTAGCCAGGTCTTTGCTGACCGGAGCGGACACGATGGGCTGAATAGCCTCCTTCTGTGCCGTAAACATCTATGAGTCTGAGTCAAAATTATAACACTCTAATGCACTCTAAGAAAACAAAAGGGCAGAACATCGCCGTCGGCCTGCGGGGGTGGGCCCAACACACCGACGGGTAAAGTGACGCGAGATGACGTCGGGCGTCATTTCGATATTTCGTTCGGTGGGCACGTGCCGGATGCGGCTGCCTGCCCACTGAACTGTCAACGGCCTATTAAGGCCATTAAAAAAGTAACCTAACTTATCAACAACGCTGCCCGTCCAACCTTAACGTTAGCGGGCGGGCAAAGAGCCCAAGCGGCCTTCGCGGTTTTCAGGAAACCTCATCCACGGGCGGGATGAGGTTTCCTGAAGGTTTTATAAATGAATTAAATAAATTTTGCACACTTCACAAACTTGTCCCGACTCATGTGACACTGTCACGTGAGGGGACATGTTTAAGTAATTTGTTACTTTATTTTTAAAAAAGTTTTATTATCTACTTAATCTCCCTGAGGCAGCTCCGTGCTGGGTGGGCCCTCATTGGCCCACGCGCGTAGAATGGTGGCGCGGAACCAATCAGGGCCAGCGATCAGCTCCTGAACAGCCCGCCTGCCATCGGAAAAATTCACCCCATAGTCCTAAAATATAATAATCTTATATACCTCCCCATTGTAACAGCGTCCATTTCAGGGCACCGCGCTTAAGGAAGGATGTGAAGGCATCAGAGAGGGTGCAGAAAAGCTCATGAGAATGTTTCCAGGGACAAGGAGCTCCCATTACATGGATTAGGGAAGTTGGGACTGTTCTCCTTGGAGAAGAGGAGATTTTTTAGAGGCGTTCAAAATCATGAGGGGTCTGGGCAGAATAGATAGATAGTGAGAAACTGTTCCCGTTGATGGAAGGGTCAAGAATCAGAGGACACAGATTTAAAGTGATTAGCAAAAGGAGCAATGGGGACATGAGGAGAAACTGTTTTTACACAGCGAGTGGTTAGGATCTGGGATGCTCCGCCTGACAGTGTGGTGGAGGTAGGTTCAATCTAGGCTATCAATAGGGAATTGGATCATTGTCTGAAAAGGAAGAATGTGCAGGGTAACAGGGAAAAGACAGAGGAGTGGCACTGGGTGAATTGCTCCTTCAGAGGGTCAGCACAGACATGATGGGCTGAATGTCATCCTTATGTGCTATCACCATTCTAGGATTCTCATTTTAAAAATTCATTTGCGATCGACTTTTGAACACTCTAGGAGTTACATCCAATTTCACCTTCAAACACCTTGCTCCTGATCTTTCACACATCTCAAGGCATGTGGTTTGAACACCTGCAACACATTTCAAATTATATTTTGATTAGATTTATTTTAAGTGTGGAAAGGGCTTGTAAGAACAGCACAATGACTTTCATTTACATAGCACTTCTTACAAACGTTCTGGCCTGAATTTCCAGCTAGGCAGTCGGGCGCGATCGGCGGGTCTGGGATCGGCTGGGTAAACGGACCACCGACCGCAATTTCACGCTGGCTGGCCAATTAACGGCTAACCGGCGTGAAGGGTGCACTGAGAAGCTCAGTGCTGCCAGAGTGGGGGCAGGAGGAGGGCGGGCACAGGCCAGCGCTGAGAGAAACCTCCCTGGTGACACAGAGCTGCCTCAGGGGGGCTGCAGACCCGAAAACCATGACATAAAGTTTTGAAAATCAGAAAAGAAATGTCGAAGCATCACAATCAGGCACCTGAACGTATAGATAATAAAATGCTGTCCACAGGTTTTTATTTTTATTTCATTCAATAACGGAAACCTCATCCCGCCCTTGGAGGAAGTTTGATGAAAAATGCAAAGTCCGCCCGGCCGATTCGCCCCGTCCGCCAACCGTCAGGTTGGACGGATCACGAAAAATCAGAGACAGTTGCACCATTTAGGCTTAATTGTCCCCTTAATTGTCGGCGAGCGTGTTTCAACTTCTGCACGCGCCCATCGAGCAAAATATCGCACGAGCGCGGGATTACATTGGGGTGCTCGCCTGACATTTCTCGCGCTATTTCCACGATAGCCCAATCGGATCAGGCGCGCTCCCACCTGCGAGGCGTAAAACACAGGGAGGGAGCATTATCAAACAAAATCTGATGCCAAAACACATTAGAGTCGATGATCAAAAGCCTGGTGAAAGGAGTTGCCGGGTCTTAAAGGAGGATAGAGAGGTAGAGCGATGGGAAAGATTCAGTTTAATTTTCAAAGACGTTTGGCACACAGAAGATTGGATCTGTTGAGTTTACCGAATACTGTGGATTTTACTTTTCAATAGATTATAGCTCCCTCTGATACTTTAACATAAGGTAGTTTTGCAATTGAATTTAACATTTTAATATTTATTTTGAGCTTTCAAGCTATTGTTGCGTTGTGAAATGCAGGCACTTATCATGGAGGTTGACTCTAGAGAAGTGAATGCAACTCCATTAAAAATAATGGTAGCAGGGGGTTCTATTTCATAATGCCGGCTGGATTAACAAAGTATATTCAATATGTCCAGCCCAGGTACATTGAATAAACTCCAATAAAAGTCCAAGTCCCAGTCCAGAGACTGTAGCACATAATCAAGGCTGACATATCGGGCAGAAATTCTCGCTCGGCGGACGGGCGGGCGCCCAACTTGCTCGAGCGTGAAATGACGCATGTTGACGTCGGCTTACATCAATGCGCAATCACGCGATAGTTCAGACAGCAGACGCCCACCGACAATTAAAAGGCCGTTAAGGCCAATAAGTAATCAATTAACTTAAATTTTTCGCTGCCCGTCCAACCTAACGGTGAAAAGGTTTTGCAAACCTCATCCACGGGCAGGATGAGGTTTCCAAAAGCAAATATAAAAGATAAAATAAAAGTTTTAAAATTGATTTAATAACATGTGGCTCTGAGGGGACATGTTTTATTTTTTTTTTATTTCCTTCACTTTCTTTCTTTAACAACACTTCATCTCCCTCAGGCAGCTCCATGTCTCCGAGAGGTTATGAAGCACTCACTCACGCGCATGTGCAAAGTTCCCGCTCGGCCCACTAACCCCTCTCCCCCGCCCGCCGCACAGGCAGCGCTCAGCGCTACCGCTCACGTTTCACGCTGGGTGGACTTTAATTGGCCCGCTAGTGTGAAATCGCGGTCTGGTGCCGATCGCAGGCAGTGGTTGGCTTCCTGACTGCCCCTGCCCACCCCCACCGAGCCCGCCCACCAAGGGCAAAATTCTGCCCATCCAATGCAGTACAGGGGGAGTGCAGCACTGTCAGAGATTCTGTATTTCGACCTCGTCTTCTCTATCAGATGGATGTGAAAGATCCCATGGCAGTTTTTGAAAAAGATCAGTAGAGTTTTCCCTGATGTCCTGATACTGGTTTATTCTTCAATCAGTATCTGAAAACCGATTGACTCATCACCGTTATTTGTGGGAGCTTGCTGTGTATCAGTTGCCTGGTGTGTTCCTACATTACAGCAGTGAGTACTACACTACAAAAGAGCGTCATTGGCTGTGAATCACTTTGGGACATCCTGTGATCATGAAAGGTGCTATATGGATGCAAGATCTTTCTTCAACATTTCGAACGTTACCTACTGCATAAAGTTAGCTACTTTCCAAAGAATATTCTTGTTAAAAAGCATCTCAGGAGTTTGACTTCAATGTCCCCATGTTTGAACAATAAGGATGTTTTTCCTCAGAGAAGGAACCTTATATTTACAGCAAAGCAAAATCTGCAATAACTATCAACTCCACAACTCGCACATAAACCACCTTGAACATAGGATTTCCTGAGGGACATAAACAGGAAGTTACTTCTGAAATTTATGTGGTCAATTTACCAATAACAAATTTATGCCTAACCTTCCAATAAATCTTGTTAGGAATGTAAACAAAATTGGAACCAATTGTGTTATTTCTTGGGCAGGACCTGCCTGTGCCCATTGTTGCATTATACAAATTTCATTGAATGATAGGAGCCTGCAGCCCAGCACAACCTATGCTATTGGATGATTGCATGCTCATTGGGGAGCCCTTCAGCTCTTAAAGGCAGTCTGTCCCTCTACAGGGAAGCGGCATTGGATAACAGAAGGCTGTTGCAGATTCCTGTTTCTAGTAAATCTAAACATGGAGCATCAGGAAAAAGGCTCCCAGGTTCACAGATGTGGAGCTGACAGAGGATGAGAGGCCACGTTTCCACAAGGGAGGAGGTAGTGGCAGGAGACCGTCAAGGCAGACCCTTTGAAGGGAATGGGCGCAGGTGACCAGGGAGGTCAATGGCATTCAAGCCTGGCCTTGAGGACCTAGCGGCAGTGACAAAGGAAGTTTAATGATCTCAGGTGGGTGGTCAACATCAGTGAGAGCATTTTCACCTAACATCTCCCACCCACCACACCACCAGTCACTCATGCTGCTCAATGTAGCGCACCCCCATCACCCAGCCAGCAGCACTCTCTGGCACTCAGACCTCACAGCTGATATGCAGATACTCCATCTCACTCTCACATATCTTCCAATCATGTCAGTCTCACACTGCACCTCTCGCTGTCTCCACATTCCTCCAGTCATTCAGCCAAGGCAGGCACATTGCCCAAACACAGTACTACACCATCACTGTCACCTTTCCCTCTCTCTTGAAGAGTATGGTGACCTGTAGCCATTGGGAGCAACAGTGACAGCAACAGGAGGTGTCTGGCAGGCCTGCCAATGCAGCACATTTGTGCCCAGTGACTCGCCACTTGCAAATCCCAACTCTACGCTAGCCTCTAACGTGCGGACAGTACCCATATCTGAGCTGGTGGCTGAGTGTCAGTATGAGTTTCTTCCTCAGGCATCTGCTCTTTCTCTGGGCCATTAGGTTCAGGTAGCACCTGGCCAAGTTGTGGTTCTTGGTTCTGTGAAAGTAGAAATGCACAAGGGGAGGTTTGTGGTGATGAAATGAGGTTGATTCGGTAGAAAGTAAGAAGTACATGGTTGCACAATGTGCAGCTTGTACATCATAGCAGATTGTGGATGAAGCCAAGTGAAATTTGACAAGATGCATTAGGCAGGAACATACTGTCATCCTGGATGGTTTTAGCAACACTGGTTGCCACAACCTCAGAGACAGCTGCACCAATGATACTGAGCATCATTTCATCCAAGGATGAGGATATACAGCTGTGCCTGTCCCCTTCCAGCTCTCTGCTGTTCCCTCCTGTAATGTGTGACCTCTGTCCTGCAAGAGAGAGGGAAGAGTATCAGTGAGATTAGATATGTGTTTGAGTGATATGCCAGTCATAAAATAGCTGGAAGTGTGTGGAAGCGTGAGAGGTGGGTGTGAGGTTGGTGAGTGTGTGATGTCGAGGTGGAATCTCTGAATGTTAAGCGTGAGTCCTGATTACTGGATATTGTTGATGGGTGAATGATGGGGGTGTGGTGCATTGAGTGGTGTGTGACTTTGGTAGCACAGTTGGTAGGATATAGAATTTGAAGATGACTCGTGTAAGGTCATTGAACTTCTGGTATGGTATCCAGGTCATTGGGGCCAAACTCCTGGCATTGGCTTCAATGGCTATCTGCTCCCAGTGTCATCACAGAGTCTGCCTGCAGTGCCTCCTGACTCCCTGCGGATAGACCACCTCCCTCCTCCTTTCCACCTCCTGCTTTCAGGGCTCCAGCATTGCACCTGAGAAGCTAGGAGCCCTCACTCTGCCCTGCTGTTCCACTGCTACGGTCTCTTCCAGCACCCAGTGTATTTCCCAGCCAGTGGAACGAGCTGTGCAGACTAAATGCACTTTGCATTTAAGAGGTGCACGCTGGCTTTAAGAAGTGGAGGCTTGCTTTAATTGGTGCCAGCCTTACATGAATGTGGGTTCCATACTGATCTTGTAGCTATTCAACAGTGTTGGGCTGTACACCACAAACACTGAAATAAGCAGATAGTATGACGTGTGTGTGTTGCCTGCATCACTGCCATCGAGCGTGATGTAATTGCACATTGTAATTCCCAGACCCGTTAACAGACCTTATCAAATTTTTGGACCATTTAAATACTTTTTTGTAAATATGTCCTTTCTATGCAGTTTTTTTATTTTGCAAGTTTACCCTTAATTCTACTTCCTCACCATCATCCCCAAATATCCAAGCAACATGATCTCTTCAAGGTTTGCCAGTTGTATTAATTATGAATTCATTGTTTCATTGCCCCATACAAAACTGAAAGGATTTACATTTGAAAAGGAGCTTACTGTGAGCAGATGAAAAGATCCTGTTGATGGCCTCCCACTCGGTAATGGAATACGCTGCTGTTTCTGTACCAGTCCCATTTGAAGTGTTCTCTCAGCAATCAATTATTCATTTTATTTTAGTGTTGCATTTATCAATCCCAGTTGAAAAATCTATTTATGTAGCAGTGTTTCGATGTCAAAAAAAAAAACCTTTTCAGCCTTGACATAGACAGATCAGGAGTCAAAGATCAGTCTTTTCAATCTGAAAGTAACGCAATTTCTACCTTCAAATAAGCATTTGCATTCCCTGCAGTGAACCTTTCAATATATCACTAAACCAGAAGGAACATTTCAGAGAGAGAAGGAAATGACGTTTGTACAGATTTCTCCTTCTTCTTCCAGCTGGAATACATAAGGTTTGTTCCAATTTCAGGGCCTTTGACCTTACAGCACAGAAGGAGGCTGCTCGGCCCATTGTGTATGTGCTAGCTCTAGGAAAGGCCAGGTTTCAGTGTTTTCAAAAAGAATTGTAATTTGTGATTAGACATAAGGAGTGCAATAGGATTTGATTACTGACAGGAAGTTATTTGACAATTTTATGCTTCTGAAAATATCCAAATACACAAAGAACCTGGATTACAGATTACAGTATGTTTATTTAGGAATATAAAAGCGAGAGGAGCCCATTCAGCCCTTCAAGCATGTTCCATCATTTAGTTAGAGTGTTAGATTGTGGTTTTTCTCGATTTCATATCCATTTCACCCTTGCTCCATACCCCTTGATTTCTTTACCTAGGAACAATCTATCTATCCCAGTTTTGACATTTTCAATTGACCCCCCCCCTCCTCCCTCAGTTTTGACATTTTCAATTGAGCCCCCCCCTCCCCCCTCAGTTTTGACATTTTCAATTGAGCCCCCCCCCCACCAGCCTCAACAGCTTTTTGGGGGAGAGTTCCAGATTTCCACTACCCTATGAGTGAAGAATTGCTTCCTGGTTTTGTGCTTCCTGGCTCTATGTTTAAGATGATGTCCCTTCATTCTTGATTCCCCACCAGAAGAATTGATTTTTGCATTTCTATACTATTGTATCCTTCTACCAATGTAATCACCTCGATTAAGTCACCACGGAATCTTCAAAACTCAAGAGAATGCAAATTTATGCAAACCTGCCTGAATAATTTAACCTTCTTAAACTCCAGTTTTATTCTGGTGAATCTGCACTGCACCATCTCCGAGGCTAATAAATCCTTCCTGAGGGTGTGGTCTGCGTAGGAATCTAAATGCACTGAGCGTGTGTCACAAATAAACGCAGAAAATCTGATGCTTATCGTATCAGCTTATAATGAAAAAGCATATTTATATAAACATTTTTATCAGATCTCACCACGCTATCAGGGAATCTCCACGTTCTGTACATCCAATCAGTTACTTTGGAAATGTTGTCACTGTTATGATGCAAGCAAACGTGACAGCCAACTTTGCACAGCAAGATCCCATACATAGCAAACTGTGATGACTGGCCAGTTGGGGGAGATGGTGGTGTAGAAGTAATGTCACTGTACTAGAAATCCTGGGGTGTAGGATAATGCTCTGTGAACATAGGTTCAAATCCCACCAAAGCAGCTGGTGGAATTTAAATGAAATCAAATTTATTGGAATTGAAAGCTAGTCTTGGTAGTGATGACCATGAAACCATTGTCAATTGTAAAAAAAATCTATCTGGTTGACTAATGTCCTTTAGGGAAGGAAATCTGCTGTCCTTACCTGGTCTGGTCTACATGTGACTCCAGATCCACAGCAATGTGGTTGACTCTTAACTGCCCTCTGAAATGGCCTAGCAAGCCGCTCAGTTCAAGGGCAATTAGGGATGGGCAACAAATACTGGCCTTGCCAGCGACACTCACATCACATGCAGGAATAAAAAAAAGATGAATCTATTTTTGGTGATGATGGTCAAATATTGAACCAGGCACCAGGGAGGACACTCCGCTCATCCTCAGATAGTGTCACAGAATCTTTTACCTTCACCTAAGGCTCTTGGTTTAACTCTTAAGGCCAATGCAGCAGTTCTGCAGTAACTTTTCTGCAGAGCTTTTGATCATCTAGCTCGGGGTAAGAGCGCATAATGATAGCAGCAACAATTTGCATTTACATAGTACGTTTAACGTAGCAATGTCCCAAGGCACTTCACAGGAACACAATCAAATCAAAAATAGACATCACTTTTATTTTATATTGAACCTTGTTAACTGTAATTTTCCTAATATAAAATCACTGCACTCAGTTTCTCAAACATAACGTCATTTGTTTAGAAACCCCATTTAATAACAACTTGCATTTATATAGTGTACTAAAGCGTCCCAATCATTTCAACAGGTGTAATTAAAAATATATCTTCCACCTTCCAAACTCACAACCACTACCATCTAGATGGACAAGGGCAGCAGATAGATGGGAACACCACCACCTGGAAGTTCCCCTCCAAGTCACTCACCATCCTTCACTGTTACTGGGTCAAAATCCTGCTTCCTCAGAGCACTGTGGGTGTACCTACACCACGTGGACTGCCGCGGTTCAAGAAGGCAGCTCACCACCACCTTCTCAAGGGCAACTAGAGATGGACAATAAATGCAGGCCCAGCCAGCGAAGCCCACATCCCATAAGTGAATTTAAAAAAGGGTACCGAATAAGGGTACCAAATGAATACTTCAGAGATGGTTCCTGCTTTTATCTTATTCCCACATAAAATTACAAATTACTGTTGCTGATAATGTCAGACAAATATTATGTTATCTCTGAAAGTAACATTTCAGAATCCAGTATGTGAGTAATCAGAGAAGATGTGTGGTGAGCGTGGGTTAGAAGGAAAAGGCAGCTTTGGCCCATATGGTTCCCAAAGCTCTCCACCACTGGGGGTTTTCCTCACCTCATGTCTGGGTCTGTTGTAGACTCACTGATAGAGATTGATCACTGTGATTAGTAAACAGCTCCATTATTGTGTATCACACGACTACCAGGGTGATAGATGGACCTTGACCTTTCTTTGCTCAGCAATTTTGAATTGCTGAAGTTTAGCATGCGCTTAGCATGATCTCCTGTTTGCTATTTTAACAGAATGATTAATATTCAAGTTCACAGTTTGTTAAAAGTAATGGTTAGCAGCGTGTTAAATGAAAGCATTATGCAATCGCCCAATTTCATTGCTAAATTTATCGCTTACAGTCACAGAAATGAAATATATCTTGCATATCTTGTAAAGACATCAAAAATGTTACAGGCAACAAACCTATTGGCATAGAGTATTGGGGTCTTGCCAGTTTTGCAGCCAATTGCCAGTTGAAGGGTTAATGCTCCTTTTTTTTTGGTGCTTGACAGCTTATGACCAAAATCCAGTGATTCGAGAGATGTTTGTCTCAGGAGCAATAAGGGACCATTTGGAGGTTTTGCTGTGAATTTTTATAAAGTGAGATATTTTTATACAATAAGGTATTTTTATGAAATAAGGCTCTACTCCAAGGCATTCCTTAAGATTTCTTTAACAGGGAACATTTTTTGAAGGGCACCTTGTTTCTTGGAATAATATTTAAAAGATAATGGGTCTGCTTCATTTCTATCATGTGCATCAATTAAGGAGCTTTTTCTGCACAGAATGAACAAAATGGACTTTTGTTGGCACCATTAATAGACACATAACTCAATCTTTAAAAAAGAAAATAGTTTTGGTGGTGAGATGTGATATTAAAATAGCAAACAGCAGTCTCACGCAGATTTCAATCAAGTTAACAGCTGGATTGAACATTCATTTACCTTTGTGATGAGCCTGATGCTGCAGAGTTTGTTAGCTGATGAAGTGAACCAAAACAGACAAGCTCTCCCCAGCTTGGCAGCAAGCTGTGAAATACTCAGTCTTTACTGGTTAAAATGACTTAGTGTCAGTAGGTTCAGGGGCTCCGTATGGTAGGCATCTAAGCATTAGAAATTCAAGGCTGCACCTGGTGCTGCAATGAAAAATGGTGCAGGTTCCTTCGAAAGCAAGTGCATATCACAGACAGAGAGAAAATGCAGGAGAGGAAACCCTGAGCCAGCAACTCATCCAAAACCCAATCATTGGCAGGGTCCTGTACTGTTTGCAGCAGAACTTTCAGACGCGATGGGCCCTAGCAGTCACCTGGATACTCACTGAACCTTACCAAAGGCTGCAGAGGGTGAACATAGTCACCTTCACTTTGAAGGGCAACCTAGAGAAAGAGCAGGGATTTTTTTATGTGAGAGGAAATACCCATTGGTGAGCGCACTGATCAATGTGATAGTACATCTATCCTAACAAATAGACCCTTATAAACCTATTGGAAGCAGAGGCTCAGGGTGAAATCAGTCTCAGAGTTCCAGTACAAATTGGTTTATAGAAAGATAGCTGCCTGGTTTACACCCATTTCAGTGGATGATAAAGAAAACCGGGCGGTGTGTAAAAGGGCGATCGATTCACCATCACCCAAAACCAACTTCATTCCCAGTGTGGTCAGTGTGAAAACGTTTATCATACTCGATTACTTGCTGAATCAGAAACCAGTATAATTGACCATTAAATATATCAGGTATGTAGTGCCCACTTCTTATCAAGGGATGTGGAAGCAGGATGACTGTGAACAAAGATATATCAATGTATCTTTCTGATGTGATGGGGCATTGTGAGTGATGCTGCTGATGTGTAGATTGAGTTTGAGTGTTTGCGGGTCTGAAGGCAGCAGCTTGACCCCACACGGTCCAGTATCTAAGCTACTGATGAAATTAAGTTGGTTGACACTAAGTAATAAGGATGGGAACAGACAGTTGTGAGGGGACATTGCTGGATTCAGTGAGCAGGTAAAACTGTGGCAGATGGAGTTCAGTGTGAAGTTACCCATTTTGGATCTAAGGTAGATCAGGTTATTTTCCAAACGGTGAGAAGCTAATAACTGCGAAGGAGCAGAGAGTTTTTCATGTCCGTGCACACATAGGCTCAGATTTTCACCCCCGCACCGGGTTTGCAGAGAAAGGAAAATTCCCAGCTCTGTCAACCCAACTGTTAAAAATAGCCACCCACAGGTCTGATTTTCGGTCAGGGGTGGGGGGGGTAGTGGGTCCAGGCTGGAATCGGAGCTGGGCGAGTGTGGCAATTATGGTTTTATGTAATGTGCAGTATACCTTTAAGAAGGATGTTATAAAGGGAGATGACATGATCTTATATAAACAATAGAGGAGCAGCGTAGAGCTCCCTCTCTAGTCAGTTGTCTGAGTCAGTAAACAGACGTATGGAGACAGGGTTTGAAAGCACAAGTGTATCTGCTGAGAGCCTTTGTAAATAAACAGAATGTGCTTCACCTAAGACCTGTCCACTGATCAACTCTGTCTACTGTACCAACTCGGACATCCCAAACCCTTGGCCTGAAACTGAACTGGACTAACCATATAAATACTGTGGCTACAAGAACAGGTCAGAGGTCAGGAATTCTGTGGAGAGTAAGTCACCCCCTGACTTCCCAAAACCTGTCCACCATCTTCAAGGCACAAGTCAGGAGTGTGATGGAATACTCCCCACTTGCCTGGATGAATGAAGCCCCCAAAACACTCAAGAAGTTTGACACCGTCCAGGACAAAGCAGCCCGCTTGACTGGCACCCCAGCCACAAACATTCACTCCCTCCACCACCGACGCACAGTAGCAGCAGTGTGTACCATCTACAAGATGCACTGCAGCAACTCACCAAGGTCCCTTCATCAGCACCTTCCAAACCCATGACCACTACCATCTAGAAGGACAAAGGCAGCAGATAGATGGGAACACCACCACCTGGAAGTTCCCCTTTAAGTTCCCCACCATCCTGACTTGGAAACATATCGCCGTTCCTTCACTGTTGCTGGGTCAAAATCCTGGAACTCCCTCCCTAACAGCACTGTGTGTGTACCTACACTACATGGACTGCAGTGGTTCAAGAAGGCAGCTCACCACCTCCTTCTCAAGGGCAATTAGGGATGGGTAATAAATGCTGGCCCAGCCAGCGAAGCCCACACCCCATGAATGAATTTTAAAGAAACAAGCGTGTAACCCGGATCCACAGGTCCCAACAAACTAGGGCCCAGGATCCAACAAACTGGTGATGACGAAAAAGCAAGGAAAAAGTGAAAAGAAAACGAAGATACAATAAACTGGCTTCAGGAATAAAACAAATTAATGAAAGAAATCAAGAGAAACGAGATCTGTACCTCATATGGTAATTGTAAGGAGAATTTCTGTCCTAATCGTCAAAGCAACCCCTTCACTGAATGCTGCAATTCGGAAGAATTGATCCTTTCAATCCAGCCACGGACGATTGGTGTCATTATATTGAACGCCTCGTATTCTTTTCCCAGGGGGAAGAGAAGAGGCGAGCGATCTTCCTATCCACATGTGAGAGTAAAACCTATAACCCAATTCAAAGTTTTGCAGCACCCAGTGCCCCAGTTTTGAAAAGTTTTGTGGAACTGATGGACCTCGTAAAGGGTCATTACCAGCCAAAGCCCTTGCTAACAATGCAACAGTTCAAATTTAACTCAAGAAATAGAGCCCCTGGGGAGACAGTTACTTGTTATGTGGAAAGTTTGAAACAGTTAACAGAACATTGCAAATTTGGTACATCTTTAAATTACATGCTCAGAGATTGTTTAGTGTGCGTGAACACGATTCAGAAGAGATTATTGCCTGAAACAAATTTAGATTTTAAGAAGGTGCTAGAGATAGCACTGGCCACAGTAAATGATTCAAAATCCATATAGGGATTGCAAAATGGCGCCGTCCTCCACGTTGGTTGGGAGCCCCAGCCAAAAAGGGCGCGAAAATGCAAGACTCTGCCGAGAAGCGGAAAACAGCCGCCGCTAACAGACAAATAAAAAGAAATGACTTAGCAGCGAAAACAAGGAATAATTGCAACAGAGGTAGAAACAGACAACCCTATAACGATTGGCAGATGAAAAAAATCAAATGTTTTTGCTGTCATCAAAACAGACACCTAATGAGACAGTGCAAGGAAAGAATCAGGCAGACTTTCAAACAAAAGGAAAAAGCCCCATGAGATCGACAATGTAGAAGAGCACATTAAGGTATTTATTCATTATTTAATTTGAAGGTTGGAAAAACAGAACCAATATATGTAACAATGAAAGTAAATGGCAGACCTATTAGAATGGAAATGGATACAGGAGCTTCCACTACTATAATTGATGAATACACCTTTATATAACTGAATTATGGTGAGCATAAATTAAATTTGGAAGAAACTGATGCCAAGTTATAAGCTTACACAGATGAAGACATCCAAATCAAAGGCATAAGCAGAATTACTGTCCATTACGGAAGCCAGTCGGTAAAATTAGTTTGATGGTGGTAGCAGGCAAGGGACCAAGTCTCCTTGGACAAAACTGGCTAAAGGATGTTGAGTTAGAATGGGCTGAAATTTTCCAGCTGAGAGCAAGTGGGTTACCAGAGCGACTACAAAAATATGCCTCAGTCTTCAAGGTCGAACTTGGGAAGATCCGGGGCTGCAATCAAAAATTCACGTGGATCATGAGGCAACTCCCCCGATTCATGAAAGCGAGACCAGTACCTTACGCACTCCAGGAGAAGGTCGACACTGAACTGGACAGAATAGAGAAACAGGGCATTAGACAACCTGTGCAATTCTTAGAATGGGCAGCACCAATAGTCCCTGTCTTTAAACCCGACCAAAGCGTTCAAATCTGTAGAGATTACAAATTGACAGTTAATGAAGTGTCTAAACTGGACAGACACCCTATACCGAAAATCAAAGACCTGTAGGCTAAACACCTACACGAAGCTTGATATGAGTCATGCTTATCAACAATTAGAGTTAGAGAAGACTTTCCGGAAATTTGCCACAATGAATACACACTAAGGGTTGTACCAATAAACCTGTTTGCCTTTCGGTGTCTCCTCAGCTTTCATCATATGCCAGAGAACAATGGAAAGTTTACTGCAGGGATTGCCCCATGTTGTAGTTTATTTAGGTGATGTTCTGGTGACAGGACTCACTGAAAAGGAGCATTTGGCGAACTTGGACAAATTCTTAAAATGTTTCTTGCAGGCTGGGGTGCTTTTTAAAAAAAAAGTGCACGTTTCAAGCGAGGGAGGTAATCTCATTGGGTCACCGGGCAGATTCACAGGACCTCCACCCGGTTGAGGAAAAAGTGAGAGCCATAAGAGAGGCACCAGCACCAAAGAACACCTCAGAACTCAAATTATTCCTGGGAATGATCAATTATTATGGGCGGTTCTTACATAATTTATCTAAAGGACTAGCACCCTTGCATTCTCTACTCAAGAAGAGCCAACATTGGTCTTGGGAGACACCACAGAAAGAAGCTTTCACTAAGGTAAAAAAAATTGTTGCACTCGTCCAACCTATTAGTACATTATGATCAGAGGAAAGAATTGGTGTTGACATGTGACGCATCTCCCTATGGAGTGGGAGCAATGCTCTCCCATCGAATGGATGATGGCACTGAATGGCCTATAGGATATGTCTCAAGAACGTTTACCACAGCGGAAAAGGGATACTCACAGATAGAAGACGAAGGCCTGTCAATCATCTTTACCAGTATGTACACGGCCGCCATTTTACTATCGTTTCAGACCACAAGCCATTGCTAGGA
Organism: Cetorhinus maximus; assembly: GCF_964194155.1. Classification (NCBI taxonomy): domain Eukaryota; kingdom Metazoa; phylum Chordata; class Chondrichthyes; order Lamniformes; family Cetorhinidae; genus Cetorhinus; species Cetorhinus maximus. The sequence continues at coordinate 143,894,345 of NC_135886.1, read as the reverse complement.
TTGTTCAGTGAGGACAAGGCTACACCACCCATAACCTCAGCAAGAATACAACGATGGGCTTTAACCCTGGCAGCGTATGAGTACACTTTCATCCATAGGCCTGGAAATCAAATTGCAAATGTTGGTGCACTGAATCGGTTGCCCTTACAAGAAAAGGATGAGGATGTCCCAGTTCCACAAGAACAGTTTTGTTGTTGAATTTCTTAGATTCAGCTCCGGGATGTGCTAAGCAGATCAAAGACTGGACAAGTCGAGAGCCAGTCTTATCCAAAGTACGTGAACAAGTGCTTCATGGTTGGTCACAAGAGGATGTGTCTGACGAAACGAAACTGTTTTTTATCAGAAGACATGAAATAACCAGCCAGGATGGCATCTTATTGTGGGGAGCACGAGTGATTGTTCCTCCAAAAGGAAGAAAGCCATTGTTAATTGAACCACATAGTGCACATCCAGGAATTTCCCGAATGAAGGCCATAGCACGCAGATATCTGTGGTGGCCTGGGATGGATGGAGAAATAGAAAACTTAGTGAAGAATTGTGTGCAGAGTCAGCAATTGCAAAGGTTACCTTCAACAGCTCCGTTACACCTTGGGAGTGGCCAGGAAGGCCATGGGTGCGGTTACACATTGTCTATGTGGGAACTTTCATGGGAGCATTGTTGATGCCCACTCAAAATGGATGAGCATATATGAGGTGAAGTCACCAATGTCTTCTGCTATATTGAGAAGCTATGTCAAAGTTTTACCATTCACAGACTACTGGAAGTGGTCGTATATAATAATAGCATGGCATTTTAAAAAAATTCATTCACGGGATGTGGGCTTCGCTGGCTGGGCCTGTATTTATTGCCCATCTCGAATTGCCCTTAAGAAGGTGGTGGTGAGCTGCCTTCTTAGTCAGAAAGTCATAGAGGTCTACAGCACAGAAAAAGGCCCTTCGGCCCATCGAGTCTGCACTGGTCAAACAAGTACTTAACTATTCTAATCCCATTTTCCAGCACTAGGCCCATAGCCTTGTATGCTATGGCATCGCAAGTGCACATCCAGATACTTGTTAGATGTTATGAGGGTTTCTGCCTCTCCCACCCTTTCAGGCAGTGAGTTCCAGATTCCCACCACCCTCTGGCTGACAAAATCCTTCCTCACATCCCCTCTAAACCTCCTGCCCCTTACCTTAAATCTATGCCTCCTGGTTATTGATCCCCCCACCAAGGGGAAAAGTTCCTTCCTGTCTACCCTATCTATGCCCCTCATAATTTTATACACCTCTTGAACCACTGCAGTCCATATGGTGTAGGTACACCCACAGTGCTGCTAGGAAGGGAGGTCCAGGATTTTGACCTAGCGACAGTGAAGGAACGGTGATATATTTCCAAGTTACGAGTGCTGAGTTTCAACGGTTTATCAGCCTCAACAGTATCATTCATGTAAAAACGTCACCATACCACCCTTCCTCAAATGGATTGGCCAAAGGGGCATTGAAACATTCAAGGCTGGCATGAAGAAATTAACTGGAGGTTCCATAGCAACCAAGCTAGCACGCTTTCTTTTCCATTATAGGACCACCCCTCACACGCCAACAGGTGTCACACCTGCCGAGTTATTGATGAAACGCTGTCTCGGGATGCGATTGAGTTTAATAATGCTGAATATATGGGGGAAGGTGGAAAGGAGTCAGGGGAGTCAGAAAGCTAGACACGACTGGCATCGTCGTGACAGGAAGTTTACTATGGGAGAGACGGTATATTCGAAGGATTTTGGAGAAGGACCAAAGTGGTTACCAGATGAAATAAGTGCAGTGACTGGACCTCTATCTTACCATGTGAAGATGCAAGGCTGAGTCAATACAGAGACATGTGGATCATCCAAGGAAGAAAGAAACAAATCCCCATGAAATGATTCCACCACTGTTCATGACCGAGTCAATGTTTCCTGTTTCCTAGTACAGATGTGTCAGATGTGTCTGTTGTGTCTGCAAGACTGGAAGATACAGATCTGCAGGTACCCGCCAAAGAAACTGATGTTCAGACAACTCTAGGAAAGGAGGTTCCTGACAAAGCATCTGAGGTTGTAGAGCTGAGATGTTCTACATGCATACGTGTTAGGGGGAAATTAAAAATGCTAAAAGAGAATACAGTAAGAATTTACTGAAAAACCCTTAAAATCTCCAGGCAGACATGGCTGTTAAACATATTAAGAGGTGAATATTACCAGATGAACATTGCGCAGACTTGAGAGTCAGTCTGGAGACACAAGAAAGGACATAAATTAGATTAGGTGTGCTCCCCTCTCACATAGGGAAGGGGCAGATGGCTTTAGCTTAGATATGGGAGGACATACAATAGACAAAGAGGGCACTTTGATGAAACACAAACAGTCTTGAGTTGTGAGAACCAAGGTCTTTGCGTACGTGTTTTAATTTTGATTGGATAATATAATTATGTACACCTCCTTTAGAATAATTGGTTAGCAAAATCACATGTTTATGTACTCAATAGGATAGAGTTAGCATGGGACCTGTGTGTCAGTTACCAATTGGATGTATTCAAATGTACTCAAATGTATTATGATAAGAAAAAGTACAAAAGTAATGAAATGTAATCAATCTAGGAGCTGGGTCTTCATTCTTAGGAATGATCGCGGCTCCTTTGCATATGCTTGAATAAAGCAAGCCTGAGTCTCTGTGGTCGCTGTGCGATCGGGGATTGTAATTTCTCCTCTTCAACTGGCCTATGTGGTCGTTGCAGGATTGGTGGGAGTACCTTCTTCAATATGGAAACCCCTAAAAAGACTGAATTTGTAAATTATTTATCTGTGTAAATAATTTGATATTTTGAGAAAATTGTGCTTCTAAATGTAAAATGTGTTTCTAGCTAAGGGGGAGGGATGTGGTGATTATGGTTTTATGTAACGTGTAGTATACCTTTAAGAAGGATGTTATAAAGGAAGATCACATGATCTTATGTAACCAGTGGAGGAGTAGCATGGGTTACCTCTGTAGTCAGTCATCTGAGTTTGTCAGCAGACGTATGGAGACAGGGTTTAAGTTGAAAGCAGACAAGTGTAGCTGCTGAGAGCCTTTGTAAATAAACAAAATGTGTTTCACCTACGAACTGTCCACTGATCAACTCTGTCTATTGTACCAACTCGGCCATCCCAAAACAACCAGGACCCATAAGTCCCAGCAAACTGGTGACCAGGATCTAACAGCGACCCCGAAGTGATGAGGGGTCAGAGGCAGGCCTGCCACGAGCCAAGTGTCTCAGACGCATATGAAAAGTGCCCCTTTGGAGTTGTTGGTCTGAGTGTTACCACGTGAATACAGCACATTCGGAGCCTTGAAGGAAATGTTATTGAGTTGTTAATTGAGTGTCAAAGCTGTAAATGTTGCCCAACTGCTAGATTATCCTAGAAAAGATGGCCCATCAACTGTCATTGATGCTTCCTAATCAAAAGTTTGCTGAACTAAACAGCTGAGTGGATTCTCAAGGCATAGCCTTGGAGATGGCATTGATGCCATGATGATACAGATAGCACGCTGTGATTTAGTGAGCTGGCTAGACTCAGTGGATGAATAACAACATTGCCATACTCACTATCCCACCCACTTGCCCTATTGTCACTCGTCTCTCTGGATGCGCTGACACTGTGGGCTCTTGACCAAGTCCCTCACAGTTATAGCGGTGTAACAGTCTGAATGAGATGGAGTAGGCCAGTAGGGCTGTCAGTTGTTGTGAAGCACAACAATGTCGCCTTGAAGGGACAGTCGCAATGTACACAGCATCAGACGTATGTGCGGAGTTCCTCTCTCAACCACACCATTAAGAGTATTCATTGATGAGATGATGTGAATTATTAATGCATGAAAGCACATAAAAGTTAATTATATCTCAATGTATTTTGAGTTTCTCATGACCCTTTTCGCCTTATATTTTCATTAATTAATTTATTATTTCATAGAATGTTGCACACAACAGGCACATTAGAAAGGACGGGACCAGCTGCCCCACACTTTTCCCGCCGGGACCTGGTGCTCCTGGTAAACAAGGTGCAAAGGCAAAGAGACCTCACATACCCAGCTGACCATCGCAAACCACCTGCTATGGCCAAGAAGGCCTGGGTTCAGATTGCGGCTGCAGTGAGCACCACCAGCGACTGTAAGAGATCGTGGATCCAGTGCCGTAAAAGGTTCAGTGACCTTTTGCGTTCTGGCAAGGTGAGCAGCTTGGCTCATAGACACAGAGTTCCGAGGGAAGGGTCACATCTGTCTGCTGCAGGTAAAATGCGAGGTCTGTCACATACAGTCCTCAATGCTGAAGCAGAGGAATGTGTAAGCAGCTCATTTAGCTGCACTCAAAACAGATGTGAATAGGCAGAATGATGCACAGATGCACTGAAGAGCAACATCTCCGCATGCGCTGTATATGAGGGTGGCACAAATTCATGTCGTGATTGCAGAACAAAAGGGCAAAGAACACCAAAGAAATGGCCCAGACTGGGGCTGGTGGGGGGATGGGAGTGCCCACCTGAGACCCATGCGCCCCATGCAGCATGTGGCCAAGGACATGGCCAGGGTGCCAGAGCTGCTGACTGTTGGTAATGGTGAATCTTCAGTAGCGGGTGATAAAGGAGGTGTTAAGATTGCCGAGGCCCATGGTGGTAATGGTGGAGGTCACACTGTCTCTTCAATCAGCACAATGGGACACTGACATGAGAGGGAGTGCGACCATGGGGTTGAGGCATTTGGCCAGTGCTAGCAGTGACGTACATCAGAGTGTCCTTTCACTACGAGAAGGGCTATACCTAAATATCTCACTTTGTGTTTCACACAGGTCCCAGGTCCAGATCATCCCTCGGGCATTAAGAGGAGGGAGAGATGTTCGAGGACACAGTATCACATTATGATAGCTCACACTCTGCCAACTCAGATACAGGCACATCAGAGGGGTGCGGCACGTGTTTAAACAGGATGAAGGTTACTGCAGCAGAGTGCAGGAGGAGGTATCAGAGTCAGGGGCCTCTGTGCACAGTCCCCCTCAGAGGAGGGAGGAAAGTTAAGATGATGCTCCACTGGGTAGGAATGTGGAGCCTCAGGAGTGACTTTTTGGGACACAGTATTTGGATCATCAGCAGCAGATGTGTGGACATCTGGCGGAGCTCCCTGAGGCAGTGGGAGCTCTTTGACTGTCCAAAGGAGGACAGCAGAGCTCTTATGACATCAAGTTTACAAAGGGTAGAAGAGAGGCACCAGCAGGGGTGTGTTTGAATAGTCAAAACTAGGGGCAGCGAAGGCATGGATGAGTTCAAATCAGCCAAAGGAGGAGTCCATCACCGTCATGAGCTCCACATTGTCTCAGGGGCTCAACCACATGAGCTTTGACCATGAGAAGTTGGCCAATCTCACAGAGAGACACAGCGACAGCAATCGGAGTGGATTCAAGAGCAGCGTCTCGGCCAGGAAAGGGTGCAAGTCTCCGTCAGTAACCTGGATCAGTCCGCTCAGAGTATGAACACTGACATCCATGGAAAACGTAAGGGGCAGCTTATCCTTAACAGGACGGTCACACTGTTGGCACTGTGGTTGCTGGAATGGACGACTGCTGCAGCAGCAGACATCCCATCAACATCACCTGAAGGCCAAGCCAGGGCTGTGCAGATCACTGAGGAGGGTTAAAGTACTGAGAGCTCCTCAGCACCCTCGTCTTCCACCACCTCCCCGGCTCCTCCGTCAGAGCCCTGGTCTGCTCTACATGTGCCAGTGACCATGGCTGTTCATGTAGAAGTGCAGGGGCTGCAGTCTGAAGGAGGTCCCCAGTAGGTGCCTGCATGATGAGGCTGGTCACCAGGTCCCTCACTGCCTCCAGCTCCTCCAAGACAACACGGGGTGGGAGGACACTGCGTAAGGGTGTGCAGGAGTTCAGGGTGCCATCTCACCTAGAGAAATTATGGCTTCACCATGGTTACTGCGTTCACATTGTACATATCGCATTTGAGCACATGTTGAACACATTTCACTTCTACATGGTGTGTGCGTGTACAATAGAGAACTCAAAAGGAATGAGAAAAATGTGAGGTCATTTCTTACCAATTTCTTACCTGGGTGAAACAGTCGGTAGGGGCAACAAGAAATTGCACTGTCAGACCAGCAGGCCCACCCTCCCACTCCCACGGGTCATGAGAAGACAGCGGGAGTTAAGTTCCTGATGCTTCTGGGCCACTAAATGCAAGCTACAATATCACTTTAAAGGAGTACCTCACCTCTCCAAGAGGTACCCTGGCTCTCCAAAACAAACACACAGAAACCAGACCTCCCCTGAGCTGGTCTGCTCTGCACAGATCAGCTGGGATGACATAATCAGAAACCAGTGAGAGGCAGCTAATGATTTAAATGGCCAGCTGCCTTTGCAGACTGTGCATGTGCGAACTCTGTCCAACTCCAGTCCCGCCCGTGCAGAAACAGAACATTGTTGTGTTCAGGGGCAGGACTTAGAAGGTCTGGCCATTTCAGGCCTTCTGCTGTGTTGGAGCGCCTGTCTGTCATAGTGAACATCTGGGCCATAATTTAAAAGGCTAATGAAATGTTCAATTTGATTACGTGAGGGCTGGAATACAAAGGGTGGAAGTTATGTTACTGTTATATAAAGCTCTGATTAGACCCCACCTGAAATAACTGCATTCAGTTCTGTTGTTGGAGGGAGTGCAGTTTCACCAGATTCCCCAGAATAAATACTGGGGCTACAAGGGTTAAATTATGAGGACACGTTGCATCTGCCAGGCTTGTCAAAAAGTGGTTGCTTCAGAATCATCCATCATGTGCTGTCATCAATGACAAATTTCACTGTCAGATTATCTATTTGGATTGGTCAAGTTGCTGCTGGACTGGGTGGATGAAGGGTTCTTCCTGTGGATTGCCCAACTGTGGCAGCTTTGGCTGATTTAGAACTCAGCCATGCCTTCGTTGCCCCTAGATGTGACTATTCAAACACACCCCTGCTGGTGCCTCTCTTCTACCCTTTGTAAACTTGATGTCGTAAGAGCTCTGCTGTCCATGACTTAACTCACAGCCAGTCCTCATCCCCCTATCTCACTCCTGTGCTCTCTGACCTTCATTGGCTCCCTGTCAAGCAACATCTTGATGTTAAAATTTTCACCTTTGTTTTCAAATCCCTCCATCCCTCTGTAATCTCCACCAGTCAAAAAACCCTCTGAGATCCCTGCACTCTAATTCTGGCCTGTTGACCATCCTCGATTTTAATCCCTCCGCCATTGGAGGCCAAGCCTTCTGTTGCTTGAGCCCCAAGCTCTGAAAGTCCCTTAAACTCTCTGTGTCTCTCCTGCACTTGCTTCCTTTAAGTCACTCCTTAAATCCTACCTCTTTGTCCAAGCTTATGGTCATTAGATCTAATATCTCCTTATGTTGTTTTCTGTCAAATTTTGGGTAGAATCACCCCAGATTTGCACTAAACAGGCGGGAAAAGCGGAAATGGCAGCTTTTCATGCCGTATCGTCCCAATCCTGCCTCATTAATTATGCGTTCCTGGGAAACAGGCCATTCCCATGCCTGGTGGGCTCTCATTCGGCCATCACGCCATCTCCTCACCGCTTCATCACACCAGGCACCATATTTAAAATGCAGCCACGTGCACATCTCTCAGTGCTTCCAGCCCAGGATGGCTGCATAGAAGACATGGCCCCGAAAGGCAAGGCGACTGCAGCCCCTCAGTTCAATAATGCGTCCGTCCAGCATCTTTTAGATGCAGTGGAGATCCGCTGTTTTGATTTCTACCCCCGGTCTGGCCGCAGGATGGGCAGCAACATCACTAATCCAGCATGGGAGGCAGTGGCAGTGGTGGTCAGCGCCAATACCCTACAAAAGAGGACAGCCACCCAGTGCTGAAAAAGGAGGAATGATCTCCTCTGTTCCATCAGGGTAAGTCACTCTTCTCATCGCTCTCAACTCACACACTCACACACCCAGCACACATCCACACGGACCTCACTCACTGCCAGTTCAAGGGACATCACCATTCACTCTCTCACACTCACCGTCATTGTCCTCATCCCATCCGTGGGACCACTCACCTCCCACACATGCCAGGCATCCTTGTCATCCTTGAAGAAGAGTCATACGGACTCAAAAAGTTAACTGTTTCTCTGTCCACAGATGCTGACAGAGCCGCTGAGTTTTTCCAGCATTTTCTGTTTTTATTTTGTATTTCCAGCACCCGCAGTATTTTGCTTTTAAACTTATCATCTGGCCTGGCAGACATCCTGGTTACATTCTCTCTATCTCTATTCATACGGGACCAGCTGGCACATAACAACAGGGAGAGCTCACAGATGGAGGAATGTCTGAAATCAAGGTCCTCACGGAATTTGAAAACAGAGCCATCCAGCTGGCCGGCGATGACCGGGACCGGTCCTGTGCTGATGGTGAGGTCGGCGCTGCTCTAACAAGTGAGGATCCAGCAGTGCAACATCCATCAGACAAACATCCTGTGAGTGATGTGTCCTGTTTCACAGGCCACTGCCATGCACTAATTCTCTCTCCTAGCTTCCACAGGCACATCTGGGAAACAGCTGACGGAGTCCACGACCCAGGGCCTCCAATCAAGCCCCGAAGAAACGTCTGAAGAGGAATCTGGAGGGACCCTCCCTGAAGTCCCATCACAGAGCTCGCCCACACCCTCTACCGGTGCAAGGACACACACTCCGTGGGACCAAGCTTTAGAGTAGCCTCAGGATCACAATCTGGTGGGTACATCGCACCATCTGATCGACAGCAGGCAGAGGCAGGGACTCCCCAGTTCTCCGGCACTCCGACGGCTGCTGGAGGCCAGAAATCTGCTGATTCTCAGTGGAATTTTCCATGCCCACAGGGGTTGGGTGTGTTCAGTGGCGTGAGTGGACAACATAGTGAGAAGACCGAAAATCGGTTTCACAATGTCATGAAACCAGATTGTGATCATCTGCTCAGCCTGACGATGGTAGTGGTAACTTTGACAAACAAACCACAGGAGGCTCAGGTACAGGTCACGATTGTTTATTCGAGCAATTGCAAGGAGAGAACCACCTCAAAGCAGCACTCTGCTAAATTACAAGTTTACAGCTTATTTATACATCACTGACAAGAACATTGTTCAACCTTCACCCAGGCAAAACCTTCTCTTCCTACCTAAGCTGGGACCATCTGTCCTTTCCTTATCTGTTGATGTGCACGCTTAATCTATCTTGTTTCTATCATCTGTCTCCAGTCTGGCTCCCACCTTTCTGGTGATTGCTGGCCCTAAAGATGCGCAAAGTTTACCTGATGACCATGAACTGTTAGTGTACTTGATGGCGCTGGCTGCCTGGAGATTCTAAGTACTTCCCTTTCGATAAATTCTTACTGTATTCCCCCTAACAGTCCCCCTTTTGGCCCCTGGCTTAGCCCAAGGTAACCAGCTACAGTGGTACTGTCCGTTCCTTTACGTAGCGCCGCCCATTGAAACTGGCCAGGTATCCAGCTTTGGATTGTAAAGGTACCAGTTCAGACCACCTGTATCACCTGGCCCTTCAATTCAGGCCTCTGACTTTCTAAACCTCTTCTCCTCCTGTTAAACCTCCCCCCCTCTTTTGCAACCTTTGGGTATGATGAATCAAGTATGTTAAATATTTAACTAATATCAGCTGAATCACAACCAGGACATGGGAGATAATCCAAATCCACAGGTGTATTTGTACATTCGAACCCCAATTTCACAGATCCTCCCACCATGTGGAGGAATCTATTTGCTCGATATCCTCTTTTAAGGCTCTAACCTGTTGCTGCAGTGTATAGTAGGTTCTATATATCTGCTGAGCCTGTCTCCAAATTGCGGTTAGATGCTCTGGTAATGGGAATTTCATAGGAGAACTGGTTCAAATACTGTGTCAGGTTATCCTTAAGCCTTTCCATGACCTGAATAGTAGCTGCTCCTCTCTTGGATATTTCGACCAGCTCCACCTTCCCCACCCTTGCCGGCACTTGTGGGTGTCGGCACACTGAATGATTTTGGGTGGAGCACATCCAGCTGCTCCTGTACTGGATCTTTTGCTGCCACATGGTGATACAATATCTCCCATTCCCCGTGTATGTAACATGGGTCGGTGCTTTCGCAGCCCATATAATTTCCATTGTACAATTTGCTGCTGCTTTAAATCCACACCTAGCTTCTCCCGTCTCATATATTGGGTGTGCACATACTACTGCGGTGGTCTCTATACTACACCCTTGTAATGTGGTGCTAACTATATTCCCTTCTATGTCTACTGCATATGGTGGAATGTCATGATACTTAATATAATAATCTCTCCATATAACCCCAATATTTTCTACTGTATATAATGTTCTGCCAGGTGTTGACATTGGTATAACAGATATCACTAAGACAATGCCTATTAGCATATTATTATTCACTATACATTCAACATTCATTCTATATATGTGTGTTAAACCTCTGAGCCGGCAACCAGTCAAGTCATGATCCTTATGTTGTGAAAGATTAAATAGATGTTCATTAGTTACCCATAAAGGAACTACCTCTTCATTAATCTGTCTTAAATTCTCTCGGGCTTGTTCCAGTGCCAAGGATCCATAGGTGCTGCAAACATCATTTCTGCTTGCTTCATCTGAAATATTTTTCCCTATCCCGATGATTTTATTGATAGTCCCCACATGACCTTCAAGCACAGTAGCCAGGTTTTGAATTAACCGTGTCATGTCCTGGCCTGTATTTAATTAGTTGTTGTGAATTGACCTGTTCCCGCTCTAAAATTTCCTTAAACTTGGAGCTCAAGGTTCAGACCATCTGGTCAACAGTTGCCAGGTCAATAGAATTAACCATTGATGTCCCTGTACGTGTCACACCCCTGACACTTCTGCACCTGTTCCGAAGCAAACCCTCGGTACAATTCAAATTCACTTGTTCTTCCACTGTTACGTTTAGCATTCCCCATTGTGTGTTGCATTCGGCACTGTCCGTGCTGTACCAAAGTCCCTCCTGCGGTGTGGGACAAGCCGTGATAATCCCCGACCTTGTTGCCAGTATTGCCATGCCCACGAGTGTCGACATTACAATTAATATTCTAAGACCTTAAACAGATAACCGCCCCAATCATCACCGGTCGGTTGTTGAGATTAGTTCCATGGATAGAATCAGTTAATAAAATGCTTCAGTTGTGACCAGAGCTTCCAGTGCCCCTTTCCCTTAAAGTTCACGCACGCGTATGTATTGCTGGTCATGATCACCTCATATGGTCCCACCCAGTTGGGTGCAAACCCCGTTCGTTCTGGGTTTATCTTAACCATCACCTTGGTCCCCACCTGGGGGGTCTGTTGTTGCCTTTCAGAATTATCTGTTTCCATGTCCTTAATCATCTGTCGGTCTCTGACTTCCTCCCTTAGCTCATGCAATTGCTGACTCATTTCCCTCACATAGTCTCGCACCCTTCTTTTTAGTGGTCCTACATCTCCCACTCCTACTATGATCCCCTTGGGTAACTGCATTACTCTCCTGGTCATTAGTTTAAATGGGGTGAACCTGGTGGTCCTGCTTGGGGAAGCCCCTAAGGTGCATCAGAATATTGGGCAACTCTGTTCCGCAGCTGTTCCCTGTCTCTTGAATTGCTTTTGCTATTGACGTTTTTTTTAAAGTTCAGTTCATCCTTTCCACCATCCCCGAGCTCTGTGGGTGGTAGGGCATGTGGAATTTCTGTTTAATCCCCATAAATTTACACATTTCTTTAATGACTCTTCCTGTGAAATGAGTTTCCTGATCTGAATCCATCTGGGTAGGCACTCCTCCCACTCCTTCCAGTCTACTGTCTCCTGCTGCTGTCCCACATCAGTCCTCAATCCCTTAAGCTGTCTACACAACTCTACAACGCACCTTCTTATCCTATCTTTCAATGGCTCAGTATCTTCACTCCCAGTGACGGTTCTCTCTGGGAGCTGCTTAACTCTGCCTGTCATCAGGGTGTTAATCCTGTGGTCTTACTTTTTGTAGCTTGCAGGCGCAATAATATGGTCAGTAATACATCTATTCAGCCTTTTTCCAGCTTTCCCTTTACCTGTATCCATCTTGTGGTGAATTGTTGTTAAGTAATATTTCTCCTCACCCTTTAATTGCCTCGACTACAGATTCCACATAATTTTATCTCTAAGTTTTTTTCCTGATCATGATCACCCTAAGATTCTCTTGAGGTCAGCTTCTCTATTGTCTTGATCATTCTAAATGTTTCCTTACTCTTTAGGCCAAATTAACTATTCCATGTCAATGGGGATCTTTGTCTCTAGATCTTTGCTTATCTCCCCCTGTGCGGTTTCCAATGTCTCAGTTGATGGCCAGATTATCAAATTCAGTCCCCTTAAAACAGTTTGTATAATGTGTCCTCTTCCCCTAACTCTTTCGCCTACTTTCCTCATATCATTTTACGCATGCAACAGCTACCATCTTATCTTGTTCAGGTTGTCTGGAGAGACTTTACATTGCAATAAAGTATTCTCATAACAGTTTTAAAACAGAAATCAGGCATTGACATGTTTTGCTTCCTTATCTTCTTCTCAAACGACATTTTATTGTCTCAAAAGTAACCCACTAAATCGTATCTGACCCTTTTTTTTTAGAATTATCCCAGATTCATTAACTCGGCCAAAAATTGGATTTCTGCCAAACTTTGTCAAGGTCTTGAGCTTAACTTTATATTTTGGAAACAGACTGATAATTACAAAAAGCTTGCAGCATTTGAATTAGTGTCAATTGTTGTCAAACCTTTTAAAATAAAAATTCCCTTTTGGGAACTTTATCGGGAACCAAACCACAATTTTTAAAATACTTTGTAAGAACTGTAATTTACACTATCAAATTTAAAACTACCTCTTTCTCATGTGTATTCATTTATATCCAGATTAAAAGTCCCATATGTTTATTGGCGCATTCAAACCTTATACTCAAAACTTTGGAATGTTTGAATACACTTTTCCTTTAATCTAATATGGGGCTTTCGACTCTAAAGTGCTCAACTACACACACAAATGACAATTTAGGGGAGAAAACACATTAAAGCTCACATACAAATGCTTCCTTGCACAAAACAAACACATATATAAAGGTATGTATTTATATTCCTATAACATTGAACTCAATGACTTAAAACTCTCATACTCTAAACAAAACTTCAAGTAGCAGTGGGGGGAGTAAAGGGATCTTGGAGGCTCCACCTACAGGGACGGCCAAACTGACTGAAGCTCACATTTCCTCTGCTCCTGCCTGTCACTGCTCATTAACACCCCGAGGGGTACCCCCTTCCTCTCTCTCTCTCTCTCTCTCTTCAGCACAAAGTGCTCCTGTAACTTAGATCAATTCATTTTTTTTAAGTTACAAAAAATTCAGTAGGGGACCTTTCATGTCCCAATCACCTTTCCACATATTCCCAATCTCTGATGTTTCGCTATGAACCTCGTGGTGGAGTCCGCAGTTCCCCAGCTGAGTTCCATAACACTTTCCTGTTGTCCTGACAGCATTTTATTCTTTTATTCCGTCTGTCTCTGCGCAGTTAGTTTGCGCGGCTCTGACAACTTAGTTACTTGCGGTCTACTTGTTTCCCCAGAGGCCTGGCCTCCCTGCGCGGCTTTGGCGATGGCTTCATTTCAAACCGTAGCCCACCAGCGTGGCTCTGCCTCCTGCTTCGGGTAAGTGTCCAGCCTCCCTGTGCAGCTTTGTCTCCGCTAACCCGCCAGCGCAGCTCCGCCTTCTACCTCGGCGCCTCCTGTCCTGAGTCCTCCTCCCGATTGTTTTGGTACTCAGCCGGACCGTTCTCGGGTAGGTTTACTGCACTAACTACGGGTGGTAAATAAAGCATATTCACCCACTCTGCAGAGCCGCCCCGAGGATCCGATCCAAGTATCCTGCCGGCTATGCCAATTGCTGTGGTCACTTTGACATACGAACCACAGGAGGCTCAGGTACAGGTCACGGTCTTGCAAGATATTGAGAAATTGCAAGGAGAGAACCACCTCAAAGCAGCTTAAGGTAGCACTCTGCTAAATTACAAGTATATAGCTTATTTATACATCACTGACAAGGACATTGTTCGGCCTTCACCCAGGCAGAGCCTTCTCCCCTTATCGAAGCCCCGTATCTGTCCCTTCCTTATCCGTTGATGAGCACGCTTAATCTATCTTGTTTCCATCCTCCGTCTCCAGTCTGGCTCCCAGGGCCTTTCTGGTGATTGCAGGCCCTATGGGTGTGCAAAGTTCACCTGGTAACCATGAACTGTTAGTGTACTTGATGGCGCTGGCTAGCTGGAGATTCTAAGTACTTCCCTTTCGATAAATTCTTACTGTATTCCCCCTAAAAACAGCAGGCGGCTGCAGGGACTCCCCAGTTCTCCGGCACTCCAAGGGCTGCTGGAGGCCAGAAATCTGCTGATTCTCAGTGAAATTTTCCATGCTCACTGGCATCGGGCGTGTTCAGTGGCGTGAGTGGACAATATAGTGAGAAGACCAAAAATCGGTTTCACAATGTCATGAAACCAGATTGTGACCATCTGCTCAGCCTGTGGATGGTAGCCCATGTTTCCTGCCACGGGACATCGGGAACCTCGTTGTAATGCATCGGCGTATCAACCAGGAATCATCAGCCCCGCTGGATCGTCCACCCACGTCAGTGTAAAATCACAACAGCATATAAAAGGTGTGCACTTGGCGGGCTGCACTTTGAGGGGAACCCAGAGATGAATGCACAGTAACATTGTGCAGCGCTCGCAAGGGATGCCTGTTGGACTTCAAGGTTGAGACACGTTGTTGTTGGGGGGGGTGGGGGGTGCAAAGGCTGCCCTGCGGTTGAAGGTAACGCACAAGCACATGCAGGGTGGGGAGGGGTCAGGCTAGGGAAGCGGCCACACATCAGGGACACCTTGTATAGTTGTATAAAGTGACCATTCCTCCGCAGCTGAGACAGTTCAGACGCAGTCACATTGATATGATTGGAGTCTGGTCTCCAGCTTATCTGCCCACTCAAGCAACACTGAGACATCAAAATGCCATGAAGTTCAGGAGTTCCTCACCCCTCGGGCACAGGCTGCAAACTAATGAGCATTTTATTGGACTGCAGAACAATTGGACGACTGGGCACGTTGTACAATCTCCTCGCTAAACCTGGCCATGGAGCAATCACTGGGGGAGGTGCTCACAGCCCCATTGCAATGTCATCATCCCCGTGTGGACCAGTCTCCCCCATAGTTCAAGCTAACAGTGCAGCCCTGCAGTGTGGGTTAGGAGAATGTCTGTGCCTGAGCTGAGGGCACAGCCTGCAGTCCAAAGGGCAAAGCTGCTGCCAGTCGGTCAGGTGGAGTGGAGTGGAGGTGGGTGGGGTTTCAGGCAGCCATGCAGTGCACTAATCTCTGGCCATCCAAGTGGTGGCCAGCACTCTCTGGGATGCGTTAAGCGGCCTTCTGACTTAACCAAGAGAGGTTCCTAGTACACCCATGCTAACCCACACGTCTCTCTCTTTCATCCTGCAGGAGGGGTACATCAGGACCATAGAGTCTGGTGACCTGGCTGTATGCCTCGTGGCACACAGAGAGTGAAGACGATGGAGGAGTGACTGAGGCACCTGGCTGGGCAGAGGGAGGAGCAGAACCCTCTGGAAGAAGGGGCAGCTGGGGCTCCCGCACAGGCCACCGAAGAGCCACAGCGAGCTGGCGCTGGTTGGAACCTAGCGACACCCAGGGTCTATAGACACCGCCTTTCATTCCTGCAAATGACTGAGAACCAGTGTCACCGAAGACTGCAAATGTCTAGGGAACTGGTTGGTCACATCTGCTATTTAATGCAGGATTTGGCACCACGGTGACATGCAGGCCATCCACTGCCAGGGGCCGTGTCCACAACGACTGTGCGGTGGTCACTCCTACTGATACTGTCATGGACAGATGCATCTGTGGCAGGCAGGTTGGTGAGGATGAGGTCAAGTATGTTTTTCCCTCTTGTTGGTTCCTCCACCACCTGCCGCAGACCCAGTCTAGCAGCTATGTCCTTTAGGACTCAGCCAGCTCGGTCAGTAATGGTGCTACCGAGCCACTCTTGGTGATGGACATTGAAGTCCCCCACCCAGAGTACATTCTGCGTCCTTGCCACCCTCAGTGCTTCCTCCGAGTGGGGTTTGACATGGAGGAGCACTGATTTATCAGCTGAGGGAGGAGCAATGTGCGGTAAGCAGCAGGAGGTTTCTTTGCCCATGTTTGCATTAGGGTTAGGGGAGGTGGTGGTGTCGTGGTATTGTTGCTGGACAGGTAATCCAGAGACTCAGGGTAATGCCCTGGGGACCTGGGTTGAATCCTGTGATGGCAGATGGTGGAATCTGAATTCAATAAAAATCTGGAATAAAATGTCTAATGATGACCATGACACTGATGATTGTTGTAACTAATTCACTAACTGTTCACTATGTCCTTTAGAGAAGGAATCTGTTGACCTACATGTGACTCCAGACACAGCAATGTTGTTCACTCTTAACTGCCAAACTGCTACAAAACCCTGGAACTCCCTCCCTAACAGCACTGTGGGTGTACCTACACCACATGGACTGCAGCGGTTCAAGAAGGCAGCTCACCACCACCTTCTCAAGGGTAACTAGGGATGGGCAATAAATGCTGGCCCAGCCAGCGAAGCCTGTGAATGAATTTTTTAAAAAGGCTCTGAGGCAGTGAGACTTCATGGGGTTTGGGGTCAATTTTGAGGATTCACAGGGCAAAAGTCATAGCTGGAGCTAAGCGATCGAACAACCAACGGATCAGATCTAAGCTCTGCAGTCCTGCCACATCCAGGACAATTAAACAACTCACTGGAGGAGGAGGCTCCAAAAATATCCCCATCCTCAATGATGGAGGAGCCCAGCACATCAGTGCCAAAGATGAGGCATTTGCTACAATCTTCAGCCAGAAGTGCCGAGTGGATGATCCATTTCAGTCTACTCCAGAGTTCCCCAGCGTCACAGATGCCATTCTCCAGCCAATTCGATTCACTCCGCATGATATCAAGAAATGGCTGAAGGCACTGGATAGATCAAAGGCTATGGGGTCTTGCAATAGTACTGAAGACTTGTGCTCCAGAACTTGCCGTGCTCCTAGCCAAACTGTCCCAGTACAGCTACAACACTAGCATCTACCCAGCTATATGGAAAATTACCCAGGTATGTCCTGTACACAAAAAGCAGAACAAATCCAACCTGGCCAATTACTGCCCCATCATTCAGTTTTCAGATCATCAGTAAAGTAATGGAAGGGGTCTCCAATCATATCAAGTGACTGTGCCCAGTTAGGGTTCTGCCAGGGCCACTCAGCTCCTGACCTCATTACAGCCTCAGTTCAAACATGGACAAAAGAGCTGAACCCCTGAGATGAGGTCAGAGTGACTGTCCTTGACATCAAGACAGCATTTGACCGAGTGTGGCATCAAGCAGCCCTAGCAAAACTGGCGTCAATGGGAATCAGGGGGAAAACTCTCCACTGGTTGGAGTCATACCTAGCACAATGGAAGATGGATGGGGTTGTTGGAGGTCAATCATTTCATTTCCAGGACATCACTGCAGGAGTTCCTCAGAGTAGTGTCCTCGGCCCAACCATCTACAGCTGCTTCATCCATGACTTTCCTTCCATCATAAGGTCAGAAATAGGGATGTTCACTGATGATTGCACAATGTTCAGCACCATTTGCAACTCCTCAGATACTGAAGCAGTCCATTCCCAAATGCAGCAAGACCTGGACGATATCCAGGCTTGGACTGATAAGTGGTAAGTAACATTCACACACACAGTGTCAGGTAATGACCATCTCCACCAAAAGAAAATCTAACCATTGCCCTTGACATTCAATGGCATTATCATCACTGAATCCCCCACTATCAACATCCTGGGGGTTACCATTGACCAGAAACTGAACTGGACTAGCCATATAAATACTGTGGCTACAAGAGCAGGTCAGAGGTCAGGAATCATGTGACGAGTAACTCACCTCCTGACTCCCTAAAGCCTGTCCACCATCTACAAGGCACAAGTCAGGGGTGTGATGGAATACTCCCCACTTGCCTGGATGAGTGCAGCTCCCACAACACTCAAGAAGCTTGACACCATCCAGGACAAAGCAGTCCGATTGATTGGCACCCCATCCACAAACATTCACTCTCTCTACCACCAACGCACAGTAGCAGCAATGTGTACCATCTACAAGATGCACTGCAGCAACTCACCGAGGCTCCTTAGACAGCACCTTCCAAGCCCACAGCCACTACCACTGAGAAGGACAATGGCAGCAGATAGATGGGAACACCGCCACCTGGAGGTTCCCCTCCAAGTAACTGACTTGGAAATATATTGCCGTTCCTTCACTGTCATTGAGTCAAAATCCTGGATCTCCTTCCCTAACAGCACTGTGGGTGTATCTACACCACATGGACTGCAGCGGTTCAAGAAGGCAGCTCACCACCACCTTCTCAAGGGATAGGTAATAAATGCTGGCCTAGCCAGTGAAGCCCACATCCCATGAATGAATTTTTAAAAAATTGAGAAGGGATAACCTCTTCAATTCTAACGGAATTTGCTACTCACAATCACTGGGCGAGCTACAGTGCTGATTTCTTTTTAACTTGATTTCTCCTATTCAATTCTGTTTTATCCTCATCACCAGTTTGTTGTAAGGGTGGCCAAGTTGCTACTATTGTTAATAGAGTTGATCAGACACTTCTTAGGTGGAAACATTAAGTTAATTTACAATATACTCAGCAGCAACTACACGTGTGCTTTCAACTCCAACTCTATCTCTGCGCTGGCTGCTGAGGTAGCCCATGCTGCTCTCCTATTGGCTACTACAGATCATGTGATCTTCCTTATCAAGCATTATTCTTAAAGGTACATTGCCATTACACACAAAATAAAACCATTACTACTACCACAGGGCTGAGTTGTCATTGTCAGTGTGAAGGGTTGATGCCAGGTGTTCTGTCCAGTTACATTCCTTGTTGAATTTTCTGAATGGTTTGCTAGGCCAGGGCAGTTAAGAGTCAACCACATTGCTGTGGATCATGTAGGCCAGACCAGGTAAGCATAGCAGATTTCTTTCCCTAAAGGGCATTAGGGAACGAGTTGGGTTGTTTTATAATTGGCTTCATGGTCATCATTAGACTTCTAATTATAGATTTTTAAAATTGAAATCAAATTTCACCATCTGCTGTGGTGGGATTTGAACCAAGGACTCCCAGAGCATTACCCAGGGGATTATAGATTACAAATCCTGTGAGGATACCACTACACCAACTCCTCACCATTTGTAAAAGGCAGATTGTGTTTGATGGGTCTAATTGAATTTATTGATGAAGTGACTGTTAAGGTTGATGAAGAGAATGCTGTGGATGTTTTCTATATGGATTTTGAGAAAACCTTTCACAAAGTACCACATAAAAGGCTGCCAAAATTGTAGCTCAGGAAATACGAGTCTCAGGGTCAGCTTGGATAAATAAATTGGCTTAAGGACAGAAAAACAGCAAGCCATGGTCAATGGTTATTTTTCAGACTGAAGGACGGTGTACAGTGGTGTTCCCCGAGGGGCAGTGCTAGGGCTACTGCCTCTTTTGGTACATTTGAATGATTTGGATATTGAAATACAAAGTAAAATTTCAAAATTTGCAGTGATTCCAAACTTGGACTTGCGGCTGACGTTGAGGATAATTCCAATCGACACAGGACATTGATAGGCTAGCGGAATGAGCAGACAAGTGACAGATGGAATTGAATACAGAAAATGTGAGGTGATACATTTTGGAAGAAGGGGTAGGGAGAAGCGATATAGACTTTATCGTTTTGTTAATCAAGGCAACTCTACCTTGTTAACTGTGATTACTTGGCTTTTCTCCAGATTCCTTACCGCCATTAGCAACCCATAATGACCTGGATTAGCACCTGGTCTGCCAATTGAAAACTCTCATCCTCATGTTCAATTCCCTCTATTGCCTCACTGCTCCCTATGCTTGTAAACTCCTCCCATCCCAAAACTCTCGGAGATCTCTGCGCTCCTGCATTTTTGGCCTGTTGTGCAACTCTTCCATTGTACAACCGGCCATTACTCGCCGTGTCTTCAACTGCCTGGACCCTAAGCTCTGAAATTCCATCCCTAAACCTCTCCACCTCTCGTCCTGAAAGATTCTCCTTAAAGCCGATTCCTTTGACCAAATGTTTCCTCAAGTGGCTCGGTCTTCTTTTTTTACCCTGATAACACTCTAGTGAAGCACCCTGGGATGTTTTATTCTGTTAATGGTGCTATATAAATGCAAGTTATTGTTGTGTCACGGGTTGTTATTTGTAGCTGAAAGTTCTACATGGCCTCATGTCTGACATCCAAGTTAAACCTTTGATGAAAGTTTGATCACTAAGTGCTAGATTGTAAATGGAAACTTCAAACATGTTATGGAAGATTTACTCAAGTAACAGGAAGCTGTCTAACAGAAGCCTCTTAGGTAAAAGAAATATATGCCTCTCACTGAATGGCTGGCAATAAGATTGGGATTGTTTGTGTCTGTCAGTGAAGCATATTACATAAAATCAATGCAGCGACATCCTTGCGTAATAAAGTCTATTTAACATCTACTTGATTTAAAATCTCACTTTGTCTTCACATTGAAATGGGGTTATTGAGGTAGATTGTGATGTTACAGGAGTCTCACACGGTCTCAACTAGAACATGGTAAATGAAGGTGCAAACATAAATGTTTGAACAATTTATAAATTCCAGCTAATGATTTATAGTAGTTATGTTACTGGAGTAGGAATCCAGAAGCCTGGATTATTGATCCAAGCCCCACCATGCTAGCTGTGGAGTCTAAATTTAAATTTATCAAGGAGATGGATCGTAAGAAATTATTGCCACACTCCAGGGATCTGAACCCAAATACAGGCTGCCAGGCCAGCCCAGCACAGGGAGTGCTGCACTACCGGAGGGGCAGTACTGAGGGAGTGCTGCACTACCGGAGGGGCAGTACTGAGGGAGTGCCGCACTACCGGAGGGGCAGCACTGAGGGAGTGCTGCACTACCGGAGGGGCAGTACTGAGGGAGTGCCGCACTACCGGAGGGGCAGCACTGAGGGAGTGCTGCACTACCGGAGGGGCAGTACTGAGGGAGTACTGCACTACCGGAGGGGCAGTACTGAGGGAGTACTGCACTACCGGAGGGGCAGCACTGAGGGAGTGCTGCACTACCGGAGGGGCAGTACTGAGGGAGTGCTGCACTACCGGAGGGGAAGTACTGAGGGAGTGCCGCACTACCGGAGGGGCAGTACTGAGGGAGTGCTGCACTACCGGAGGGGCAGTACTGAGGGAGTACTGCACTACCGGAGGGGCAGTACTGAGGGAGTACTGCACTACCGGAGGGGCAGCACTGAGGGAGTGCTGCACTACCGGAGGGGCAGTACTGAGGGAGTGCTGCACTACCGGAGGGGCAGTACTGAGGGAGTGCTGCACTACCGGAGGGCAGCACTGAGGGAGTGCCGCTCTGTTGGAGAGTCAGTACTGAGGGAGTGCTGCACTGTTAGAGAGTCAGTACTGAGGGAGTGCTGCACTGTTGGAGGGTCAGTACTGAGGGAGTGCTGCACTGTTGGAGGGTCAGTACTGAGGGAGCGCTGCACTGTTAGAGAGTCAGTACTGAGGGAGTGCTGCACTACCGGAGGGGCAGTACTGAGGGAGTGCTGCACTACCGGAGGGCAGCACTGAGGGAGTGCCGCTCTGTTGGAGAGTCAGTACTGAGGGAGTGCTGCACTGTTAGAGAGTCAGTACTGAGGGAGTGCTGCACTGTTGGAGGGTCAGTACTGAGGGAGTGCTGCACTGTTGGAGGGTCAGTACTGAGGGAGCGCTGCACTGTTAGAGAGTCAGTACTGAGGGAGTGCTGCACTACCGGAGGGGCAGTACTGAGGGAGTGCTGCACTACCGGAGGGCAGCACTGAGGGAGTGCCGCTCTGTTGGAGAGTCAGTACTGAGGGAGTGCTGCACTGTTAGAGAGTCAGTACTGAGGGAGTGCTGCACTGTTGGAGGGTCAGTACTGAGGGAGTGCTGCACTGTTGGAGGGTCAGTACTGAGGGAGCGCTGCACTGTTAGAGAGTCAGTACTGAGGGAGTGCTGCACTGTTGGAGAGTCAGTACTGAGGGAGCGCTGCACTGTTAGAGAGTCAGTACTGAGGGAGTGCTGCACTGTTGGAGGGTCAGTACTGAGGGAGTGCTGCACTGTTGGAGGGTCAGTACTGAGGGAGCACTGCACTGTTGGAGAGTCAGTACTGAGGGAGCGCTGCACTGTTGGAGGGTCAGTACTGAGGGAGCGCTGCACTGTTAGAGAGTCAGTACTGAGGGAGTGCTGCTCTGTTGGAGAGTCAGTACTGAGGGAGCACTGCACTTTTCGAGGGTCAGTACTGAGGCAGTGCTGCACTGTTGGAGGGTCAGTACTGAGGCAGTGCTGCTCTGTTGGAGAGACAGTACTGAGGGAGTGCTGCTCTGTTGGAGAGTCAGTACTGAGGGAGCGCTGCACTGTTGGAGGGTCAGTACTGAGGGAGCACTGCACTGTTGGAGAGTCAGTACTGAGGGAGTGCTGCTCTGTTGGAGAGCCAGTACTGAGGCAGTGCTGCTCTGTTGGAGAGTCAGTACTGAGGGAGTGCTGCTCTGTTGGAGGGTCAGTACTGAGGGAGCGCTGCTCTGTTGGAGAGTCAGTACTGAGGGAGCGCTGCACTTTTCGAGGGTCAGTACTGAGGCAATGCTGCACTGTTGGAGGGTCAGTACTGAGGGAGTGCTGCTCTGTTGGAGAGTCAGTACTGAGGGAGTGCTGCTCTGTTGGAGAGTCAGTACTGAGGGAGTGCTGCACTACCGGAGGGGCAGTACTGAGGGAGTGCTGCACTACCGGAGGGGCAGTACTGAGGGAGTGCTGCACTACCGGAGGGGCAGCACTGAGGGAGTGCCGCTCTGTTGGAGAGTCAGTACTGAGGGAGTGCTGCACTGTTGGAGAGTCAGTACTGAGGGAGTGCTGCACTGTTGGAGGGTCAGTACTGAGGGAGCGCTGCACTGTTAGAGAGTCAGTACTGAGGGAGTGCTGCACTGTTGGAGAGTCAGTACTGAGGGAGCGCTGCACTGTTAGAGAGTCAGTACTGAGGGAGTGCTGCACTGTTGGAGGGTCAGTACTGAGGGAGTGCTGCTCTGTTGGAGGGTCAGTACTGAGGGAGCACTGCACTGTTGGAGGGTCAGTACTGAGGGAGTGCTGCTCTGTTGGAGAGTCAGTACTGAGGGAGCGCTGCACTGTTGGAGAGTCAGTACTGAGGGAGCGCTGCACTGTTGGAGGGTCAGTACTGAGGGAGTGCTGCTTTGTTAGAGAGTCAGTACTGAGGGAGTGCTGCTCTGTTGGAGAGTCAGTACTGAGGGAGCGCTGCACTGTTGGAGGGTCAGTACTGAGGGAGCGCTGCACTGTTAGAGAGTCAGTACTGAGGGAGTGCTGCTCTGTTGGAGAGTCAGTACTGAGGGAGCACTGCACTTTTCGAGGGTCAGTACTGAGGCAGTGCTGCACTGTTGGAGGGTCAGTACTGAGGCAGTGCTGCTCTGTTGGAGAGACAGTACTGAGGGAGCGCTGCACTGTTGGAGAGTCAGTACTGAGGGAGCGCTGCACTGTTGGAGGGTCAGTACTGAGGGAGCACTGCACTGTTGGAGGGTCAGTACTGAGGGAGTGCTGCTCTGTTGGAGAGTCAGTACTGAGGGAGTGCTGCTCTGTTGGAGGGTCAGTACTGAGGGAGCGCTGCTCTGTTGGAGAGTCAGTACTGAGGCAGTGCTGCACTGTTGGACGGTCAGTACTGAGGGAGCGCTGCTCTGTTGGAGAGTCAGTACTGAGGGAGCGCTGCACTTTTCGAGGGTCAGTACTGAGGCAGTGCTGCACTCTTGGAGGGTCAGTACTGAGGGAGTGCTGCTCTGTTGGAGAGTCAGTACTGAGGGAGTGCTGCTCTGTTGGAGAGTCAGTACTGAGGGAGTGCTGCACTACCGGAGGGGCAGTACTGAGGGAGTGCTGCACTACCGGAGGGGCAGTACTGAGGGAGTGCTGCACTGTTGGAGGGTCAGTACTGAGGGAGCGCTGCACTGTTAGAGAGTCAGTACTGAGGGAGTGCTGCACTGTTGGAGAGTCAGTACTGAGGGAGCGCTGCACTGTTAGAGAGTCAGTACTGAGGTAGTGCTGCACTGTTGGAGGGTCAGTACTGAGGGAGTGCTGCACTGTTGGAGGGTCAGTACTGAGGGAGCACTGCACTGTTGGAGGGTCAGTACTGAGGGAGTGCTGCACTGTTGGAGAGTCAGTACTGAGGGAGCGCTGCACTGTTGGAGGGTCAGTACTGAGGGAGTGCTGCTCTGTTAGAGAGTCAGTACTGAGGGAGTGCTGCTCTGTTGGAGAGTCAGTACTGAGGGAGCGCTGCACTGTTGGAGGGTCAGTACTGAGGGAGCGCTGCACTGTTAGCGAGTCAGTACTGAGGGAATGCTGCTCTGTTGGAGAGTCAGTACTGAGGGAGCACTGCACTTTTCGAGGGTCAGTACTGAGGCAGTGCTGCACTGTTGGAGGGTCAGTACTGAGGCAGTGCTGCTCTGTTGGAGAGACAGTACTGAGGGAGTGCTGCTCTGTTGGAGAGTCAGTACTGAGGGAGCGCTGCACTGTTGGAGGGTCAGTACTGAGGGAGCACTGCACTGTTGGAGGGTCAGTACTGAGGGAGTGCTGCTCTGTTGGAGAGTCAGTACTGAGGGAGTGCTGCTCTGTTGGAGGGTCAGTACTGAGGGAGCGCTGCTCTGTTGGAGAGTCAGTACTGAGGCAGTGCTGCACTGTTGGAGGGTCAGTACTGAGGGAGCGCTGCTCTGTTGGAGAGTCAGTACTGAGGGAGTGCTGCACTTTTCGAGGGTCAGTACTGAGGCAGTGCTGCACTGTTGGAGGGTCAGTACTGAGGGAGTGCTGCTCTGTTGGAGAGTCAGTACTGAGGGAGTGCTGCACTGTTGGAGGGTCAGTACTGAGACAGTGCTGCTCTGTTGGCGGGTCAGTACTGAGGGAGTGCTGCTCTGTCGGAGGGTCAGTACTGAGGCAGTGCTGCTCTGTTGGCAGGTCAGTACTGAGGGAGTGCTGCTCTCTCGGAGGGTCAGTACTGAGGCAGTGCTGCTCTGTTGGCGGGTCAGTACTGAGGGAGCGCTGCTCTGTTGGAGAGTCAGTACTGAGGGAGTGCTGCACTGTCGGAGGGTCAGTACTGAGGGATTGTTCACCAGATGCAGGTGCAAAGTTTCCGATGAGACTTTAAAGTGAAGTCTGTCCCTTCAGGTGGATAGAAAAGATCCCACAGCCGCCATTTTAAGGAAGAGCAGGGGAGTTCTTCTCAATGTTCTAGACCAATATTTCTCAGTCAACTAACTTCACTAAAACAGATAATTCGAATATTTATCAACGCACGTCTTGTGGAATCTTGCTGTGTGCAAATTTGCTCGGATGTTTCCTGCATTGCAATGATGACTACCCTTGAAAACTATTTCCTTGCCAGTGAAAGGTTTTGGAACATCCTGTGGTTATGAAAGGCGCTGTATAAATGTGCCAGCCTTTCTTTTATTGCCTGGTTAATTCTGTTCTTTGTTAACTATTTCTCGGAGACTCGTTTTGTAAAATTCAATTTTTGATACCCAAATGTACATGACAATGTGAGCACATAACAATTGGCAAAAATAATGTTTGGGATTCAAGATGTAATGTTTGAAGTCGTAAACCAGCAGACTTTAAAAATGAAGAAAGCTACTCATGTTTGAAATTTATTAGAGAACGATATAATTGTGTCATGGTGTGTGCACTGCAGAGAATCAACTACTTATTGAGATTTAATTGATTGTGGCAGCAGGCACACCTCTCAATCTCCACGCTATTTCCAGACCTTTGATTTATGAGCGTGAAGTATATTTCAAAGACACGCTGGCTTTAGTGTGTCATTGCATTTAAAGTCACAAGGTTAGAAAACAGATTCCAACCCAACAGAATATCTTTTTTTAAAATAGAATCTCTGGGGCATTTCTGGCTGAAGATGGTTGTAAATGTTTCAGCCTATCTTTGCACTGCTATGCTGGGTTCCCCCTTCATTGAGGATGAGGATATTTGTGGAGTTTCCTCCTCCTGTTAGTTGTTTAATTGTCCACCACCATTCACAACTGGTTGTGGCAGAACGTAGAGCTTAGATATGATCCATTGGTCATGGGATCGCTTAGCACTATCACATGCTGCTTCTGCTGTTTGGCAGGCAAGTAGTCCTGTGTTGTATCTTTGTCAGGTTGACATCTCATTTCTCGGTATGTCTGGTGCTGCTCCTGGCAGGCCCTACCCCTCTCTTGATACAACCAGGGTTGATCCCGGGCTTGATGGTAATGGTAGAGTGGGGGATATGCCGGGCCATGAGGTTACAGATTGTGTTCGAGTATAATTCTGCTGCTGCTGACAGCCCACAGTGCATCATGGATGCCCAGTCTTGAGTTCCTAGATCTGTTTGAAATCTATCCCATTTAGCACAGTGGTAGTGTCACACAACACGATGGAGGGTATCCTCAATGTGAAGATGGGACTTAATCTCCACAAGATCTGTACGGTTGTTAACCTTACTGATACTGTATCTGTGACAGGTAGATTGGTGAGGACAAGGTCAAGTAGGTTTTTCCCTCTTGCTGGCTCTCTCACCACTTGCCGCACACCCAGTTTAGCAGCTATGTCCTTTCGGACTTGGCCACCTTGGCCAGTAATTGTGCTGCTGAGACAACCTTGGTGATGGACATTGAAGGCCCCACCCAGAGTACATTCTGTGCCTCGCCACCCTCAGTGCTTCCTCCAAGTGGTGTTCAACATGTATGTGGTAATCAGCAGGAGGTTTCCTTGTCCATGTTTGACCTGATGCCATGATACTTCATCGGGTCCGGAGTCAATGTTGAGCACTCCCAGGGTATCTCCTTCCTGACTGTATAACACTGTTCCGCCACCTCTGCTGGGTCTGTCCTGTCAGTGGGACAAAACATACCCAGGGAAGATAATGGTGGTGTCTGGGACAGTATCAGTAAGGTATTTCATTCGTTGATGGGATTCGGGCATCATTAGCTAGGCCAGCATTTATTGCCCATCCCTAATTGCCTTTGAGAAGGTGGTGGTGAGCTGCTTCCTTGAACCACTGAAGGTACACCCACAGTGCTGTTAGGGAGAGAGTTCCAGTGTTTTGACTCAGTGACAGTGAAGGAACGGCGATATATTTCCAAGTCAGGATGGCGAGTGACTTGGAAGTGAACTTGCAGGTAGCGGTGTTCCCATCTATCTGCTGCCCTTTATTTGTCTAGGTGGTAGAGGTCACGAGTTTGGAAGGTGCTGTCAAAGGAGCCTTGGTGAATTGCTGCAGTGCATCTTGCAGATGGTACACACTGCTGCTACTGTGCATCAGTGGTGGAGGACATGGGTGTTGAAGATGGTGGATGTGGTGCCAATCAAGCGGGGCTGCTTTGACCTGGGTGGTGTCAAGCTTTTTGTGTTGTTGGAGCTGCACTTATCCAGGCAAGTGGGGAGTATTCCATCACACTCCTGACTTGTGCCTCGTGGATGGTGGACAGGCTTTGGGGAGTCAGGAGGTGAGTTACTTGTCGCAGGATTCCCAGCCTCTGACCTGCTCTTGTAGCCACAGTATTTATATGGCTGGTCCAGCTCAGTTTCTGGTCAATGGTAACCCCAGGATGTTGATAGTGGGGGATTCAGTGATGGTAATGCCATTGAACATCAAGGGGCGATGGTTAGATTCTCTCTTGTTGGAGATGGTCATTGCCTGACACTTGTATGGCGCGAACGTTACTTGCCGCTTGTCAGCCCAAGCCTGGATATTGTCCAGGTCTTGCTGCATTTGGACATGGACTGCTTCAGCATCTGAGGAGTCACGAATGGTGCTGAACATTGTGCAATCATCAGCGAACATCCCACAACTGACCTTACGATGGAAGGATGGTCATTGATGAAGCAACTGAAGATGATTGGGCTAAGGACACTACTCTGAAGAACTTGGTATGATTCAGTGAGTATGACTATGTCAGGCTTGACTAGTCTATGAGACAGCTCTCCCAATTTTGGCACACCTCCCCAAAAGTTAGTAACGAGGACTTTGCAACAGTTTGCTGTTGTAATCCCGGTGCCTAGGTCAATGCCGGGTGGTCCACCCAGTTTCATACGCTTCATAGTGGTTTGATACATCTGACTGGCTTGCTTGGCCATTTCAGAGTCCAGCACATTGCTGTGGGTCTGGAGTCACATGTAGACCAGGTGAGGCATGGATGACAGATTTCCCTTCCTCAAGGGCATTAGTGAAGCAAATGGATTTTTACGATAATCAACAATTGTGGTCACGATTAGACTAGTTTTTAATTCCAGATTTATTATTGAATTTAAATTTCACCAGCTGCCAGGGTGGAATTTGAACCCACGATCCTGAGCATTAGGCTGGGCCTCTGGATTATGAGACCAGTGACATTACCACCACTGCCTCCCCATGAACGTTGAGGGCTGAAACTGACGTTTTCCCTGTGGAGCTGGAATCTCCAGTCTCCCTTTCAATGCTGGATTTCCCAACTCCAGATTAATCCGCCCAGTGCGAGTTCATTTCCCACAGGTCACCTTACGTATGATGATCACATCCTGCCCCCTTGCGATTGGCTCTCAGACACAGCAATTCTTCAGTGTAAACACACTGGAGTCATGGTCCACACATTTCACTGATAATCACACCCGTCGCTAGCCTCAACCCTCTCCCATCTGCTGTCGGGGTTTAATATCGAGGTCTTTCACTCAGTTTCTGCTGAGAATTCCCACCATTTTACATTTTGGATTTCCAACTTCTGCAGAATTTTGTCCCTTTAATTGAGCTTCAAATAGTCTTTATTCTTTGGCCTTTATTTCAAAGGGAATGGAGTATAAAAATAGGGAAGTCTTGCTAAAACTATACAAGGCACTAGTTAGACCACACCTAGAATACTGTGAACAGTTTTGGTCCCCTTATCTAAGGAAAGATATACTGGCATTGGAGGCAGTCCAGAGAAGGTTCACTAGGTTGATCCCAGGGATGGAGGGATTTTCTTATGAGGAGAGGTTGAGTAGGTTGGGTCTGTACTCACTGGAGTTTAGAAGGATGAGAGGCAACCTTATTGAAACATATAAGATTCTTGGGGGGCTTGACAGGGTAGATGCTGAGACGTTGTTTCCCCTTGTGGAAGAGTCTAGGGCCAGAGGGCATAATCTCAGAGTAAGGAGTTGCCCATTTAAAACAGAGATGAGGAGGAATTTCTTCTCTCAGGGGGAATGAATCTGTGGAATTCTTTACCACAGAGGATTGTAGAGGCTGGGTCGTTAAGTATATTGTAGGCTGAGATAAACAGATTTTTAATCAGTAAAGGAATCAAGGGTTATGGGGAAAAGGCAGGAAAGTGGAGTTGAGGATTATCAGATCAGCCATGATCTCTTTGATTAGCGGAGCAGACCCGATGGGCTGAATGGCCTACTTCTCCTCTTACGTCTTATGGTCTTTCAAAACCCCGCCCTTCCTTACTTGGTTACCCCTGTTTCTCTACAAAAGTCTTTTGAATATTATTTTTATATAGAACTACAGGCTGTTTTTGTTAGCCTAAAATAATTACCTGCCTCTTCTCTTTACAGAAATTGTACATTTTCTACTTTCCGTTTGATACTTCCAACACTTGCAGCTATTTTCTTTGTTTGGTCGTTAAGATTCTGAGTTGTCGCCTCTTTGACTGCCTACTCCCGATACAGAGACTCTCTGCTCAGTGTGGTTCATCACCCTGATTCACCACACGTGTTAAAGTGTTTTCCTGATATGGAGAGTCATAGGATTCTGCATCAAACGTCAAATGTTTAATCAAAATAGTGAGCATGGGATTTTTTACATTTTCCTGAGAGGGCAGCCAGAGCCTCAGTTTAACATCTCATCCAAAAGACAGCACCTCCAGTGCTGCGACACTCTCCCAGTACTGGCACTGGGGTGTCAACCGAGATTTTGTCAGCTTCAGTTTCTGGATTTCAATTACGAACCCATATCTTTCTGACCCAGAGTGCTACCTGACACACTGCAAGGCTACCTACTAAGCTTTATATTTATGTAACTGGGATGAGACTTAAATTCAACATATAAAGAATTCCAAGGGCCCATCAGATGTTTAATCGATTGTTCCTGGGAATGAATAAGGCATTCAAGCATTGATATTAGAGTACTGCAGGAGATGAAAACATGTTTTGTATTTTCAGATCGGTGTTTGAAACTAAAGCTGCCTTGCTCCTGTTTTGTCTCAATATAATTTTCTTCCCAGCATGTGGGTTACTGCGAAACATTTCTTGCCAGCACCAGTCCATCTGAGAATCCTTAAATCCTCATAAAAGAGGTCGATTGCAGATGCATTACTTCATAACTTCATAATAGCCATGTTTCAGTGGGTGTCACTCTGAGACCTCTACATCAGCAGATTGTGAGTTCAAGTTACACCCCAAGGACTTGAAAGCAAGATCTGGGCTAACACTCCCGGTACTGAAGGAGTGCTGCACTGTTGGAGATGCCATGTTTCAATGAGATGTTAAACTAAGACCCTGTCTGCCCTCTCAGGTGAATGTAAAAGATCCCGGGACACTGTTTTGAAGAAGAATCGGGGCGTTCCTCTGCTGTCCTGGCCAGTATTTATCCTCACATGGGGCCTTGCTATGAACAAACTGGCTGCTGTGTTGCTTACATCACTGCAGTTAAAATCCCTCCAATTCATTGATTGCCCAACTCCCTTGCACAGAAAGATCCCATATTACAATTAACATTTGGGCCTCCATTTCAATAAGATTAATTCAACTTTACTCACCTTAATCTCCATCTATCAGAGAAGATTTGAAACATTTTATTCTAACCTGCCAATTTCTGACAAAGGTGCAAGTTATAATTCAGTAAAAAAGGAGCTGACAGGCTTCAGATCATTTTGACCCAGAAACTGGGGCCTGTAGACCTTTCCCGGGAAGGTTTGTGACCCAGGAACCTAAAGATCAAATTAGATTTACACAGAAAAGGAAGGCCTCCCAGTGACAGCACAGTAAACAGTATCGGCTCTGAAAGGTCTTCAGACAGATTAAAGGGGTCTTTGTGATGGGGTGGGGACCTTGGAGGAAAATACAGTTCATTTAAGTGGCAGCATCTCTTTGAAGGAAAGTGTCAAACCAGGAAAATATAAATGGCAGAAATGCATAAAATGACATTGGGCAGAATTGGGGACAGGCATTGGGAGGTCTCAGTCACATAAGAACATAAGAACTAGGAACAGGAGGAGACCATTCAGCCCCTCGCACCTGCTCCACCATTCAATAAGATCATAGCTGGAGAGTCAGCGAGACTCCCCGTGTTGCCTCTTTTCGAGAAGACCTGGCGCATCATGTGTCACTCCGACACTTAACAGGGCACCAGCGGGGCTTCCCTGGGATCAAAGACCCTGGGAGCAGAAGCCCCACCTGCTGAGAATGGCAACACTCCCAGGGAGGCAGTGGCTGCTGCAGGTACGGCAGCCACCCAAGGTCTAGTATCATTGGTGGATTCTAGGCCGCATGTGAGTGATGAAGGGGTGGGGGTGGGTGTTGTCACAGGGAAGGGGGAAGACGGCAGCAAGGGCAGGTGGTAGCTGTTAGTGTCTCCCCCCCTCTTCCCGATGCCAGAACCTTTGAACGGTGTCCACCCCCCACCACCCACCCACACCCAGGAGCCCGCCAACAACCCCGCATGGTGAGCACCCCTGCCATCTAACACTAATGACCTCATGGGGCCCTTAAGTTGGCATTAATTGCCCACTTAAGGGCCTCAATTGATGGCGGGTGTGGAATGCCATCCACGGGTCTTCCTGCCACAGACTCAATTGGGGTGGGGATGGGAAAGTGGCATGGACCCCCCACCCTATCACCCTCCCGCCTGGTTAAATGCCCATTGCCACCAAATTTTCCATGGGGGAGGGCACAAGATTCCACACATGGGGCAGAATTTTACAGCCCCGTTTCGGTGGGGATGGGGCCGTTATAAACCCCATTGACAACAGCGGGAATGTAAAATCCCACTGTCGTAAAATTCTGCCCATTGAGTCTACAGCACAGAAACAGGTCATTTGGCCCATCTGGTGTTTATGCTCCATGAGTCTTCTCATATTCCCTCTCTTCATCTCACCCCATAAACATATCCTTCCTCCCTCATGTGTTTATCATGCTCCCCCATAAATCCCCAACACTCCCTGTGGCCATGAGTTCTACATTCTAACCACTGTCTGGTAAGAAGGTTCTCCTGGATTCCTCATTTGATTTAATAGTGACTATCCTATATTAATAATGAGCCCAGATTCAATGAGGGGTGTCAATTGATTGATATTCTTGACCTGGACTCTCAATTGGAGCATGAATGAAAACTGAAAGGCTTGGAGTTAAAGTTGCAAATTTTATTATTAATAAGAGATTGTGTGTTTTTTATGCTTAATGCAAAGAAAATATCATGGTGCAGGTTTGGCATAAGTTGCTCCCCATGGCACATGTGGGGAATGTTGTTATATGGATCCTTTAGATGTCTCAGTGAGGAGATCTTAATACTTGTATATTTAAACATGAACCCTTTATTGTTAACCTTTAACTATTTACAGATCCCAGGTTGCTGTCATGCATGGTGCTGTCACCTCCATGGAGGCTGGTTCCAGAGAGTTTTCTCTAGGCTGTTCTCTCAGTCTATTACCATGTGACTCTCTACATCATACCGTGGACAGTGCTATTCTCCAGTCCCACATTAACCCTTGCTCTGCCGAGTACCCTTACATTACATTGGCATGCAGGCACATCATAAAACAGGGGATGCAGTCATGTTAGCATCACAACTCGCTGGGGATAGTGCGCTGTAATATCAAGCCCCACTGTTCCTCGAGACGTGACAAATATGAAAAGTTTGACCAAACCACCAGATTGCCTCAATTCTACCTAACTGTTTAATTTAGGTTAACAGAATAAAAACACCAGGTTTGTAAACATAATAAGTAAATAACTGTTTATTGAACAAATTGTCTTTAACCAGTGGCAAAAGAAAGAAATATGAACTGCTAACTTCTAACTCAATAACTTAAACTCTACCCCTTCTTAAACCCCTATACACAAATACACACACACACACACACACACATACATAAGACACACAAAACATGGATTTTAAGGGTGAGATAAAACAGTTCAATAGTACAATCTGGAGTACAGGACTAGATGGGTTGATTTTGATCGATGTCTTCCAAATTCCTTGCAGTTTGTTATTGATAACATGAGGTGGTTTCCCGGCACTTTCAGTCTGTGGTTCACTGGTTGAAAAACTTGCTTTTGAATGTATCTACTGGTGATTTTTCTCCTTTTCCTCTTGACAGGGGTTTTCAGAGAAAGCAGGTTACAGGGATGCGAGGGATAGCCAGCTAGCTATTATGGCAGAGTTGCTGGAATCTTACAAATGCAGGAGAGACAGGTTTTAGGTCTTTCCTCTTTGTAGGTTAGGAGCTGTTCTCCTTGCACAGTTACCACACAAAACTCTGGTCACCTGGTCAGGAGCCAATTAAAATGCTGTCGTTAGGCAGTTCCCCCTAGTCCAGAACTCCTTTCTGGCACCATCCTGTTCTTTAATGGCACCCTATGTTCCAGGATAGCAACATTGTACATATTCCTCAACCTACTGCCGTGAACATGTCTTTTGACTGCATCCATGGTAGTTTTTAAAGCCACAGTCCAACTTTAAAGCCACATTCCAAGAAAATAAAAAGATAGGTTTTTACATCGGAAACATTCTACTGTCCATCCATTGTGTTGTTCCCTAGGACACACACAAGATTCTTGAACCAATTCACTCAGGAAAAATAGCTGAGATGGTTTCTCATTCATCTCCTAATGGTTTTTATTTTCAGAATACCTTCTCTATCAATGAATAGAACAGAGCCTAAAGCCGGTTCAGGCTAAATATGTCTCAGTGTTTGAGTCTCCATGTGGCAGATTTGGTGCAAAGAAACTAAGCCTTTTTTATTCCAGTCTCTACTCACTGGGACTATCTGGAACATGGAACCCTTCACCTTCTGACTCAACAGCAGGAACACTACCACTAAGACTCACTCTCAACTGATTGATTAGAGGCTAGAATTCAGTTTTTTTTTATATTTACAAGTTTGTGTTTTCCAAAGCGTGATGTCAACACTGGCGAATAGAAGGCTTTCCATTTCATTGTCAGCATCAATCATTCTCGGGTCAAACACAGCACGGATTAGACACTGTGTTAGGCTTTGTCGCACCAACATACCTCTGTCAGAAAACGATCCCAAACAGCAGCAGAGTGCAAGATTCCTTTGGTTTAAATTTCCACCAATTTACTCGTCTAACAGTGTCTGTGCTGAGTGCAATTTTATAACTTTTCCCTTGATCCACCTTGCCACCTGAGTTCAGAATTTCCTTAACCTAACTCACACCATTTTCTAGGCCGATCCTGAGGATGGCAACTTAATGCTGGAATTTCGCATCATTAAACACCTGAATGTAAAGGAAACCCCAGTGTGAAACCAATCAGAACAATAGGAATGGGAATCTGAAGCTCTTAAACCGTCTTTCTGTACAGCACATTCAATAAAGTTTAACTGCAGAAACTATCCCTCTTAAGTCTAACAGATTCTTTGTCCTTGAAAAAGCATTCAAAATAATAGAAAATACAGTTTCTGTGTCAGTAAAAGGAAATTAAAAGGTTTATTGCTTTAATTCCTATGTAAATTTATGCTCCTATGGAGCATTGGCATTTTTTATATCAGAGCAAGGACTGCAGTGGTTCAAGAAGGCAGCTCACCACCACCTTCTCAAGGGCAACTAGGGATGGGAAATAAATGCTGGCCCAGCCAGCGACACCCACATCCCATGAACAAATGAAATGGATCAATGAAAAAATGAATGAAAAATGAATGAATGAAACGAATGAAAAAAAATATAAAGGATTGGCGCTATATTAAAGATCCAAGCTAGGGTTCAGCAGATGTAACTTGGGGAGGGATTTTCAGGTCACCGGATGGGCCCAGGAGCGACCGGGAAACAGGCCGCCGCCCACGTCTGCGTGTCCACACTGGCTGGCCAATCAGCAGCCCAGCCAGCATGAAGCGCACACTGAGAGGATCAGTGTTACCGGGGTGGGGGATGGGAAGAGGGCGAGCGCTGACATCAGCGCAGGCGTGGGGGAGCGCGCAGACAAAGCTCCCGGAAGGCAAGGGGCTGCCTCAGGGAGCTGAAGAATTTTAAATACAAAAATAAACAGTATGAAATCCCGAAAAAAATGTCCACACGAAAGAATCACTCACCTAAACTTATAGATAGTAAAAATTCTGCCCAAACATAATTATTATTTTTTAAAAATTAACATCGGAAACATCACCGCACCCTTGGATGAAGCTTCCCTCAAAAATCCAAAGGCCGCCTGGCTGATTCGTCTGTCCGCCAACCATAACGTTGGCCGGGTAGTGAAAAATCGGTGTCAGTTGGCTTTTTAATGGCCTTAATAGGCCTCCTAATGGCCGGCGGGTGAGCTGCTGACTCTCGTGTGTGCCCGCCAACCGAAATATTACGCGAGTGGGCGATGACGTCGGGACGCCTCCTGCACGCTATTCTATGCCTGATTGGGTCAAGCGCATGCCTGCCTGTGGAACCTAGAATTCTGCCCTTGGAAACAGTGCAAATGATTGAGGAAATTTTGACGTGGCGATGGTTTGGTGTAAAATCAGGTACACGCAATTACAGTATAACTACGTTAAAACTTTGCAGGATATTCTGGTTCAAATTTGATTCTGATCCCTTCTTCACAACGCAATGTCTGAAATTAACTGCCCCCTTCTCCAGGCTAAAAGATTTTCAACGTGAGTGTTTGTGAGGACAATTAGCTATAATGGACTGAATGACCTTCCTCATCTCTATCTAATGTAACAGAGGTAATTTCGTGCCTGGTTTCATAATTTCTGAATTTTTAATCAGGGGGTCAGGATCCAGACATGGGAGCGAGTTCAGGTTCCCGACCCTGCATAATGTGCTTTCAAAATCCTCACTGCAATTTTCAATGCTTCAGCCAATTGGAGGTCATGGAGCGGGCTTACCGCCTAATCAGGGACAGCAGGTTCTCTCTCGATGCTGGGCGACCAATGGGTGGAAGCCCCAGTCCAGGGCTGCAGTTGTGGCTCAAGCCTGTTAAATGTGTCCATGGGGGAGCTCCCTCACTTGATTCATCCTTCTTTGCTCCCCCACCCCACCCAACCCCACCCCACCCATTCCCACCTTAAGTCCACCATGTTAGCCATTGCTGACTGGAAATAGGCCCCTTAATTAATTCTAATGAGCCTAATTTGGTTTCTCACCACTTGCTGGTTGGCAGCTAATCCAGCCATGGGCCAGCCTCGTGTGAAATGACTCAGAGTAGGGGTTGTGGCAGGGGATCAGCATGGGGGCTGGCAATATCCAATTGTATGCTCACTCGCCTACCGCCTGGCTCTGATCTGAACCCCAGCCTTTTTTAAAAATCTAGCCCTTTGCGTCTCCTCAAACAAATTTCCCATCACAGGGCTGTCACTCGTAAACGTTAGGCTCTAGTGTTCCAGTCAACCCCCATTTCAGAAATTTAGGCAGGAAGGTCGATGCACCCGACAAGACTTTCTGCCCATTCTTTTAAACAAATAGGAAATCACACAGATGCAATGGGGAATGAACACATCGCCCAGACTCCTGGCACATGATCCAGTCGCATGCAGCTCGTGTCAGGAATCCTAAATCCCAACATTTGGCCACTGGAGCCAAGGGAAGTTTCATCTCAACATTTTGGCCCAGATCTGATCCCATGCCTCAATCAGATAGCTTGCCTCAGGTAGTAATTCTACCTGTAACCCAAGATAGACCATCCCTTTCTTTGCCCGGGTGCCATGGGAATATCTAATTTCTTTCATGGCAGGTTTAAGAATAAAACAATATTTTCCCCATGCCCTGTAGTCCCCACTCAGTAGCAGACCTGAGGGTAATTCAGGATATTATGAAGCAATGATTTATTCCCTAGCCATCTTGTACAAATAACCTTAAAGCTAAACTAAATACAATTGATATAAAGCTATGGAATATATGGCACTCATGCTCCTGGGCCAGGAACTGAAGGCCACCAAGGTCAAGTTACACGTGGCGCATTAAAACAAAATAATCCTTGTGCCCAAACATGATGTTTGCAGGAACGTCAGGTCGGGGTTCATTAAAGAAAGTTGAATCTTAGGTTACATTTCACTGAACATTGGAGAGAACCACCACCAAAACCCTCCGTCTTTATCGGCATGTCCCAGTCATCACTTTAAATATGGACAGTGTTCATATGGAAGTTTCTAGAACTCTTTTATTTTTTAAAATGGACACTAACCATTTGGCTAAGATTTTTTTTTTACTTTATTGGTGAGACGTGGTCATCGTGGGCTAGACCAGCGCTTATTGCCCATCACTGAGGCGCTGAGGGTCGAGGGGACTTTTGCAAATTCAACACAGACTACATCATGTTTCCAGAATGTTCCTAGTTGAATCACCCTGGGTGCGGGTCTCCCCCTTGAATGGACATACTGAGGCAGCACTACTCACACCTGGTATTGTTCATGCTTTACTCCAAACTCGGAATCTATACGCCACGACATGGATTTTCATCCGTACATCAGGAGTGCAGAGTTGGGAGAATTCCCGGCTCCACAAACCCAACTTCCAAAAATGACTGACTGAGCATCAGACTCTCGTTCTGGGATCATGGGCTATATTAGGAATCAGGCTGAGTGACTCTGGAACGAGTGCAGATCGGGATGCTGGGTGTGGAAGCAAACAGGGCAGAAGGCCTGCCAGAAAAACATAAAACAACCATCCAGCCCTCACCCCTCACAGCCCCTCATCTCCACACACACTCCCCATGCCGCATCCATACCAATCCATGCCAACCTATGCCCCCAACTACCCCCCTTTGGTCCCTCATACCCTAAATGCCAACCTAGTCCCCTCCACCCACCTCCATGGTCCTTCCTAGCCCCTATGCCAACCCATGCCCCCTCCACCTACCATCCTTTGCCAACTCACCCAGTATCCACCATGGGCAGATCACACTAACTATGCTGAGATTAAATAAGATAATGTTCCAATGCCTATTGCAGACATTGGCCAGGAATTCTCGCTGAGTGGGCGGGGGTCCACCCGAGCTGCTCGAGTACAGAATGACGTGTGATGATGTTGGGCGAGTGACCCGACGCCATCGTGCACTTGCGGTGATATTTCAGTCGGCGGGCACACACAGCAGTTGGCAGCACGCCTGCCGAGAGTTAACAGGTCTACTGAGGCCAATAAAGTAATAATTAAATGCACTTTCTCGCTGCCCAACCAACTTTACGGTTGGCAGGTGGGCAAATCGGCCAGGTTCCAATGAGTTTCACAGTTCCAATGAGTTTATGCACTTATTATGCACATTCATGTCTACTTTTAATAATCCCAAGGATATCTTGCTTCTCCCAAAGGGCACTTAACCTCTCCCAAAGGGCAGCTTATCACCACCAACAGTGTCCTGGGGCCATTTCCAAAGTTGTACCTTACCTCTCCAAAAGGGCACCTGGCTATCTAAATGAATCCACAAAGTTCAGACCTGCTCTTACCAGGTCTAACCTGTGCATGTCTCACGCCAAAATCATAAATAAATGGAGGGAGCTGTGATTTCTATGGGTTGCTGCCCCCGCGAAATGAGCATGTGCATATCCTGACCCAGGCCCATTTCCACCCACACAAAAAATAGTAGGTGATGTATTCAGGGGTGAGACTTCTGGATTTTGGCCTCTTCCACCACTTTTGCCAATCCAGGCCTATGTCTCCAAGTTTGCAATTCAACAAAAGGAGAACTGCAAAAATCTCGTTATCCACAAGTGTGCGTGAAGAGCCATCATCCACCTTCATTGCACAGTAATAGTTTTCAGCTTTAAGCCATTCTGGGTGGACAACCCTGGCTTCTGACATCCAAATCCTTTATTATCTGAAGACCCTGAAATACCTGGGCCGTCCTCAGAGAACATTGCAAGAAGCAGCAGCTGCAGGAAAAGGCTGTGTCACTTTTGCTTTGAATAAGTTGGAAGCTGTAAAATCTTAAAAAAGCCTCCCAGCCTGATCCCGAAATCCAAGTCCATCTGTAAAGAAATTGGACCTCCTAATACGAAAACCACAAGTGCCTAGCTTCGTGCTCAACATTCACCGCTTCGAAAGAATCATGTAATAATCCTGATATGTGACTTCAACTAATTAAACTCATCGAAACTCCAACTCAATAATGGAGAAGAGCCCATTCTTTACCTGGCCGGCAATGACTAGAAGGAGCCAGACATGTGAAGCGCCTTTTGATTCTAACTTGTGAAACTACACTATTCTCTTTAACTGTATTTTTTTCTCAAGTGTATGTGTCTGTGTCTGTGTATGTGCACGTGCATGCGTACATGCATGTGAGAGAGAGAGTGCTGAGTGAATGACGTAGCGTTTAAACTTTTGGGGTGAAAGCAGCTTCTTTATTTAAACCCACAAAATCTTGCTGCTGTTATTTAAAATGACCACATACTCTGGGGGCTAAGAAACACACACATCTTCCTTTCCAAAAACCACATGGATTACGGACGACAAGGGAAAGGGTTGAAGTGTTTCGGTTCACTCCTGGCCCTGCCTATAACGGAATTCACTAATAGCTATCAGGGATGGGAGCCTTCCATTTCAACATGGCCTGATCTCCACTTGCCTCACTCTGAAATGACTCAGAAAGTCACTTAGTTATTGCGGACGAGGGATGGTCAATAAATGTGCCTTTGATGCAGTAACGCACGTCTTTATAATTCAAATAATCCAACAGCATTTCAGAAAGTTAGAATAAATTATCTATCAGAATGTTTTAATTTGCCCATATACTGCAGTACAAAAATCAGCATGCAGTTATACATCACACTTAACAGTAAAAAAACTCCAAGCTGTTTCACAGGAGCATAAATCAGACAAGCATTAACACTGAGCAATGAAAGGAGATATTAGGACACTGATCAAAAGAGGATCAGCTTCAGGAGAGGAAACTCCAGAGCTTTGGGCCTAGGCAGGTTAAAGACATTACATCCAATGGTGAAGTGAATAAAATCAGTGGAGTGCAATGGGCTAGAATTAGAGGAGCTCAGCACAGAATCTTGATGGATATTAATGGAGTAGGTAGGGAGGGGGCAAGGCCATGATGGGGCTTGGAATTGAGTATGAGATGTTTAAAATTGAGGCCCCCGGTGCTGAACTGGGGAAGTTGGTCAGGGAGCAGGGATGATAGGTGAACGGGACTTGGTGTGAGTCAGGATTTCACAGCAGAGTTTTGGCTGAGCTCAAGTTTACAGAGGGTGCAAGGGGAAGATCTAGTTAGGTGAGCACTGAAGTAAATTTGTTATGTACCCAGGGACTGAACAGAAAATAATTTTTTGTTAATTTTAGCTACTGATTTTACATCAGGCCCTCACATAATCCCTCCTGTGTTCTGAAGGTGGCAGTAACACAACACTAGACTTTATTAAATAGAAAAATGACAAGTGTGTTACAGAGGTGAAACAACAGCCTAGAATTTAGGCTTCACACGCCCATTTCTCAGGCACTAAACAGCTTCCGGAGGCTCCGGTATGGTGAGCAGGAAGCACACATTTCAAACGGGAACACGCCTCCCACCATATTATGAAACGCCAAAACAATTGACCTCAGCTCATCACCCCCTTCTCAAGGCCAATTAGTGATGGCAACAAATGCTTACACCCCATGAATGAATAAAAAAAGTCTGAAACAGGCCTCAGGCCCCTCATTTGTATATGTAATGGGATTAATGATCCCTTTATATAGGGTTTGAACACCCCAGCAAGATTGTTTCTGAGGCAGCCAGTGCCAGCAGCACTCAGGAAAATCAGGTCTACATGCGCCCTAACAGGAGGTCCTTAAAGGGGCCACTACAGGCTCTGACCAGGAAGGTAAGTGTAGTGATTGTGGGTATAACTTTTCCTACTGCCTTAAGGGGTCACGTGATTTTAGTGACCAATGAGCCTAAGCGCAGGTAATCCGAGAGGTAGAACCTTCTAGTTGTGGACCTGGTTCAAGTGTGTGGCTTCAGAATGAGGTCTGTAATAAAGTTATCCGTTTCAAGTAAGAAACCTGTCCGGGACATCAAGTTCATTACATTTGGCGACGAGAGTAAAATACCTCGGAGGCTGCACCTGACCTTGTGAATGTGAGTGAATCAATTCTTAAGGAAAGAAAGAAAAGTAAACTCACCAGTCAGGCCACTTTTCAGCAGGATCCACTCTAATGACGGGTCTATGGAAGACGGGAGCCAGTACATAGAGTGTCTGGGTTTTTATTTTGTGGCGAATGAAATAACAGTGGAGGAGAAGCGGAAAGCGATTCTTTTGCGTGTCTGTAACAGCGAAAGATATAACCTCATCCACAGCCTGACAGCCCCAAACGCGCCCAATTCTAAATCTTTTAACGAATTGGCAGACCTCATGAAGACGCATTTTCATTCGAAGCCATTGGTAATTATGCAGAGGTTTAACTCCAGAGTAAGAGCCCCGGGAGAGTCCATCGCAGCTTATATGGTGAAGTTGAAACAGTTGACTGAGCACTGCGACTACAGAGAC
Source organism: Cetorhinus maximus (assembly GCF_964194155.1). Classification (NCBI taxonomy): domain Eukaryota; kingdom Metazoa; phylum Chordata; class Chondrichthyes; order Lamniformes; family Cetorhinidae; genus Cetorhinus; species Cetorhinus maximus. The sequence continues at coordinate 143,852,512 of NC_135886.1, read as the reverse complement.
ACACTCAATGGCATGGTGTGGGACCGGTTAGTTTGTGGCGTACATTCTGATGCCATTCAACGCTGTTTATTTGCAGAAGTTAACATCGATTTGAAGCACACCATGGAAAGCGCTGCGAGAGACTCACAGGATTTACAGAGTGTGCAACATGGCGTCGTTCTTCAGTTGGGGCAGAAACCTACCCCCGGGCGTGGTGCGAAAACCAGAGAGACAGCCACAAAGCGGGAGGCAGTCGCTGCTGCTCGAAAAACATAAAAGGCCTAGTGGAAGCATTTCAGCAGCATCTCCGAGGTTAATCGGTTACAGATGTGGGGCTAACCACGTACCGGAAACCTGCAGATTTAAAGAAGCAGAATGCCACTACTGCCACAAAAAAGAGTGTGTAATAAAGCAATGTAGGGCAAAATAGAGACAGCAAATCAGACAGCAGACCAAGGTGATTAAAGTGAACAATACATCAGAACCAGAAGCTGCTGATACTGATATCTATTCCCTATACAATGTCAAAGCAGTAAAAGCAGAACCAATAACCATCACCCTGGAAGCCTCTAGTCATGGGAGGTAGACATGGGAGCCTTGCCCACAGTGGTGGGAGAGCACACCTTTAAATACCTAAGTGAAGGTACCAGCCACTGAATCTGGAGCAAACCACGGCTCAGCTGAAGACGTACAGTGGAAAGTCAATACAGGTAAAAGGCATCGCCACATCCCCATGTCCTATAGGCAACAGACAGCCCAGCTTCCAGTGATCATTGTGACGGGTGAAGGACCTAATCATCTGGGCTGAGACTGGTTACAAATAATTAAGCTCAACTGCTCAGAAATTTTTCAAGTGAGAACAGAAGGAATTCCTGAGCTGTTAGGGAAGTACAACAATGTATTTCATGATGAATTCGGAAAGTTAAAAGGCTTAGAAACAAAAATATATGTAGATTCAGAGGCGACAGCCCATTTCTTTAAGGCCAGACCTGTGTCTTATGCCCTAAAGGGGAAGTTGGATGCAGAATTGTGCCGCTGAGAGAAGCTGGACATCATCCAGCCAGTCCAGTTTTCAGAATGGGCAGTGCCCATAGTCCCTGGGATGAAACCTGATCAAACTATTCACATTTGTGGGGGCTACAAATTAACTGTGAAGAAGGTTACTAAACTAGATAAATATCCTCTCCTTAGGATTGAAGATCCATACGCTAAGCAAGCTGGAGGCTAATCCTACACCAACTGGACATGAGCCATGCACACCAACAGCTAGAGCTAGACAGCGCATCTAGAGGGTATGTAGCCATCAATACACACAAGGGCCTGTACCAATATACACACCTACCCTTTGGAGTACTATCTGCCTGTGTGATCTTTCAAAGGACCATGGAAAGCCTATTGCAAGGGCCTCCCTGAGTAGTAGTGTACCTGGATGATGTCCTGATCACAGGATCAACAGAAGCCGAACATTTGGCCAACTTAGAAGATGTTTTAAGGAGATTTTTGGAAACTGGCATATGATTGAAGAAAGTGAAGTGTGCTTTCCAAAGTGACTGAAGTCACTTATTTGGGTCATTGAGTGGATGCCAAGGGGTTGCATCCAGTGGAGGAAAAAGAACAATCAAAGAGACTCCCTCTCCTTCCAGTGTCACTGAACTGAAACTCGTTTTTGGGCATGATTAATTATTACAGTCATTTCTTGCCAAACTTGTCAACAGTGTTAGCACTTTTACATTTATTATTGAAAAAGAACAGTAGTTGGTCATGGAATTTGCAACAGAAGAAGCCTTTGTGAAAGTCAAGAAGCTATTATATTCATCATGTCTACTAGTACATTATGACCCATCAGAAGAATTAATATTAATCTGTGATGCATCTCCCTATGGTGTGGGAGTTGTGTTGTCACACAGGATGGAAGATGTTTCCAAAAGACCAATCAGCTATGTCTCCAGAACCCTCTCTGCAACCAAGAAAGGTTATTCACAACTTGAAAAAGGTTTATCAGTAATATTTGGAGTGAAGAAATTGCATCAGTATCTGCATGATTGACACTTCACCATAGTGTCAGACCATAAACCACGAATGGGTTTATCCAGTGAGGATAAAGCCATTCCGCCAATAGCATCAGCAAGAATACAATGTTGGGCTTTGATATTACTGGCTTGTGATTATACTTTTATGCACTGTCCTGCTGTGCATATTGCAAGTGCAGACACATTCAGTCATCTTCCGTTACCAGGTAGTATTGTACATGCTCCAATGCCACATGAAGTTATGCTTGTGTTGAATTTCTTGGACTCTTAGTCTGTGTGTGTGAAAAAAATAAGGAATTGGACAAACAGGGATCCAATTCTGTCAAAAGTCCGAGACCAAGTATTGCAAGGGTGGTCAAATTCCCCAGTGTCTGAAGAGATGAGACTATTCCATGCCCATAAAACAGAGTTAAGTTGTCAAGATGGGATCTTGCTGTGGGGATCAAGAGTCATTGTCCCTTCGCAAGGAAGAGAACCACTCTTGACAGAGATTCACAGTGCACATCCAGGCATTTCAAAGATGAATATGCTTTCATGAGGTTATGTCTGGTGTCCAGGTATAGACAGTGACATAGAAAGAATGGTCAAGCACTGTCTCCAGTGTCAGCAACAACAAAAGTTGCCCATTTCAACTCCTCTGCATCTGTGGGAGTGGCTGCTCGATCCTGGGTTAGACAACATATAGATTATGTAGGTCCATTTTTAGGTACCATGTTTTTATTGATCATCGATGCGCACTCTAATTGGATGGATGTGTATGAAGTTAGATCACCAACTTCTTGAGCAACTATTGAAAATCAGCGCCAATGTTTTAGTATACATGGCCGACCAGAAGTCATTGGCCAGGATTTCCCGGTCGGCAAGCGGGGGGCGGGGCCCGTTCGCCAACGTGTAAAATGACGCAGGATGATGTCGGGCAGAACTCCTGACGTCACCGCGCCCCATTTAAATTTTCAGGTAGGCGGGGGCTCAGCAGAATCAGCTGTGCGCCCACTGACCTGTCAATGGCCAATTGAGGCCATTGACACAGTCATTAAAGTAATTAGTGGACTTCCCGTCCAACTTTAAGGTTGGCGGGTCGGCCGGGAGCCCTGGTGGGCATTAGAAAAAGCATCAAACCTCAACCACGGGCAGGATGAGGTTTCATGTAGGTTTTAAAAAATGTAATAAAAGTGTCTTTGAAAGTGATGGACATGTCCCAATTCATGTGACAGTGTCACATGAGGAGACATGTCAGGGATATTTTTTTTTCTATTTTTATGATTTTTCAATGTGGAGCCGATCTCCCTGAGACAGCACTTAGCCTCAGGGAGATGAGTGCGCTGTTTTGTGCGCATGCGCGAGAGAGCGCACTCTCGGCCCAGAGAATTCCCCCCCCAGCCCGCACAGGGAGTGCATTGCGCTTCCTGGCAGACATCACGCTGGGCAGGCCTTAACTGGCCCGCCCACGTAAAATGGCGGCACGCCCCCAATCAGGGGCGCTGATCGGAGGCACGCCTCCACACGCCCACTCCTAAACCTCCCTCCCAACGGGGGAAATTTCTGCCCATTGTTTCAGATAACAGTACTGTTTTTGCTAGTAGAGAATTTCAGAGATTCATGAGGTGAAATGAAATTAAACATATTAAAACAGCACCATATCATCCCTCACCTGATGGGTTAGCTGAAAGAGCTGTGCAAACTTTCAAATCAGGAATGAAGAGGTGTCCAAAAGTACTCTAGAAACTCGAATTTCATGTTTTATTCTCACCTATTGTCCGACTCGTCACGCAACTACAGGTTCAACACCGTTTGAATTATTGATGAAAGGCCACCTTCATACAAGGTTAAGTCTGGTGTTTCCAAACTTAGAGTGGAAGTTAGAGAGGAACCAGAGAAGTCAAAAATTGAATCACGATATTTGTAGCAAAGCTCGAAGATTTCCTGTGGGAGATACAGCTTTCATGCGGAATTTTGGAAATAGTCCTAGTTAGGTTCCTGGTATAATTGTCTCTGAAACGGGACCTTTGTCATTCCAGATGGAAGTGGAAGATCGGAGTGTTCGAAAACATGTGGATCACCTAAGAAGTAGAGAGACATTCCAACAATCTGCTACCCAGCCTGTAATTGATGCCAACCCTTTAATCCCTGAGGTGCCAGGTGGCCTAGAATAGACATACCTGATGTCTCTTTTGAATTATCTAATCCTGATGCTGCAGTCCCTGATCATGTCGATCCTGTGGGAGAATCTCAAGTGGTAGAGCTAGGCCGCTCCAGCCGAATTAGAAAACCACCTCAGAGGCTTAATCTTTAATCACATGGCCTGTGAGTATAGGTATGTGTTGTGGATTAAAATATTCTTTGTGAATAGGAAATGTAAAAAAACTAAAGGGGGAGGAAATATAGTGATTGTAGGTATAATCTTTCCTACTGCCTTTAGGGGTCATGTGATTTTACTGACGAATGAGCTATAAGCACGGTTAATCTGAGGGGCGGAGCTTCCTAGTCGTGGACCTGGTTCAGGCGTGTAGCTTCAGAATGAGCTCTGTAATAAAGTGATCTGGTTCAAGTAAGAAACCTGTCTGGGACATCAAGTTCATTACAGTATTTAAAATATACTGACTGGGACATGGAACTGGGAGGAATGGGCAACATCTGGACACAGATCCCACCCTGCCCATCATTGCTGTTCCCCCCCCCTCAAATCACTATCACTCCCCCCGATCACCGCCACTCCCCCGATTTCTGCTCCTCCCAATTCCATCACTCACCTTCCTCACTTAGCCGATCTGTGATCCCCCTACTTTACACAGCTCTCCAGCTCAATGGAACTGAAGCCCAATGTGTTGGAAGCTTTGGACCCCATGACTTAGGTGCAGGGATAGATTCCCTCAAGGCCCCACATGTCTGAGAATGAATGAGCCCAAATTTCTGGGCCAACATTTTTACAATTGGTGCTAATTTTGGCATGTTCTTCTTCAAACAAAAGTAACAAATAGTTCAAAGCATCTCTGGATGACTATTTTGATTCAACTATTTAGCTATTATGTAAAAGGCAAGTAGTCTGTTTGCTCATTTTTTTCTGTGTCCTAAGGGAGAATGTTCAATTTTATGTTGATGACGGGGTAGTTGAGACCAAACCGATGCCATGGTCACTTCCTAAGCACCCAATTCCATTCTCTGCATGTCCGGTATTCTCATTTAAGTACCACCTCCATTTATTCAGTATTCCATCACCACTGACAACGGATACCCCAGAGAAAATAGTCAGGGTCCACCACTGGGAAATTCCCCAGGAATTCTCTGTAGCTTTGGCTGACAGTAGAAACGCTGGATACACTGTGAAAACAAGGTTTCTGATGATCTTCCACCAAAGTTACATCAGCCAATTGGGAAGAAGTCCCAATGCAAGAGTCAATCGTAGCCTTTTTGCAACTTCATGCTATAAACTGAAAAATGATATACTTGCCTTTATATAGTGACTTCCACAACTTCAGGACATCCCAGAGTGCTTTACAAGCCATTTGAAGTGTAGTCGCTGTTGTAAGGTGGGAAACATGGCAGCCAATCTGCACACAGCAAACTCACACAAATAGCGGCTCATGATCAGATAACCTGTTTTTTCAGTGATTGAGTCAGTTTGTTAGTTGAGGGAAACATTGGCCAGGACACTGGGGAGAACTCCCCTATTCTCCTTCAAAATAGTGCCAGGGATCTTTTATATTGGCTTGAGAGAGCAGACAGGGCCCCATTACTTCTCATGCAACGGAGAGGAGTGGGAAACGTTTTTTTTTCGGAAATGAGATTCTACAGAGATTCTATGATATGGTGACTAGGCAACAAGCCAGTTAGCCTCCTTGTCAGCCAAATGACCTCCAATCCCTCTTTCATTCTCAGCCAAGTACCTGCCTAAGGTCTTCCAATGAAGTGATAATCGACCTGCACTCTGCTCTGCTCCTTTCCGCAGAGCTACAACAACTGACGGCACCAGAAATCTGATCTAACTATGATTCATGAAGGCTCTCTCGTAGATTTCACTCAAGAAAAGATTGGTTTGTATCATTTCTCAGAAATATCTAAAAAAAATGCTGGTGCACCACACAAGCCCCCTTCCAGCCGACTTTGCCTAACGCCAGCTGTGTTTCTTACATTACAACATGGTATTCATCGACTGTAATATTGGCTTTTACCTCCAGACTTGACTATTCCACTGCTCCCCAAACCAGCCACCCATCTTCAACCCCCTGCAAACTTGAACTCGCCCAAACCGCTGTGTGTTAACTCGTACCGAGTCCCATTTGCCCATCACCCCCGTGCTCACTGACCTACGTTGGCTCGAACTCCAGCAACGCCTCAGTTTTAAAATTCTCGCTCTTGTTTTCAAATCCCTCCATGGTCTCGCCTGCGTAATCTCCACCAACCCCCAACTCTCCAAGATATCCACACTCCCCTAATTCCAGCCTCTTGAGCATCCCCGAGCACCACTGATGGCCACGCATTCAGCTGCCCGAGCCCTAAGCTTTGGAATTCCCTCCCTAAACTGCTCTGCACCTCTCGACCCCTCACTCCTCCTTTAAGACCCTCCTTAAAACCTTCCTCTTTGACTAAGCATTTACTCACCTGCTCCCCTAATGTCCCCTAATGTGGCTCAGTGTCAAACTTGGTTTGAAAATACCCTTGCGAAGAACCTTGGGATACTTTAACATGTTAAAGGTGCTATATAAATGCATGATGTTGTTGTTGTTGTCTAAGCTGCTTGCTATATTGGACACTTAGCTGCCCGTTTTATGCCTGTTCGAATTTATAGAACACAGGGATTGGATGAAATTGTAGGGCTGGAGGAATTTACAGGGATAAGGAAAGATGAGGGGCTGGATTTAGTGCAGCCTACTGGAACAGGGCCGTATAGTCGTGGGGGAGGCCACGCATCCCATTCCCCTTGGTAACAAAACTGACCCCTATTAAGTCAGCGGGGGGAATGGGCTGCCATGAGGAACCCGCCCACTGACAAATTAGACGCATTATTGAGCCACTTAAAGGCTGTTATTCCTGAGCCCACTGGGGTTTAGTGGTGGTTCAGGGATTCTCCCAAACTTGCACGGGCTTCAGTGCCTCCTGAAGGCAGCCCAGGGAACCCTGTTGGGTTTGACTGTGACCTCCCAGGAGGTGGGTGGGGCCTATTTCAAGGGCACTCAGTGCCCAAACGAGCGACCCAGCACCGGAAAGGCAGGTGCCCACGGAGAGTCACCTCCCCTCCCCTCCCCTTCTGTCCAACCCCCTGCCCTCTTGCTGAATGGCCTACTCCTGCTCCTAGTTTCTATGTTTGCCAGTGATCCCTTCCCCAAAACCCCCACCCAACTTACTCACCTCTCTCCAGGGGCCCCACGAAGAACTCTGGTGAAGGCCTTACTGTAGTACTGACAGCAGCCTCTTGCCCCGATGGCTTTGCCTGCCTCTGATTCGCCAGCAGCTCTCAGTGGGTGGGATTTCCACCGCGAGGGTTCTAAATTCCAGGGGAGGCCTGACACCAGCCAGTTATGTGCCTGAGAGTCATTTAATTCGGTTAGGCCACCCCACTCCAACTGGTGGGTGGGATCTGCATCAGGAACATTAAATTCAGCCTGAGACCAAGGGGGTATTTAATTATGAGGCAGAAACTTTTAAATTTGAGGCATTGTTTGGGACCTTGAGCCAATTTAGGTGAACAAAGTCGATGATGATGACATGGGGTGATCAGTGTAGAATTTAGAGCAGAAAAGCCAGTTAAAACATTGAATTCAATGTCAAATCAAATACAGTATCACAGAATGTTAATGGACAGAAGGAAGCCATTCGGCCCATTGTGTCTGCACTGCCTCTCCAAATGAGCATTATGACCTAGTGCCATTGCCCTGCCTTTTCCCCGTACCCCTGCACATTGTTTCCATTCAAAGAATCATCTAATGCCCTCTTGATTTCAAATAGTCATCTAATGCAAATAATCATCAAAAAGCAAAGCAGAGAGAAAGAAAAATGGAATTATAAGAGAGAGAAGACAGAAAGAAAAAGTGAAAAGAGTTTGAAAATTTTCAAAAACTATGAAAAGCTGATGGAATGAGGCTCCATACTTATTAATCACATCTTGAAAGGCTCATGGGTTCTAAGGGCCAGATCTAGCATTATGTGATGAAGGATATCCAATTGTGGAAATGCACAGACATCAAGAATATTTATCTTGATGTTGCATTAGGAGAGTGCAGCAATTGAATTGTTCAAGTGAATTCCCCCAGGTTGGGACAGCACAGACCTAAATCCAACACTGAATTACGAGTGATATTGTTTTATTGTGACCTTCTCACTGACACCAAGCAGACTGAGATGAGCATCCGAGCTCTGAGCAAATTGCCTTCACAACAATAGTCAATGCACTTCAGAATGATTCATTATAGGTCCAGGAGGGATCCCAAGTGTGCCAAAGGTCATGAGAGTTCAACTGATAGAATTCCTATATTTGTTAACTTCTGCTGCTGTGTACCTCATACAGACCACTCTCTGCAGCAACAGGATTGATCCTTAGGAATGGAAGCAAAATAAACACCTGAGGGATAAAGGAATAAAAGGAAATTCTGACAGGGAAGAAAGCAAGCAAGAAAGAAAGACTGGCATTTATATAGCTCCCTTAACACAGTCAATCATCCCAAGACATTACTCAGGACTGTTATCCATCAAAATTTGAAATGTGAGGCGATGTTAGGATAGGATATAGAGAAGGTTTTGGTGGGGGAGGGGGGTGCAGGTGTGGGGAGAGGTTTAGGGAGGGAATTCCAGAATTTAGGTACTAGTGCAGTTATTCGGTGCCAGAATATTTTTTGTAGGACTCCTTTGTGAAATTGGTCTGCCCCAATGCCTGATTTATCCCGTGATAAACCTACCCAGCAAATCGCGGACTGAGCATGCAGCAAGAAGCCACAGGAATCCGGTTTCAAATGAAGCTCCTCACCCTCCACATCGTTACTGGTTTCCCTCTGAGGCATCCCACCCATTTTCTGGGCTATTTTCAGCCATGCACAAGTGAATTCAAATTTCGGCGTGGTCCTAAATTTCATTTAGCTGCTTTACAAACAGTTCATTCTGGTCATGGGGTGGGGAGAGGGGGTGGGGTTGTTCTGGTGGGTCTGCCTTGGGGCACCGAGGGAGAAAGCAGCTGAGGGAATTGAGTGGGGGAGGAGAAAGAGAGGAGGAAGAGGTTTTCCAGGTGCACTACACATACCTCAACCACCTGAGTGCCAGCTGTGCCTTCACTGGTAACTCTTGCCTTTAAGGGAAAAATCTTGGCTGGGACATTGTGAGGAACTCCCTTGCTCTCCAAAAAGTGCCAAAGGTTCCATAGTTCTCACCTGAAAGGGCAGTCAGGGCTCTGGGAGTTTAACACCTCATTTGAAACATGGTACCTTGGATGGTCTGGAGTGCAACTTGAATCTATAGAGTGCTACCCACTGAACCACCCCTCGACCATTAACAATATACCTACCAAAAAAAAAAATGGACTCAAAGCTTGCCTCGTTGTCTATGACATGGGAGAGAGCTGTGTGTTGATGGCATTATTTATTATCACATGGGTCCCATATAAAGTACAAGAGCAGGGAAGAGCAGCAGCTGTTGAAGCATTGTCACAATTAAAACCGTGCTGATACAATTAATGTGCCAACATCTGTGGCGGCTAAACTAACTGTTTGTGAGACTGATGGCTTTTCCTTTTGGCATAGGCTGGGCAGAAAATTGAAGTGAAGGACAAAACAAGAGGAGAGGATTCCAGCAGAAGAAGTGGACTGCAAGGATATGAGAAATACAGCGGTGTGGATCGAGCGAGTTACAACTACTTCTAACTCGGACAGGGTTGCTGCAGCATCTTCAAGCGAAAATGAAATTAAATAGATTTTTGTTGGGAAAATCATATTAATTCTTACCACCTTAATCAAAATTGACTGAATAGAATCATTAAAATGATACTGTACAGAAGGAGGCCATTCAGTCCATCATGCCTCTGTCAGCTCTTTCGTAGAACTATCCAGTTAATTCAATTCTCTGCTCTTCTCCATATCGATGAAACATTCCCCACCCCCCACATGCTACAATAATACTGCCAGGGTTAAATCTAAATTGACAATCCGACCTTGTTAATTGCAGGAACTCTGCTCTTTTTCAGAATGTGGGGCTGGTATATACGATCCCCCATCGGCAGGTTTGAAGGCGGAAAGACCCATAAAATCCAGCGGGCACCGTGCCCACCAGCTACCCTCCCATCCCTACATCCACCACAATTACATGTGCAGTGGCAGTGCTTTCAGGCAGCCACCCACCTTTGGGCCTATTGAGGCCTTTAAATGGCCAGGTGCTGTTCTGCAGGAAGGTCCTTGACCTGAAATATTAACTCTGTTTCTCTTTCCACTGATGCCAACAGACCTGCTGTATATTTCCAGCATTTTCTGTTTTTATTACTATCAATGTTTCCTTTTGATCAATTGCATCTAAATCTCCTCATTTAATGCCACTTATGCCAGAATCATGCATTATTATAAATAGCTATTTCATCAAAGACATAACTGATCACATTAGAACAGATTTGTCCTAATAAAGCAAATTATACTAAATAAAATTGTTACACTTAGCAAAACTCTCCTTTACTGTAACAGAAATGGTGCCCGTGAATCACAATATCAGGGTTGTGATTGAGTTGATAAAGTAGAATCTGCTTCCACTGGCAAATGGGTTGGTAACCAGAAGAAGTAGGAAAAGAGTAATCAGGCAGATATGAGGAGAGGAATGGAGTCAAGTAGTTAAGGAATGGAGTTTGGAGCAGGGAATGGAAAACAATGGCTTTAGAACCCCCTCCCCTCCCCTCCCAATATTTAATTGGAGATAAATTTCTGCTCACCCTGTACTGGATGTGGGATAAGCCGTCTGATAATTTAGCAACAGAGGTGGTGACGAGGTGGGTGTCATCAGTGTACATGTGAAAGCTAATGCCAAGCCTTCGGATAATGCCAAGGGGCAGCATGTAGATCAGAAATAGGAGAAGGTTAAGGATAGATCCATGGGGGACATGAGAGTTGGCAGTACCTCTCAATTACAAATGTTGCTTAGAACACCCATCCCCTTGCCAAACTAACCTAGAAGACTTCCAACATCTAGAGATTCATGAGACAGACAAAACACATGCTTATGTTTGTTTTCCATGGCTAATTTTACATTGAACAGGCCATCAGCCCAAAGCTAGAGGCTATAGCTTGAGGGGTGCCACTTCCCATCAAGCATCACTGACCAGGAGACTCTCCCGCTCTTACCACCTGCCAGAGGTATGTTAGAAGGATTTGCAGGTAGATACTCAACTTGTTTGGCCATGTTTTGAGTGCGCTTTCCATGGACATCAAGCCGTGGGATGGAATTCAAACCCAGAGCCTCTGACTGAGAGGCAGGGATGCTACCCACTGCACCACAGAACTTTCCTTTATCTAACTAAACATTATTCTCTTTGATTACTTGACAGAGATTGAAACAGCACTGCAAAGGCTAGGAAGAAATTGTTTTAAAAGCACAATAAGTTTTCTTGGCAGTTGAGAAAAATGAAAAAAGCTGAACGTCTATTACATCAACAATACCTCACACACATTACAATCATTAGCTTTCGGTTACTCTTTAACCCTTTCATTGCATATAACCTGTGGTCTGGCTGAAAGGGAGCTCTATCAAAGTTCACTTTAGATCATACTGGGAATTCTTAGAGACATTTGCAAATGCCTCTTCCTAATGCTAATTAATGTGTACAGGAGATTGATGCTGATGCTTATTTCTCAAAAGAACCTGAGTTTAGGATCATAGTCAAGAAATAACCACAGCAGCTTCTCATGGCTGATGGTGCTCACAGTCTGGTAATAGAGTGTTCTATCTCCAAGTGTCCAGTTGGCACAGAGATAACGCTACACTGTAATAACTGCACCTTTAGTTAAGTAGATAACTGAGGATAGCAGAGATTGATAGCAGTGCAATGACAGATAAGGAAATGGAACCTTCAGCTTCCAATCTCTGTGTCAATAAGCATACTTTAAGGGTTGGATCAGTAAATTGCTTCCCACATAATTTTCACTCTTCAATTGCTGTCAAGTTTATATGAAAAACCAAAGTTTGGAGATGCTACATAGAGTAGGATGGCAAAAGGTAAAAGGAAGGGGTAATAAGACAGGTAAAGAAACAAAAGATGAACCTAGGGGATGCCTTGTACCATCATTGCTCCTGACATTGAATCATTCTTGTCCTCCATCCTCCACCCTTCACCCTTTTGTTCTTTTCTGCCTTTTTTCCCTCCTGTATTTGTTCCTCATTTATTCCAGGAATGTTGTTTTCCTCAGAGACTTTATTTTTGAAAGATCATGCAGAAAGACTTGCCTTTTTATGCCTTAGGATATCCCAAACTGTTTAATAGTTAATGAGTACATTTGTAGTGTAATCATTTGCAATGAAGGAAGTATTCAAAAAGAATACTTTAGTCATATCCTATCCAGATTTCTGACTGAACCCCAATAGTTTGAAATGAATGCAGTCACTGTTACCCGAATATTGACTGGGACAGTAGCAATGTTAGAGGCAGAGAGCCGAGAGTGTGTTCAGGAAAATTTTCTTCAGCAGTATGTCTCCAGCCCAACGAGGAAGGTGGTACTGCCAGGCTTGGTATTTGGGAAGGAGGTGGGCCAAGTGGATCAAGTGTCAGTAAGAGAGCATTTAGGGATCAGTGATCATTGTATCATTGTATCCTATCCATTTCCATTTCTGAAGGAAGGTCATCAGCACAGTTTAAAATTAAATGGTCTCCCATTTAAAACGTAAATGAGGAGGAATTTCTTCCCTCAGAGGGTGGTTATTCTTCCTCAGAGATCGATGGAGTTCGAGGCATTGAATATATTCAAGGTTGCGTTAGACACATTTTTGATCGACCAGGGACTCGAGGATTATGTGGGACAGGCAGGAAAGTGGAGTTAAGGCCACAATCAGATCAATCATTAACTTATTGAATGGCAGAGTAGGCTCAAGGTGTCAAATAGCCTCCTCCTGCTGCAATTTTTTACGATCTTATGGTCCATGAGCTGAAACATTAACTCTGTTTCTCTATCCTGCTGCCTGATCTGCTGAGTATTTCCAGCATTTTCTGGTCTTTAAGTCATTTGGTGTGTCCTTTTAATGTGACTCCATATCAACGTCTTGTTCTTTACAACTATTGGCTTTCTTATCCAACCCAATCCAATCTTTTGGCGGAGAATGAGAAAATATATTCCCATTTGCTGTTGAAAAAGATCCCCAAGGTGGTTTTCAAACAAAGATATGATGAAGAATTAAATATTAGTTTACAGTGTTGACTGTACTTTAAGCACAGGAAATACAGGGTTTCTGAATCTTCTAGCAGTGTACAAAAATATAAATATGATGAAGTGTGGGACAGAATGGCACTGGAATAAAGATGTAGATTATGCTCAGCATTGGACTGATGCACTTGCCACACCAAACAATCAGGATTTACAGCAGTGACAATTTTGTCTTTTTTGAATGCACTATTATACTTATTCACACCTAATCGCATTCACTCACTATCCTATGTCGTCTCATTCACATTAGCTCCCAGACCAGCAACACCTCAATTTTTAAATTCCCATTCTTGCTGTCAAACCCGCCCATGGTCTCACGCCTCCCTGCCTCTGTAATCTCCCCCAGCCTGACAAACCTCCAGATCACTTTTTGCCTGCAATACCCAGGGAGAGCACAGCCCCATTCTTCACCAGACTTACCACCTTTTTACCTGGCTATCGGGAAGATAACATGAAAATGGGGCTGAGTAAAAGCAGTCCCTAAGAGGGACAGAGACTCAACGCAGTGGCCTCCTGCGGTGCCAAAAATGTGATATCTTCATGGGGTTGTAGTGGCATGGAAAGCAGATCATGGACCAGGAGGAGGGCCATATACCCCCTTCAGTCTTTTCCGTCATTTCATAGCTGATCTGCACCTCAACTCTATCTACTCACCTTTGCTCCATATCTCTCTTTGATACCTCTGCCCAAGAAAGAACTATCAATCTCCGTTTTGAAAATTTCAATGGTTTCCTAGCATTCACCGCCTTTAGAGAGGGAGAGAGTTTCTGACTTCCACTATCCTGGGATGGCAAACATCAGGTCCTGGAAATTTGTTTATCTTTAGTCTTGTTATTTTTTCCATCATCATTTTTTACTGAAACTTAGTTCCTCTGCTTAACTTGTTCTTAGGGATCCTGTATCCTGAACAGTTTATTCTCACTCGGTTTTGTGGAGACTGAAACAAAATAAATATTAAGTAAAAGCAAAATACCACAGAAGGCAGAAACCTGAAATGAAAACAGGAAATGCTGGACGTTCTCAGCAGGTTTGGCAGCGTTTCTGGAGGGAGAAAGAGAGTTAACATTTCAAGACATGGCTTTTCATCAGTATTCACCAAGCCTCCCATTCTCCCACAAGAGGAAATAAGCTTTCACATTCTTTTCCAAAAAGAAACCTGGTGTTGAAATCTATTGCGTTCTGGTCCCTGCTGTTCACTTATTGTTAGATTACTGACTAGTTCAGGCTTATTACTAAATCTCGTGTAGCTGCTCTCTTGTTGATACAAGGGCACCTTGCTTCTAAAAACTATCCCAAAAGCACTGGAGAAATTCACTCCTTTTAGAAGTCAAACTGTTCTATGTGAGAACTAAATTCTCCCAGTATAACCGCTCTGTTTTTGTAACAAGTTTCTCCGATCTCCTCGTTCATGTATCCTGTTGCTTTAACTGCTACCTGGAGGTTAATATTCGTGAGGAGACTGTAACCAAATGAAAGTAAAATTTTCCGCTGTGTAGGGGGCTTCACTGCACAAAAAATTCCCCGAGTTCAAGGTGGAGCCAAGAGTCAAAAGAATTGTTGCTCCTTAAAGAGTTTTGAAGAGCTGCAATTGAATTACTTGAAGTGTTCACTGCTGGCTCTTTCCTCCAATCACAGTTCTCGTTTCACCAACAAATCTCAGCAATGCCACATTACAGATTAAATCGAAACTAAGAATGGCTGCACACAACGAATGGTCAATTAAAGTGCACGAACCTCATCAGCTTAAAACAAAGTGCACATTTGCTAAAGTGCAGGAATTGATTGCTACTTACATTAATTTCTTGGCTCAGGCGACGCAGTCAGTCAGAGATGACTGATTTCAGGTTTGTGGACCCTGGTTACTCCAAAAAGCATCCAGGTGGTGGAGGATGTGGGATGGGGTGAGATGTAGCAGAGATGAATTGGTTCCAAGTGCCCTCGGATGGTCTGCTGCACGTCTGCCGTAACTTCATCGGAAGCGTAATTCCATTTATGTCGGTAAGCCAGGTTTACACCGCACTCAGAACAAAGTTGCAGTCTCTTATTTGGAGAGATTTTTAGAAAACTGAGTTCGAATTCTCAAACTGAGTGCCGGAACTCACGCACTCTCCTTACTAGCCTTCAGCAATGATTCTCAATTTGGGGTCCATGGACCACGAGGGGTACGTAGAGACTCTAAAGGGAGTCTGTGAAATAACGCGAAGGTGCTGACCGAACATGGCCGGCCTTATGGATAGGTGATGTGGGTGAGCTGCCTGGGAGCTGTGCTCAGGACTTAGATCTCACCATGCCACCACGAAACCACTCAAGACCATCTGCTACTGCACATGGGCAATTTTCCCCATTGCCGGGTAGATGCCAGTTTGTAGCTGTACAGGAAAAGCTAGCGTAGTGGTTATGGTTGTCTAGTGGGTATGGTAGTGTAATGGGCATGGTAGTGTAATAAGTATGGTAGCATAATGGGTGTGGCAGTGTAATGGGTATGGCAGTGTAATGGGTATGGCAGTGTAATGGGTATGGCAGTGTAATGGGTATGGCAGTGTAATATGTATGGTAGTATAATGGGTGTGGCAGTATAATGGGTATGGCAGTGTAATATGTATGGTAGTATAATGGGTGTGGCAGTATAATGGGTATGGCAGTGTAATGGGTATGGCAGTGTAATGGGTATGGCAGTGTAATGGGTATGGCAGTGTAATATGTATGGTAGTATAATGGGTGTGGCAGTATAATGGGTGTGGCAGTGTAATGGGTATGGCAGTGTAATGGGTATGACAGTGTAATGGGTATGGCAGTGTAATGGGTATGGCAGTGTAATGGGTATGGCAGTGTAATGGGTATGGCAGTGTAATGGGTATGGCAGTGTAATGGGTATGGCAGTGTTTTTCGAGGAAGTGACAAAGATGATCTACGATGAGAGGGCAGTGGATGTTATATACATGGATTGCAGTAAGGCCTTTGACAAGGTCCCTCATGGCAGACTGGTACAGAAGGTAAAGTTGCACGGGATCAGAGGTGAGCTGACAAGATGGATACAGAATTGGCTTGGTCATAGAAGACAGAGGGTAGCAGGGGAAGGGTGCTTTTCTGAATGGAGAGCTGTGACTAGTGGAGTTCCGCAGGGATCAGTGCTGGGACCTTTGCTGTTTGTAGTATACATAAATGATTTGGAGGAAAATGTAACTGGGCTAATTAGTAAGTTTGCAGATGACACTAAGGTTGGAGGAGTTGCAGATAGTGAAGAGGATTGTCAAAGGATACAAAGGTATATAGATCGGTTGGAGGCTTGGGCGGAGAAATGGCAAATGGAGTTTAATCCGGACAAATGCGAGGTAATGCATTTTGGAAGGTCTAATACAGGTAGGAATTATACAGTAAATGGCAGAACCCTTAAGTCCATCGACGGGCAGAGGGATCTGGGTGTACAGGTCCACAGGTCACTGAAAGTGACAACGCAGGTGGATAAGGTAGTCAGGAAGGCATATGGCATGCTTGCCTTCATTGGCAGGGCTATTGAGTATAAAAGCTGGGAAGTCATGCTGCAGCTGTATAGAACCTTGGTTAGGCCACACTTGGAATATTGCATGCAATTCTGGTCGCCACATTACCAGAAGGATATGGAGGCATTGGAGAGGGTGCAGAGGAGGTTTACCAGGATGCTGCCTGGTCTGGAGGTTATTAGCTATGAGGAGAGGTTGGAGAAACTCGGATTGTTCTCACTAGAGCGACGGAGATTGAGGGGCGACTTGATAGAAGTTTACAAAATTATGAGTGGCATGGACAGAGTAGATAGTCAGAAGCTTTTTCCCAGGGTGGAAGAGTCAATTACTAGGGGACATAGATTTAAGGTGAGAGGAGAAAACTATAGAGGAGATGTGCGGGACAAGTTTTTTACGCAGAGGGTAGTGAGTGTCTGGAATTCGCTACCAGAGGAGGTGGTGGAAGCAGGTATGATAGTGGTATTTAAGAGGCAGCTTGACAAATACATGAATAGGATGGGAATAGAGGGATACGGACCCCGGAAGTGCAAAAAGTTTTAGTTGACGGGCAATATGATCGGCGCAGGCTTGGAGGGCCGAAGGGCCTGTTCCTGTGCTGTACTTTTCTTTGTTCTTTGTTCTTTGTTCTAATGTGTATGGTAGTATAACGGGTATGGCAGTGTAATGGGTATGGTAGTGTAACGGGTATGGTAGTGTAATGGGTATGGTAGTGTAATGGGTATGGCAGTGTAACGGGTATGGTAGTGTAATGGGTATGGTAGTGTAATGGGTATGGTAGAAGTTTATTTTCTTCATTCTTTCATGGGATGTGGGTGTCGCTGATAAGGCCAGCACTTGTTGCCCACACACAGACTAGTTACATTCCAATGACAAAGAGAAATCCCAAGGGGAGGCCCACCATCTGTAGTTAACGAGAAATGTTAAAGACAATATAAAATTTAAAGAAAAAGCATATAATTATGCAAAGATGGGAGGCAGGTCGGAAGATTGGAAATAATATAAAGAACAGCAAAGAATGACAAAAAGATTAATAAGGAGGGAAAATATTAGAGTATGAGAGAAAGCTAGCGAGTAATTTAAGATGGATAGTAAGAGTTTCTATAAATATTTAAATAAGAAAAGAGTTAACAAAGTGACGCTGGTCCAATAGGTGGTGCATCTGGGGAATTGATAATGGAAAGTAGGGAGACAGCGGATGAATTAAACAGATATTTTGTTTTGGTCTTCACTATAGAGGACACAAGTAATATCCCAGAAATAGCTGTAAATCAGGAAATGGAAGGGAGGGAGGAACTCAGAAAACTTACAATCACCAGGGAAGTGGTATTGAGTAAATTGTTGGGGCTGCGGGCTGACAAATCCCCAGGTCCAGATGGGCTTCACCCTAAGGTCTTGACAGAAGTGGCTAGTGAGATAGTTCATACACTCATTTTGATTTTCCAAAATTCCCTGGATTTGGTGAAGGTTCCATTAGATTGGAGAATAGCAAATATAACTCCTTTATAGACAATAAACACTGGCCTTGCCAGCAATGCCCACATCCCATGAATGAATAATAAAAAATACAATGATACCTATTACACTACGTTCCCATTATACTACCATACCATTACACCACTATACCCATTACATTAACATATCCAATACACAACTATACCTATTACACTACCTTACCCATTATACTACCATACCATTACACTACTATACCCATTACATTAACATATCCAATACACAACTATACCTATTACACTACCTTACCCATTATACTACCATACCATTACACTACCATACCCATTACATTAACATATCCAATACACAACTATACCTATCACACTACCCTACCTGTTATACTCCCATACCATTTCACTACCACACCCATCACAGTAATATTTCCATGACACTACAATACCTATTACACTGTTATGATCCCAATTGAGGTTACCAGTGGACAAGCCTGGTCCCAGGGTGGGACCCATCTTGATAGATGCTAACTTAAAATTTGTTTGTTTAGATACATGGAGAGTGACTACTGAACAGTCACGGGAGTTAGCTAATCAACTTTTAACAAAAGCATAAAACATTTATTAAACAGGAAAAGATGAACTATATTACAATACTCCTTCACCCACAAAAATAACGTTACAGATATATACAGATTTGGAAGGATAACATAAATTACAAAAGCTATCTTATATTCTAATGCTCACAGTAAGTACACAGTCCATATAAACCAATAGGTGATCTATAGTCAGGCATACCACACTGTGAAACCAACTGATGGATGCCACCCCAGATAGATACTATGGATTTCTCCTCAGTTCCCCACAGATGCTTGTCACAGGGTGTGCCAATCAGCATCACTGAACTCCGTCTTTCACACGAGGGTTTCCAACACCAATCTCCACGAACTTGCTTTGGAATCTTCTCCCCAACTGAAGCTTTCTCTCAGATGCCTTCCGCAAGGGTTCACCTCCAGGGTTTTGAACTTTCCTTCCGATGCCCCTATCCCCTGAGTTACCACATGTATTCAAGCTGTCTTCCACGCACTCTCTCTCTCTCACAGGCTCAGCCATTAACAGTACACCACTGCTTCACATGCCCATAGCAAAGAGTTACAGACCTTTAGTCGTCTCTTTGGGCCTCCTGGCCTCTTGCAAGTAGTTCTTGCTTTAAATCTGCTTTCTGCAGCTTTTGTCTCTTTAAACCTGAAGCTTGGAACTTTTCTCTCTGCCTCTCACTCTTAACTTCACTTAACAGACTATTTCCAGGTTCCTGTCCTTCCTTTGATTAGAAAGTCTGCTTGGGACTTTCTCCTGTTACACTCTCCTGGATTTTGGAGTATTTTCTTTAGTTTTGGATTGGATATCTGTCCCCTTTGCTCCAGTCTCTCCTGGAAGCTACTTTCAACAAAACCAACTAAACTCAAACAGCTTCCAAATCAAACTGCTGTTTCTAGTTGCTTCTGTGTGTGATTTGGGAGGGACCTGTCTCTCTGGACCCTTGCTGTTAGGCAACAGTCCAGTTTCTCTGCTCTTGTTTGTTTCACTTAGCTGCAACAGTTGTAAAACTCTAATTTGAAATGCAATCACCTTTTAAAGTGAAACTAAAACTCAATTTGACCTTTTCTTAACGCACAGATACAGAAATACAAATCAAACTTAAACATTAAAGCTAAAACTCATTCCTAACACCCTCAAGTACAAATATAATTTACTGAAACTATCTCTATTTCCTAACACAACAGTGAAGATTTCTTTACAATGGCCTTACATCCGCCTCACATGAACTTAACAGCATAAACATCAACCCAGCTTATTATCTATCAAACAAACGAATTGTCCATCTCATTTCACAATTACACAAAATATTGTACAATTACAAAAACGTACTTAAACAAAGTCAATAAACGTAACAAGATCAGCAGAATTTGTACATCGTAGTATTATCATAACTCAACACTTATGTTTCTTTCTCCTCTTATTCCCAGTCTTTAACCGAGCAAGGAATTTTTCATTTAAGTCTATAGCCAAATCATCCTTTTCATTAGCTGTAGGTGTAGTTCCATCCTCAAGATCATTTTCTGAACTCAAATGTGGTAAATTCTCATTTTGATTTAGCAAAGTCGAAATGGCATTTTTGTGCATTAAAATCTCATTCCTCCTCTGGTCAAAATCTCTTTTTGTCGTTTCAAAGGTGTGGTTCAGATGCTTTTTATGTTCACACAAGAGGGTTCCGTATTCCTGTTTGGATTGATCTTTTTGTGATATTGTTGTTTCCCCTATTTCGAACAGATCTTCCCCACTTCTCTTTGAGCAATGTTAATTATGTTCTCCCTGTGGAGTTTCATTGTTTGTTCTAACCCTTCAATTCTTTTACATAACCCTCAAACTATATCCTGCCCCTCCGTTCCAGATTTGAATCGTCTTTGCAAACTGTCCACTTGCCTGGATTCTAACTGCTCTATTTAATCTATTAGCACCGGCAAGCACTTGTAAATCAGTGTCTCTGGTCATTGACTTTTCCAGGCCATTTTGCACTTTCAGTCCTTTTTGTTGGCAATTCTTGATTTCCAATTCTGCAGCCGCATTAGCTGTTTTCATATTGTCCATTACTGAAGTTGATGCCACGGTAATTTTACTTGGATCAGTTCTTTGCTCAATTGGGCATGAATTCAGCAAAGAGTTTTTATTCACAGGAGCAACTTTTGAACAGAAACACCCCATACCACACATCTTCCCCTTCATCTTCTCCAGTTTGCATTGACGTTCAAGAATCTTCATTGCTCTTTCCAGGATGAAGTTCCAACAGTTCGTTAGATTTGGTTTTTAATTCTGCATTCAACCAAATATTCTGATTTACCAACAATTCCTTTTCTTATTCAAGGCATTTTCCCTGATATTTCATAAAGACTACTGATACTTGAAGTTCACAGAATCACACAATCACAGAATCACACAGTGCAGAAGAGGCCCTTCAGCCCATCGAGTCTGCACCGACACGTGAGAAACACCAGACCTACCTACCTAATCCCATTTACCAGCACTTGGCCCAGAGCCTTGAATGTTATGACATGCCAAGTGCTTATCCAGGTACTTTTTAAAGGATGTGAGGCAGCCCGCCTCCACCACCCTCCCAGGCAGCGCATTCCAGACCATCACCACCCTCTGGGTAAAAAGGTTTTTCCTCACATCCCCCCTAAACCTCCTGCCCCTCACCTTGAACTTGTGTCCCTTTGTCACTGACCCTTTAACTAAGGGGAACAGCTGCTCCCTATCCACCCTGTCCATGCCCCTCATAACCTTGTACACCTCGATCAGGTTGCCCCTCAATCTTCTCTGCTCCAACAAAAACAACCCAAATCCATCCAACCTCTCTTCATAACTTAAATGTTTCATCCCAGGCAACATCCTGGTGAATCTCCTCTGCATCCCCTCCAGTGTAATCACATCCTTTCTATAATGTGGTGACCAGAACTGCACACAGTACTCCAGCTGTGGCCTCACCAAGGTTCTATACAACTCCAAGATGACCCCCCTACTTTTGTAATCTATGCCTCGATTGATAAAGGCAAGTGTCCCATATGCCTTTTTCACACCCCACTAACATGCCCCTCTGCCTTCACAGATCTATGGACACACACGCCAAGGTCCCTTTGTTCCTCAGAACTTCCTAGTGCCATGCTGTTCATTGAATACTTCCTTGTCAAATTACTCCTTCCAAAGTGTATCACTTCACACTTTTCAGGGTTAAATTCCATCTGCCACTTATCTGCCCATTTGACCATCCCATCTATATCTTCCTGTAGCCCAAGACACTCAACCTCAGTGTTAACCACCCAGCCAATCTTTGTGTCATCCGCAAACTTACTAATCCTCCCCCCCCACATAGCCATCCATGTCGTTTATATAAATGACGAATAATAGGGGACCGAGCACAGATCCCTGTGGTACGCCACTGGACACTGGCTTCCAGTCACTAAAGCATCCTTCTGTCATCACCCTCTGTCTCCTACAACTAAGCCAATTTTGAATCCACCTTATCCCTGTATCCCATATGCATTTGCCTTCTTTATAAGTCTCCCATGTGGGACCTTGTCAAAGGCTTTGCTGAAATCCATATAAACTACATCAACTGCACTACCCTCTTCTACACACCTGGTCACCTCCTCAAAAAATTCAATCAAATTTGTTAGGCATGACCTCCCTCTGACAAAGCCATGCTGACTATCCCTGATCAAACCTTGCCTCTCCAAGTGGAGATAGATTCTCTCCTTCAGAATTTTCTCCAATAGTTTCTCTACCACTGACGTGAGACCCACTGGCCTATAGTTCCCTGGCTTATCTCTACAACCCAGATAGCGGAACCACATTAACTGTTCTCCAGTCCTCTGGCACCTCCCCCGTGGCCAGAGAGGAATTAAAAATTTGGGTCAGAGCCCCTGCGATCTCCTCCCTTGCCTCCCTCAGCAGTCTGGGACAAAAATCATCTGGACCTGGAGATTTGTCCACTTTTAAGCCTGCCAACACCTCCAATACCTTGTCACTCCCTATATCAATTTGCTCAAGAACCTCGCAGTCTCTCTCCCCGAGTTCGATACCTTCATCTTCATTCTCTTGGGTGAAGACGAATGTGAAGTATTCATTCAACACTCTACTGATGTCCTCTGGCTCCACCCATAGATTGTCCCCTTGGTCCCTAATAGTCCCTACTATTTCCCTGGTTATCCTCTTCCCATTGATATACTTATAGAATATCTTGGGATTTTCCCTACTTTTACCAGTCAGAGCTTTCTCATATCCCCTCTTTGCTGTCCTAATTGCTTTCTTAAGCTCCACCCTGCACTTTCTGTACTCCACTAATGCCTCCGCTGATTTGCTTCCCTTGTACCTTCTAAAAGCCTCTCTTTTCCTTCTCATCGTAACCTGAATATCTCTGGTCATCCATGGTTCTCTGGGCTTGTTACTCCTTCCTATCACCCTAGAGGGAACATGTTGAGCCTGTGCCCTCCCCATTTCCTTTTTGAACACCCCCCACTGTTCCTCTGTAGATTTCCCCACAAGTAGCTGTTCCCAGTCTACCTTGGCCAGATCCTGCCTTATTTTGCTAATATCCACTCTCCCCCAATCCAAAACATTTTTTTGCAACTTGTCTATTTCTTTGTCCATAACAAACTTAAACTGCACATGTTGTGGGCGCTATCACTAAAATGCTCGCCCACCACCACCTCAGCCACTTGTCCGGCTTCATTCCCCAGAATTAGGTCCAGCACTGCGCTGTCCCTTGTTGGATCCTCTACACATTGACCTAAAAAGCTCTCCTGTACACATTTCAATAAATCCACTCCATCCAAGCCCTTAACACTAAGTTCGTTAAGTTTTAACTGAAGATTGACCTTTGTTAAGTTTGCTTCTACCAACTTATCATTTAGACATTTCAAGTCCTCAGCCAAGTGTTTTATTTTCTGTGTCAGATTCTCAATTGATCACGTCAATACTCTTCTTTCATTAGCAAACTCTTCTTTCATATGTGAAAGTTAATTTTCCACGTTTATCAGGTTTTCCTTCAATTTCTTGATATCGGCAACAAGTCTTTCATTTTTGGCACCACAGTTTCTTGAAGTTGGCTAGAATCAACATGCTCAACAGCCTGCTGTAATACAGTCATGGTCACATTACTGTCTCCACTAGCCAAATCATTACCCAGAATAAGATCTACCCCTTCAATAGGTGATTTAGGAATAAATCCCACCATAACAATTCCATTTACAAAGTGACATTGTAAGTTAACTTTACACAATGAAACAGGTTCATAAATTCCATTAATATCTCTTATCAATATATTTTCTTTCATAAAACTACCTGGAGCACAAATTGTATCATCAGCCACCACCAATAATTGATCTACCCCTGTATCTCTCAAAATTTTGATCTGTTTACTTATTTTGTTGGAGGAGTAAGGGAACACTTCTCCCTTCGAGACAAAATATCCAGAGCCCTTGTTAGCCTGACTTCCTTTACCAGTACTCAAAGAATAATTCTTTGGGCTATCCTGAACAATATCCCTCTTTCCTGCATGTTCTGAGGGAACATGTTTCACCTGTGCTACTGCTACTGTTTTAACAACCACTTCCTTTTCTGATGCAATCTTTCCTGAAAATTCCTTAGGTGTTCCTACTACTGCAATACTTCGACCATTTAATCTCCAGCAATCTGCCTTAACATGTCCCACCTTGTTACAGTTAAAACACTTGGGCTTTTGAATGTCACTTCCATCCTCAGCACCTTCCTTTCTGGTCTGAGGAGAAATTTTCTGAGAATTCTCAACTGTATCTTCTCTCCCCTGGCTAATTGCCTTCCTTTTGCCTTCCCATCTTCTACCCTTCTCAGGTTTATGGGGATTACGGAAAAAGGGTTTAGATGTATGGACAAGTTCATAATCATCAGCCATCTCCACTGCCTGTCCAGCTGTTTTAACCCTCTGATCTTCAACATGGGCTCTAACTGCAAGAGGAAGTGAATCTTTAAATTTTTCCAAGAGAATTATTTCCCTAAGAGCTTCATACATTGTCCCTACCTTTAATGCCTTTATCCAATGGTCAAAATTACTTTGCTTTACCCTCTCAAGCTCTATAGGTCTGCCCAGGCGATTTCCTTATATTCTGAAATTTCTGGCTGCATGCCTCAGGGACTAACTCAAATGCACTCAAAATATCCTTTTTCACTACATCATAATCCACTGATACCTCTTCTGAAAGTGAAGTATAAACCCCATGAGCTCTACGTACCAACCTACACTGTAAAAGTAATGTCCAGGTTTCTTTTGGCCACTTCATTTGCTTAGCCACCTGTTCAAATGAAATAAAGAATGCCTTTCCATCCCTTTCCTCAAACTTTGGGAGAGCTTGAACAAATTTAAACATCTCCCCATTATGTTTTGGGTTAAAGGTGTTTTCATCATCAGAACCTTCCTCAGCACCTGAGGCGTCTTTTTTAACTTCCGGCCTTCTAAGCTGATATTCCCTTTCTCGTTCCTTCTCTCTTGCCTTAAATTCCAGTTCCAGCTTCCTAAATGCCCTTTCTCTTTCCTTTTCTGCCCTTTCTCTTTCCTTTTCTTTATCCTTTGCCTCTAGCCTTTTCAATTCCAATTCTCTTTTTCTTTTTCCTCCAATTCAAGCTTCGTCATTTGTACCTGAAGTCTCACTACCTCCAGCTGTGACTCACTGCCTGGAGAATATGGTATCTCCAGTGTCCATTCCAGTTTTAAATGCTGTGCTATTATCTCAACTATGTCTGTTTTCTTCGCCCCTTCGGGTAATTCTGACTCCAACTTATCCACCAATTCCATTCGCTTAATCTTGGTTAATTTCTATAAACCAGTGAGGGTTACATTTTCCATATGTAAAAAAGTCTTAGCAACATCCAAAGCCATTTCCAATTCCAACTTGTATAATACCTCACAGCACTCCAATTCCTATGTCCAGTGCCCCTTTACTTCACTAGTTTTATAAGGATTCACAGATCCCACCAATGTTCAAGGATTTCCAATCCCACTTTATAATGATAATCCCAAACCAATGATTATACCACATAAAGTCACCTGCTGTCCATGTTTCAAATCCCAAAAGAGCATCCACTTTGTTATGATCCCAGCTAATGTTACCACTGGACGAGCCTGATCCCAGAGCCTTAACCAGCTTGATCCTAACTTATAATTTGTTTGTTTAGATACATGGAGAGGGGCTACTGAACAGAATCACCAGAGTCAGCTAATCAACTTTTAACAAAAGCATAAAACATTTATTAGACAGGAAAAGATGAACTATATTACAATACTCCTTCACCCACAACTATAATTTTACAGATATATACAGATTAGTAAGGATAACATAAGTTACAAAAGCTATCTTATATTCTAATGTTCACAGTAAGTACGCAGTCCATGTAAACCAATAGGTGACCTGTAGTCAGGCATACCACAACTGATAGATGTTACCCCAGATAGATGTTATGGATCTCTCCTCAGCTCCCCACAGGTGCTTGTCACACTGTGTGCCAATCAGTGTCACTGAACTCCGTCTTTCACATGAGGGTTTCCAATCTCCACTCTCCAAGAACTTGCTTTGGAATCTTTGTCCAACGGACACTTTCTCTCAAACGCCTTCCACAAGAGTTCACCTCCAGGGTTTCAAATTTTCCTTCTGATGTCCCTCCCCCCTGAGTCACCACATGTATTCAAGCTGTCTTCCACACACTATCACTGATTCAGCCATCAACAGTACACCACTGCTTCACATGCCCATAGCAAAGAGTTACAGACCTTCAGCTCTCTCTTTGGACCTTCTGGCCTCTTGCAAGCTATTCTTGCTTTAAATCTGATTTCTTCACCTTTTGTCTCTTTAAATCTGAAGTTTGGAGCCTTTCTCTCTGCCTCTCACTTTTAACTTCACCTGACAGGACCTTTTCCAAGTTCCTGTTCTTCCTTTGACTAGAAGGTCTGCTTGGGAGTTTCTCCTGTTCCATTCCCCTGGACTTTGGGATCTTTCCTTTAACTTGGGACTGGCTATCTGTCCCCTTTACTCCAATCTCTCCTGGCAGCTACTTTCAAAACCAATTGAACTCAAACAGCTTCCAAATCAAACTGCTTGTGTGTGCATCTGTGGGAGGGATCTGCCTCTCTGGACCCCTGTTGCTAGGCAACAGCCCAGTTGCTCTACTCTTGTTTGTTTCACTTAGCTGTATCAGTCGTAAAACTCTCATTGGAAATGCAAGCAACCTTTTAAATTGAAACTAAAACTCAATTTGACCTTTTCTTAACACAGAGATACAGAAACACAAATCAAACTTAAACATTAAAGCTAAAACACATTCCTATCACCCACAAATATAAATATAACTTAATTAAACTATCTCTTTTTCCTAACAATACCCACTATGCTACCATACCCATTATACTACCATACCCATTACACTATGAAGCCCATTGCATTATCAAACCCATTACACTAGAATGCTCAATACACTCTTATACCCATTACACTAGAATATCCATTACATTAGCATAAGCAATACTCTACCATACCCATTACTCTACCATACTCATTACTCTACCATACCCATTACACTGCCAGACCCAATATACTATCATATCCACTACATTGCCATACCCACGACACTGCCATGCCCATTGCACTCCCATACCCATTACACTCCTATACCCATTACACTACCGTACCCACTACTTTACCAAATCCACTATGCTACCATACGCATTACACGAGCATGTCCATTACACAATTAAACCTATTACACTGCCACACCCAATACAAACATACATACAAACATATGAAATAGAAACAGAAATAGGCCATTCGGCCCCTCAATCTTGCTCTGCCACTCAATAAGATCATGGCTGATCTGTTTGCGTTTCAAGTTCTACATTCCCATCTGCCCCCAATAACCTTTGATTCCCTTGCCTAACAGGAATTTATCCACCTCAGCCTTAAAAATATTCAGTGACCTTGCTTCCACTCCCTTCTGAGGCAGAGTTCCAAAGTTGCACAGCACTTGAGAGAAAAAAAATTCTCCTCATCTCTGCCCTAAAAGGATGACCCCTAATTATAAAACAGTGCCCTCTAGTCCTAGACTCACCCACAAGGGGAAACATCCTTTCAACTTCCACCTTGTCAAGACCATTCAGGATCTTATATACTTTAATCAATTCACCCCTCACTCTTCTAAACTCCAGTGGAAACAAGCCCAGTCTGTCCAACCTTTCCTCATAAGACAACCCATTCATTCCGGGTATCAGTCTAGTAAAGCTCCTCTGAACCACCTCCAACATATTTACATCCTTCCTTAAATAAGGAGACCAGAACTGCACACAGTATTCGAGGTGCAATCTCACCAATACCCTGTATAACTGAAGCATACCATCCTTACTTTTAGGTTCAATCCCTCTCGTACTAAAGGATAACATTACATTAGTCTTCTTAATTACTTGATGTACCTGCATACTAACTTTTTGTGATTCATGCATGAGAATGCCTAGATCCCTCTGCACCTTGGAATTTTGCTGTTGTTCTCTGTTTAAGTAACACTCTGTGTTGTAGGGTGGCCGAGTTGTGTTATTAATGAGAGAGTTGATCAGCAGTCACTTCTAGGGTGGAAACATTAAGTTTATTTACAATATACTCAGCAGCAACTACACGTGTGCTTTCAACTCCAACTCTACACTGACTGCTGAGGTAGCCAGCGCTACTCTTCTGTTGGTTACTATAGATCATGTGATCTTCCTTAACAAGTATTATTCTTAAAGGTACATTGCACACTAAATTAAACCATAATTACTATACTCTGTTTTTTTATTCTTCCTGCCAAAGTGAACAACTTCACATTTTCCCACATTATAATCCATCTGCCAGATTTTTGCCCATTCACTCAATTTATCTATATCGGTCTGCAAACTCCTTATGTCTTCTTCACAACTAACTTTACTACCTATCTTTGTGTCATCTGCAAATTTATCTACCATATCTTCACTCCCCTCATCGGAGTCATTGATATAAATTGTAAAAAGTTGGTTCCCCAGCACAGACCCCTGCGGGACTTTACTAGTCACATCCTGTCAATCCACAAATTTGTGCATACCCTCTGTTTTCTGCCAGCCAGCCAGCCAACCTTCTATCCAGGATAATATGTTATCCCCTGCGCCATGAGCTTTTATTTTCCAAAATAACCTTTGATGTGGTAACTTATCAATTGCCTTCTGGAAATCCAAGTACAGTACGTCTACCAGCTCCCCTTTATCCACAGCGCATGTTACTCCTTCAAAGAACTCTAGTAAATTGGTTAAGCATGATTTCCCTTTGACAAATCCATGCTGACTTTTCCCAATTACATTGTGCTTTTCTAAGTGCCCAGCTATAACCTCCTTAATGATCAATTGTAACACCTTCTTCATGACAGATCTCAAACTAACTGTTTCCTGTTTCCTGCCTCCCTCCCTTCTTGAATAGACAGGGTTATATTTGCTACTTTCCAGACTGATTGAACCTTTCCAGAACCTAGGGAATTTTGGAAAATTTGCACCAATACACTTACTACCTCGTGAGACATCTATTTTAAGACCCTAGGATGAAGTCCATCAGGATTCGGAGACTTGTTTGCCCGCAGCTTCATCAGTTTGCTCAGTATCGCTTCCCAAGTGATTGTAATTTCACTAAGCCCCTCATTCTCCTCCATCTCCTGATTTTTAGCTATTATGGGGTTTTATTTTGTATCTTCTACAGTGAAGATAGAAGCAAAACATTTGTTCATTTCATCCGCCATTTTCTTTACACTACCATACCCACTACATTACCATATCCATTACACTGCCATGCACACTACACTGCTATACCCAATACACTGCCATACCCATTAAACTACCATACCCATTACAGCACTATACCCATTACACTGCAATACCTAATATGCTGGCATACAAACTATACTGCCATACCCATCACACTACCGCACCAATTATACCACTATACCTATTATACTACCGTACCCATTACAATGCCATACCCACTACACTGCCATACGCATAAAACTAACATGCACATTACTATACCATGACAAATGCCACTGCCATGCCCACTACAGTACCGTACCCATTACACTACTATACCCATTACATTGCCATACCCATTACACTACCATACCCATTACACTCCCATTCCCATTACACTCCCATACCCATGACAGTACTATACGCATTACACTACCATACCCATGACACTGCCATTCCCAAGATACTTCCATACCCACTACACCACTGTACCCAATACACCACTGTACCCATTACACTACCGTACCCATTATGCTACCATACCCATTACACTGCCATACCCACTACACTTCCGTACGCATTACACTGCCATACCCATTACACTAGCATACCCACTACACTGCCATAACCATTACACTACCATACCCATTACACGACCATACCCTTATTTCTTCCTTCTCTGTTTGTTGACCTTGCAATGATAAAACACACATTCCGATCCTTCCTCTCTGATGAAACATATAATCAACTCAGCTGAAGAGAGAAAAGTAACCTTTCGGGTCTTTTCTCAAATCAGTGTCAAATATTTCTTCAGAAACTGGGTTCTGAAATGAGTGCAATTTTTTGTTGATCTTAATAAACAAAATGTCCTTCCCTTTCCTCGACAGGGTGATTTCCTTGTGTCTAGCTCTAGACCGGTGCGTTAACAAGAGGCAAACTCTGCCCCAGATTGTGTTTCTGCTCCAGGCTGCACTTCATTACTGTGTGAGTATTAAATCAGGGTATACTTCTGTTTTACTCTCCTTAATGCTGTCAGATATGAAGCAACTATCCGTATAGAATCAACATAATAAATACTGCTTCTTCATTCTGAGATATGTAGCACTTACTGAGGTGAACAGGAAGAATCACCGCTTGGTGTCTATTTGGAAACTTCCCCTGACTGATGGGAACAGCAGAAGATTAAATACATCATTACTCCAAATTACAATTGTTGCTTGAAATTTACCAGTGTTTTAGTTTGAAGAGACAATCTGCCATTTTCTTAATGGAGCCCCTCCATCACCGGACACCTTCATTCTTTGGATGCATTTGAGTTAGGCTCAATACACTGCCATACCCATTACAATACCATGCCCATTACACTACAAAACCCATTACACTATCATACCCATTACACTGCCATGCCCACTACACTGCCATACCCAATCCACTACTCTACCCATTATACTACTATATTCATTGCACGAACATTCCCATTATGCTACCATTCCCAATATGCTACCATTCACATTACACTGCCATACCTATTACACTGCCATATCCAATATGCTGCCATACCAATTATACTCGCATCCTCATTACACTATTATACCCATTACGCTACCATACCCATTACATTGCCGTACCAATTACACTACCATAGTCATTACACTAGCATACCCACTACACTGCCATAACCATTACACTACCATACCCATTACACAACTATACCCTTATTTCTTCCTTCTCTGGATGTTGACCTTGCAATGATAAAACACACATTCCGATCCTTCCCCTCTGATGAGACTTTCAGGGCTGAATTGTCTGGCTGGTGAGGGGGGGGAGCGGGAGCGGGAGCAGGAGTGGGACTGGGAGCGGGATTGGGAGCAGGAGCGGGATCGGGAGCGGGAGCGGGACTGGGAGCGGGCATGCTCCCGATCGTTGCTCACGGTCGGGTCCGCGCCGCCATTTTACGCGGTTGGGCCAATTAAGACCGGCCCAGCGCACTTCACAACCCCCGTGCATAGCGGGAGTGGGCAGGTGGCGACGGGCACACTCAGCCCACCGGGTCCAATGGTGACCCAGCGGCCTGTATAAAGGGAGGCCTGGCAGCCTTGGAAAGGCCACTCACAATGGCTGGGCAAAGATCTCGGCAGAGGGGCAATGGAGGTGACGCAAGTCCGGAGGGTGGGCCCTCGGGGCAGGTCAGTCCGGAGGGTAGGGCAGGGGGGGAGGTCAGGCCGGAGGGTAGGCCATTGGAGCAGGCCAGGCCGGAGGGTGGGCCATCGGGACAGGCCAGGCCGGAGGGTAGGGCAGGGGGCCTCGAGGAGATGGCAGCACGGTGGGAGGTGCTGGTTCCCCAGGGCAGGGAGAGGAGGCCCCCCCCACATGACAAAACGTGCCTGGGAGGAGGTGGCGGGGGTGGTGAGCTCCCGCGACGTGGTGCGGCGCTCCTGGATCCAGTGCTGTAAGCACTTCAATGACTTGTTGCCCTCTGGTAGGGTGAGGACAATGTCAGTATTGGTCACGTGACCCAGCAGGTCGGCCACCCCCGCCAAGTCTGAGCGTAGGGACTGCATTGAATCACTGATGGCATGTATCCTTCACTGGGTGGGCCAGCAGGTATTGCCCATGCCAAGGTCACCCTCAGAGGGTGGTGAAGAGATGGGTTCTGCGCCCGCAGCATCTGTTACACTGAGACCCACATGACTGTTTTGGGGGTAACCTGGAGGAGCTGCACCTGGGCACAGGGCTGGAATTCCAGGACATGTCAAAGTCAGGGTGATGAGATGCTGGGAGGGGAGCTTCAAGGTAGCGTTGGCAATGAACCATCTGCTGCCCTCTGCGCTCCACGTGCTTGTGCCTCCCGGCTATGGAAGGATATATCGCCTGGTGCCTAACGTGATGTAGGCAGCAAAAACAAAAATACCTGGAAAACTCGGCAGGTCTGACTGCTGAGTTTTTCCAGGTTTTTTTGTTTTTGTTCTAGATTTTCAGCATCCGCAGTATTTTGTTTTTAACATGATGTAGGCAGCATGTGGACAATGGGGGTTGGGGGCGGGGACAGGTCTAGTATCTTTGTGTGAGTGTTCGGCAGCTGCGGGGTGAGGAGGCTCTGGAGCCCTGATATGTCCCACTCTGGTTGGGGTGGGCCGTGCGTGAAGAGAGTCCAGGTACAATTTGCACTAATCAATGCTCATCTCTCATTTTCAGGAGGAGAATGTACATAATGCTGCAGAGCGGGTGAGGACTGGCAGCGGCCAGGCACATGGTGCAGCTGCACCTGGATCCAGTGCTGTAAGCGCTTCAATGACTTGTTGCGCTCTGGGAGGGTGAGGACAATGTCAGCATTGGTCACGTAACCCAGCAGGTCGGCTTTCCCCTATGCTGCCCCTCACCCCCCCCAGGTCTGAGTGTAGTGACTGCATTGAATCACTGATGGCCTGTGTCCTGCACTGGGTGGGCCAGCAGATACAGTTGGCCATTCTCAGCCGGTTTGAGCAGGAGGCCCTGGATTTGGAGAGGCGCCATGTGCCCAGGTCCACCGGTGTCAGTGAGGCTGGGGTGCGATGGCCAATAAGGTCAGCATTATTCTCCCAACAGCCATAGCAGTGCTGAATATTAACTGATTTAATTTTGCAACATGGCTTGACCATTGCTTATGGAAGGATGAGCGCATAATGATCCGGGGGACAGGGATACACATTGACATTGTCTCCACGTTAACTGATCCAGTGTCCTTGTTCTTCCTTTCAGCATCATCGGAGCAGGGCCGGGAGGAGGAGCAGCAGAGACCCCCTCTCACACCTGAGGGCCCTGAAGTCACGGACTCACCAGCGTCACACCATCTCTGCCAGGCAGGCACCAGCACAGATACGAGTACCTCAGTGGGAATTAGAACATCAGCTTGTGTCCCGGGACACAGTGGTAAGGGCACTTCACACTCACTGGAGGAGCTGGCAGAGACAGAGAGTGCCCATGGTGCCAGCAGTCGGAGGACTGCAGGGGACCAGGCACATGCTCAGTCGGTGCCTGATGATGTTCCTCTGGAGTCGTCCACGATGCAGCAGCTGCAGGAAATGCGGCCGGGTGTGCGGGAGCATCTGGGGGAGATACATGAGGCTATGCTTGGCTTGATCTCCATGGCGGAGGAGTCTACGTGGACGATCGGTGAAGCAATGAGACACATGTCCAAGCGCCATGCGTCCTCCATGGAAAGAGTGGCGACTCTCGTGGAGAGGTTCCTCCAGGAGACCCATCAGGGCTTCCTGGGGATGCGTTCGGACCAGCAAACCCTCACATCGGCATTGACCTCAACTGGTCAGTGTCAGTGTGGGAGATGGCCTGGGCACCAAGTTTCCCAGCTCGGTGCCTATCCATCCACGGTGAGCAGGGAGGTCCGAAGTCACCTCACGTCAGCGCAGCAGCTGCCTGGCGTCTCTGTGAGCTCCTCTCAGGGCGCTCCGGATGAGGGTACCAGCTCCTCCGTCCCTCTGCCAGTGACCATATCATCCAGTGGGGCTGTGACGACTGGGGAGGTGCCAGCTGTGGAACTGGCAGCTCCCTCCCAGGCGGGGCCAGCACAGGCTCCACGGGCCAGAGGACGACCGCCAAGGTCATCGAGGCCAACAGGACAGCAGAGTCAGCAGGCTGGCTCAGATACCACTCCCAGCGAGGGGGCAGCACCAAGACGTAGCACCCGGAAACATAAACATAAGGCACCTCAGGCACACCACGGGTTTATCACTGGTGCTTTTGTGTTGGCCTGAGATGAGGTCTTTATGATTTGCTTTGAATTGGAACACCATTGTCATTTTTTTGGCTTAAGTTTCTTTGCCTGTGATATTAAATTCAGACATGTCACCATGGCTGAGGGTGCCTCTTTTCTTCTGCAGGTGGATGGTTACCCATGATGTTATGAATGCATCGTGGGACATTCAGCTTTATTAACATGGCCCTTAGTTAATGTTCCTATCCAGGCAGATTTGGCACTTAGGTATCGAGTTTGGAGCCTGCAGCCCTGGTCTGTCCTGGAGGTCCATCTGTGGTGTGCTAGCTGAAGGTTCATTGGATTAAAGCCTCCCAGGTGTCCCTGCCTCCCTGCAGTATGCCCGGGTCAGCGTCTACCCCCTCAACATTTCCCTCTGTGCTCATCCTCGGACTCACTACTGGACTGTGCAGCTGCAGCCACTGCGTTGACATCTTCATCACAGCCAATGCATCCCCCATTTCCAGCGCAAGATTGTGGAGAGCACAGCATGCTACCGCTATCAGTGACACACGATCTGGGGCGTACTGGAGTGCGGCCCCCTGAGCGGACCAAGCAACGGAAGCGTATCTTGAGGAGACCGATGGTTCTCTCCACCACAGACCTTGTGGTGCTCTGGCTCCTATTGTACCGCTGCTCAGCTTCTGTTCTTGGATGGTGGAGAGGCGTCATGAGCCACCTTCTGAGGGGATAGCCCTTGTCACCCAGCAGCCATCCATCCAGCCGGGCTGGAGCACTGAAGAGCCCCGGCACCTGGGAGTGTCTGAGGATGTAGGCGTCATGGGAGCTGCCTGGGTACCTTGCACAGACTTGTAGAATCAGCATCCTGTGGTCACACACTATCTGCACGTTCATGGAGTTCCTGTTGACGAAGGCACCGGGCTCATCTGCTGGCGCCTTGATGGCCACATGTGTACAGCCTATTGCACCCTGGACACGGGGGAAGCCACTGGCTTGCTCTGTCTGGCTGGCCTGGTCCCAGCAATAGTGGATAAAGGTCAATACATGCTGAACAGAGAGTCTGTCACCTTCTTGACACAAGTGTGCACAGCTGATTGGGAGACACCGCAAAGATCACCCACCGAGCCCTGGAGGGAGCCAGAAGCATAGAAGTTGAGGGCAGCTGTGACCTTCAGAGCCACTGGCATGGGGTGTCCCACCCACACAGTTAGGGGAGATCTCAGGGCCAATCATCTGACAGATATAGTTGACTGTCTCCCTTGAGAGATGGAGCCTCCTTCGGTACTGCACCTCAGCCATATTGAGGTAGCTGCTTCGCCGCCTGTAAACCCTGGCAGCAGGATAGTGGTGTCTTCTGCGGCCCCTTCAGCCTTGGGCTACCTCTTGGCCCTGTGCCCCTTGTGCCTGCGCCTATCCTCCCAAAGGTGGCTCCCCTGGAGGCTGAATGTGAACTCCTGGCCTCCTCCCCCACCTGGCCTCTTCCTTCCCCCTCAGAGGAGCTGCCTCCAGTGGACAGTTCAGCTCCCATTCCCAGGCTAAGGGAAGGCTTCCTGAAACCTGCAGGCCCAAGAAAGATTCCTCACTGCAGAGTGCTGACCTGAAAGCTCAGAGTCCAGACAAAGCAGCTGGTATGTATTTTGAATTATTGCAGGTCACATGGGCAAGTTTCAAAAACTTTGAAAAATCAATACATGATAGAGCTCTCTCGCGACCCCACTGAGCCCTCTTATCCCGCCCGTGGATGAGGTTCATACAAATGTCTCCTACCCGCCTGCCCGTTGCGCCCGTGCGCCAACCCAAAGATTGCACGGGCCCCGAAAAATCACCATCTGTTGGTGCCTCAAGGGCCTTAAGTGGCCCGTTAATTAATGGCGGGTGCGCATCGGAGAGCATAG
>NC_135886.1:143139492-143215994 GCF_964194155.1 Cetorhinus maximus | reverse complement strand
GACCTGTGGAGTTCCAAAGTTCACAAATTTCCTCTGTATCCTCTCCAGTGTGATCACATCCTTCAAGGAATGATTAGCAGGATGTGAGTCCTGCAGGGGTCTGTGCTGGGGTCTCAGCCTTTTACAACTTACATCAATGACTCAGATGAGGGGAGTGAAGACATAGTTGCTAAATGTGCAGGCAACACAAAGATAGGTAGGAAAGTATGTTGTGAAGAAGAGATATCCTTTAATACGAGAGGAATTGAACATAAAAGTGAGGATAAAAGCAAAATACTGCGGATGCTGGAAATCTGAAACAAAAACAGAAAATACTGGAAAAACTCAGCAAGTCTGACAGCATCTGCAGAGAGAAAAAATACAGAGAGTTAATGCTTCAAGTCCTTATGGCTCTTCCTCAGAGCTCTGAAGAAGGGTCATTAGGACTGGAAACATTAACTCTGTTTCTCTCTCCACAGATGCTGCCAGACTTGCTGAGTTTTTCCAGCATTTTCTATTTCTGTATATAAGTAAGGATGTTATGCTTCAGTCATACAGGGCATTGGTGAGACCGCACCTCGAATACTGTGTGCAGTTTTGGTCTCCTTATTTAAGAAAGGATGTAAATGCATTGGAGACGGTTCAGAGGAGGTTTACTAGATTGATACCTGGAATGAGTGGGTTTTCTTATGAGGAAAGGTTGGACAGACTGGGCTTGTTTCCACTGGGGTTTAGAAGAGTGAGGGGTGATTTGATTGAAGTTTACAAGATCCTGAACGGCCTTGACAAGGTGGATGTGGAAAGGATGTTTCCTCTTGTGGGTGCGACCAGGACTAGGGGGCACTGTTTTAAAATTAGGGGTCGCCCTTTTAGGACAGAGATGAGAATTTTTTTCTCTCTGAGGTTTATGTGACTTTGGAACTCTCTGCCCCAGAAGGTGGTGGAGGCAAGGCCACTGACTATAAGGTAGAGGTAGATAGATTCTTCTTAGGCAAGGGAGTCAAAGGTTATCAGGGGTAGATGGAAATGTGCAATTCGAAACAGAAATAGATCAGCCATGATCTCACTGAATAGTAGAGCAGGCTTGAGGGGCCGAATGGCCTACTTCTGCTACTATTTCATGTGTTCATATGACCAGAACTGTACACAGTACTCTAACTGTGGTCGATCTACTGCATTATACAGTCCTAGTACAATTCCCCTGCTCTTATACTCAGCTAATAAGGGAATGTATTCTTGTGCCCTTGTATGAAATGTTTGTTTTTATAAGGGATTATGTAATTGACAATGTAAA
Organism: Cetorhinus maximus; assembly: GCF_964194155.1. Lineage (NCBI taxonomy): Eukaryota > Metazoa > Chordata > Chondrichthyes > Lamniformes > Cetorhinidae > Cetorhinus > Cetorhinus maximus. The sequence continues at coordinate 143,214,721 of NC_135886.1, read as the reverse complement.
TATAGTGAATGGGTTTTTATGAATGAGAGTGTGTTTTTTAAATGAAGTCTGCAATAGACACTGAGAAGTTTATTTAATCTCAGCGTGGGTCCTGAGGTCTGGCTGGGGTGGATACTGGTGAGTTGGCATGGAAGGTGTGAGGACAAAGAGTGATGGGTGGGGGGCATGGGTTGACATGAGCTGTCACTAAGGGGTGGGTTGGATAGAGGAACATGGCTTGGCATGGAGGGTATGAGGGGCCATGGGAGGTGGCTGGGGGCATGAGGTGGCAAGGGTTGGCATGGAGGGGGCCATGGGGCATGTCAGTGCACCAAGGTAGGTCTTCTGCCCCGCACCCAGCACCCTGTGCACTCATTCCGGGGTCACTCGCCACAACTCCCCATTTTCACCCACCTCTGCCTCTGGACCTTCCCGGGCGCTTATCCCCGGGTCGGGTTATTCCCCGGGTCGGGTTTTCCCCGGGTCGGGTTATTCCCCAGGTCGGGCTTTTACCCGGGTCGAGCTATTCCCCGGGTCGGGTTATTCCCTGGGTCGGGTTATTCCCCGGGACGAGCTATTCCCCTGGTCGGGTTATTCCCCGGGTCGGGTTATTCCCCGGGACGAGCTATTCCCCGGGTCGGGTTATTCCCCGGGTCGAGCTATTCCCCGGGTCGGGTTATTCCCCGGGTCGGGTTATTCCCCGGGTCGGGTTATTCCCCGGGTCGGGTTATTCCCCGGGACGAGCTATTCCCCGGGTCGGGTTATTCCCCGGGTCGGGTTATTCCTCGGGACGAGCTATTCCCCTGGTCGGGTTATTCCCCGGGTCGGGTTATTCCTCGGGACGAGCTATTCCCCGGGTCGGGTTATTCCCCGGGACGAGCTATTCCCCGGGTCGGGTTATTCCCCGGGACGAGCTATTCCCCGGGTCGGGTTATTCCCCGGGTCGAGCTATTCCCCGGGTTGGGTTATTCCCCGGGTCGGGTTTTTCTCCGGGTCGAGCTATTCCCCAGGTCGGGTTATTCCCCGGGTCGGTTTTTCCCCGGGTCCGGTTTTTCTCCGGGTCAGGTTATTCCCCGGGTCGGGTTATTCCCCGGGTCGGGTTTTTCTCCGGGTCGGGTTTTTCCCCGGGTCGGGTTTTTCCCGGTCGGGTTATTCCCCGGGTCGGGTTTTTCCCCGGGTCGGGTTTTTCCCCGGGTCGGGTTATTCCCCGGGTCGGGTTATTCCCCGGGTCGGGTTATTCCCCGGGTCGGGTTTTTCCCCGGGTCGGGTTTTTCCCCGGGTCGGGCTATTCCCCGGGTCGGGTTTTTCCCCGGGTCGGGTTATTCCCCGGGTCGGGTTATTCCCCGGGTCGGGTTTTTCCCCGGTTTGGGTTTTTCCCGGGTCGGGTTATTCCCCGGGTCGGGTTATTCCCCGGGTCGGTTTTTCCCCGGGTCGGGTTTTTCTCCGGGTCGGGTTTTTCCTCGGGTCGGGTTATTCCCCGGGTCGGGTTTTTCCCGGGTCGGGTTATTCCCCGGGTCGGGTTATTCCCCGGGTCGGTTTTTCCCCGGGTCGGGTTATTCCCCGGGTCGGGTTTTTCCCGGGTCGGGTTTTTCCCCGGGTCGGGTTATTCCCCGGGTCGGGTTTTTCTCCGGGTCGGGTTTTTCCCCGGGTCGGGTTATTCCCCGGGTCGGGTTATTCCCCGGGTCGGGTTTTTCACCGGGTCGGGTTTTTCCCCGGGTCGGGTTTTTCCCCGGGTCGGGTTTTTCCCCGGGTCGGGTTTTTCCCCGGGTCAGTTTTTCCCGGGTCGGGTTATTCCCCGGGTCGGGTTTTTCCCCGGGTCGGGTTTTTCCCCGGGTCGGGTTATTCCCCGGGTCGGGTTATTCCCCGGGTCGGGTTTTTCCCCGGGTCGGGTTTTCCCCCGGGTCAGTTTTTCCCCAGGTCGGGTTTTTCCCCGGGTCAGTTTTCCCCGGGTCGGGTTATTCCCCGGGTCGGGTTATTCCCCGGGTCGGGTTTTTCACCGGGTCGGGTTTTTCCCCGGGTCGGGTTATTCCCCGGGTCGGGTTTTTCACCGGGTCGGGTTTTTCCCCGGGTCGGGTTTTTCCCCGGGTCGGGTTATTCCCCGGGTCGGGTTTTTCCCCGGGTCAGTTTTTCCCGGGTCGGGTTTTTCTCCGGGTCGGGTTTTTCCCCGGGTCGGGTTATTCCCCGGGTCGGGTTATTCCCCGGGTCGGGTTATTCCCCGGGTCGGGTTTTTCCCCGGGTCGGGTTTTCCCCCGGGTCAGTTTTTCCCGGGTCGGGTTTTTCCCCAGGTCGGGTTTTTCCCCGGGTCAGTTTTCCCCGGGTCGGGTTATTCCCCGGGTCGGGTTATTCCCCGGGTCAGTTTTTCCCCGGGTCGGGTTTTTCCCGGTCGGGTTATTCCCCGGGTCGGGTTTTTCCCGGTCGGGTTATTCCCCGGGTCGGGTTTTCCCCGGGTCGGGTTTTTCCCGGTCGGGTTATTCCCCGGGTCGGGTTTTCCCCGGGGTCGGGGTTTTTCCCCGGGTCGGGTTATTCCCCGGGTCGGGTTTTCCCCGGGTCGGGTTTTTCCCCGGGTCGGGTTATTCCCCGGGTCGGGTTTTCCCCGGGTCGGGTTTTTCTCCGGGTCGGGTTAATCCCCGGGGTCGGGGTTTTCCCCAGGGTCGGGTTAATCCCCGGGTCGGGTTAATCCCCGGGTCGGGTTAATCCCCGGGGTCGGGGTTTTCCCCAGGGTCGGGTTAATCCCCGGGTCGGGTTAATCCCCGGGTCGGGTTTTTCTCCGGGTCGGGTTATTCCCCGGGGTCGGGTTAATCCCCGGGGTCGGGGTTTTCCCCAGGGTCGGGTTATTCCCCGGGTCGGTTTTTCCCCGGGTCGGGTTTTTCCCGGTCGGGTTATTCCCCGGGTCGGGTTTTCCCCGGGTCGGGTTATTCCCCGGGTCGGGTTATTCCCCGGGTCGGGTTTTCCCCGGGTCGGGTTAATCCCCGGGTCGGGTTTTCCCCGGGTCGGGTTAATCCCCGGGGTCGGGGTTTTCCCCGGGGTCGGGTTTTTCCCTGGGGTCCGGCCTGTGTGACCACGAGTTGTCCTATCTCTGCGCTCCCCACTCGGGAACAAAAATTCCGGCCTACATTGGGCATCCATCATTGCTGAGCTATTTTAGCTGAGGTGTTAAAAAGCCTGCATTAAAATAGCTGGTGACATTTCACCAGCTGTCATAGTTAAACTGAATTGTAGATTTTTTTCCCTTTATGTGCTAATCCCACAACAATTGACACCTTTCTCAAAAAAGGGCAAAGTGGAAATATATGACGTTAACTACAGAATGTTATGAATTCAACTGATTATGTCTTTTTGTGTTAAATTCACAGTCTATGGACAGTGTAACATTAAAAGGTACAGGATGTTCCAGTGCTGTTACAGTGGTTCCTGCCTATTAACATGGGTGGGACCCTCTGGGAGTGTTTTGATAGGTTCCCAGAACAGGTCAGTGAACAACTCTTCTTCAGGGAGTCAGTTTCAGGCAGTCTGCTAGCCAGGGAGTCTCACCATCACAGGGACAGGAATAGGCCCTGTTAAGCATGTTAAAATAAGGGAGCAAAGAATTGGCTCCGAACTGAAGAAACAGCTGCACTTAGCAGGCTGACTCCATACTGTGGGCCGTTGAGGCAAAAGTACCCGTTTGGAGCAGTGGCGTTCTGCTTGGCACGGCCACAGGTCTGAAAGTGCGCTTGTGAGCTAGTATTGAGTCACTCGGGAATCCAGGGAGAAGGAATCTCGGAAGGTGAGATTGAAACCCTGCGAGGTGGGCCCATGGCTTGATCCACTAGAGTGGGAGAGTCACTTGGAGAGAATTCCAAGGCAGGATCTTCAAAGGTGGAGATTGGAAAACCTCATGAGAAAGACGAAGATTCAGTGAGATTGACTGACTCACAGAGAGACTAACACCTGGGTGATTTCTTGAGAAATCCATGGAATCTGTCTTGGTTACATCTGTGGTGTGTTCGGCCACAGTTTGTTAATTCACACCTACCCTGAATATTAGAGTATAAGATACATATTGTAAATAGCTTTATCTTTCTGAACTTGAACAGTAAATTTTGTTTTTGTTGGTTCAAAACCCGTGGAATCTTCTGGCTTCATTCCAAAAGCAGGTGTCTTGCATCTCGACCTCCTTAAACTTTAAACAAAACGTTATTGGTCCCTAAGCAGATCTCCCCCCATGTCCCGGGGTCAGGCCATGGATCATAACAAGACCAAGATGGGCAGAAGCTTTCTGGAACATGTTAGGCTAATCGTATCAAGGAAGGTAGTCAGCTGAAGAGGAAGCACATGATTTAGTCTGTTCAAAGGGAAGAAGAAAGCAGAACATTGTGTGGGTTAGGAGGAAGGACACTGGAGTGTTAAATTAAGAAATAGGACAATGAGCTTTTTTCGTCCTATGCCCTTAAATCATCTGCCATTTCTCACACTGTGGTCATCATAATGAGATCCTAGCTTAGATGGCTACATTTAAAAGATGGTCAAGATGCGCTGTATTTTTAATATACTGGCTCATTCGGAGAGTTGGTGCAGGCACAATGTGCTGAAATGCTCCCTCTGCACTGTAAAAGTTCTGTGAACTCTGTGGCTCATCCCCAATTACCTTGAGAAGGTGGTGGTGAGCCTTCTGTGTTTCGATACAATCTTGCTAGGCCACTTTAGAGACCAGTCAAGAGTCAAAAACATTGGTGTGGGGCTGCAATCACATACATTTTTGCTGTGACAATCAATTAAACTTGCTGCATAAAGTGAGGGCTGGTATTTAACAACCTAAGGACCCATTTGATGAAGCTATGATGTTCCTGCAATGCCACTCAACCTCTCCAGCACAGAAAGGAAGCAACTAAAACCCTAGAGTCTCATTCTTAATGCTAGTAAATTACTTTCAGATACTTTTAAAATTCTCTCTCTCTCTCCATCCAATTTTTATTTCCCTATCTTTTAATTCTCTTTTGGTGCCTGATTTAACTCAAGTTTATCCTCCTCCTCCACGGTTCTCTGCTCAATAAGGATGGCAGATTTCCTTCCCTAAAAGTCATGAGTAAACCATTTGGGTTTTTATGACAATGCGGCAGCTTCATGATCACTCTTATTGACACCAGCTCTTTATTTCCAGATTTTCTTTTAACTGAACTCAAATTCTCAAACACCCGTGGTGGGATTTAAACTCACGCTCACTGGGTTATTCATCAAGTCTTCTGGTTTGTTGCTTCTGTAAATAATGGACCTGAAATTTTAACTCTGTTTCTATCTCCACAGATGCTGCCACACTTGCTGTGTATGTCCAGCATTTTTTGTCTTTATTTCAGCATCCACAGTATTTAACTTTTGTATTAATCCAATAAGACGTGTTTAGAATTTGCTAGATTTGGACATTTTGCGGTGGTCCCCCTGAGTTAGGTCTTTTGCCTTCACTTGTCTGCTTGAAAGGTTTTTGCTGCACAAGTTGCTGGGAGTGTGATCTGACAACAGCACGACAAGGGCAACGAGGCGACTGGGACCTCCGCAAACAATAGTCTATTTCCTTAATCAATCTGATTTAAAGATTGAGCAAGAAACAGGAGAACCGTGGAGGAGGAGGAGGATAAACTTGAGTTAAATCAGGCACTGAAAGAGCAATAAAAGATAGGGAAATAAAAATTGGATGGAGAGAGAGAGAGAGAGAGAATTTTAAAAGTTTCTGAAAGTAATTTACCAGCTTTAGGAATGAGACTCTAGGGTTTTAGTTGCTTCCTTTCTGTGCTGGAGAGGTTGAGTGGCACTGCAGGAACATCATAGCTTCATCAAATGGGTCCTTAGGTTGTTAAATACCAGCCCTCACTTTATGCAGCAAGTTTAATTTATAGTCACAGCAAAAATGCAGCAATTTCTTGAAATTGACAGGAGTGTTGAAGGAGAGTTCCCATTATCATGGCCCTAGCAATGGAACTGCGCAAATCACTCAACAGCTTGTGGTGATTTGCAATTTGCATCACATCTCTTCCACAGCACACAGCACATGTTACCAGATGTTAATAACAATGAGCACCATTAAACTCACTGAGATTTTCCCAGCAAATTCTGAGCCAGTATAAAAAGCTCAGCTTCAAGTGTCTTTCTTCTATTATATTAAACACTCTCAAAGGTTTTGTGTACAGAGAACCATTCTCTGTACCACTTTTTCCACCACTATTGTTCCATATTTGTGTGCAGTCATCTGAATAATTAGTACATGATGTTTATGGTGATGAATCAACATTATCTCCCCTCTCCTACATGTATTGTGTTGTGCATGTCTCTCTTTCACATACACTCAGACACACACATGTGTGCACATGTATGTATGCAGACACACAAACATGCAAGCACACCTGTACACAGACTGGCTTTGTGGTTTTTTTCTTGGTTCTAATAGATTAGGAAGTGTGGTAAACTGTAGCCTAAACGGAGATGAATGTTTGAGCAACAGCAGCCATGATATAATTGGATGCAGTATAAGATCAGAAAAGCACGAAAAAGTTGTGACCAAGGGTACTTGACTGGAAAAACGGTTTATACGGAGAATAAATAGGGGGAAAAATTGATAAACAGAACTGCAAAACAGCAATGGGGTAATTTGAAACAGGAGAAAGGGAGAGTGCAGAAAACTGTAAATGTTTCAAGGGGCCCAGATCTAAGAATAGATTAGGGCAAGTTTAAAATGGGAGCACTGAGTGTTTACAGGGCAGATGATAAAAATGAAAGCTGGAAAATAGACAAAGCATAGGAAGAGCTACAATAAGGGTTAGTAAAAATAAGGAGTAGTAGGACAGGAAATTACCAAAACGAAGGGGTAATTGATTGTTTGGCTGGAGGCACTTTGAAAGTCAGAGGGCAGTCCAAGTAAAAGAGCCACTAAGAATGTGGGAGGTAGTCTGTACAGAAAAATGATGGAATCACAGAGGTACCTCTGAGACGGTGCATGTTGAGACTATAAAATCACCAGGGGTGCAGATCAGTTTGTCAGAATGATTCTACAAAGAAGCTTTTGAAGGACAAGGTAAATAACTTTCTGGGATGGTGAAGAAAATGTGCAAAGATTCAACAGAGGTTAGGAGTATAATTTTCCAAGGCTCTGTGGCTAGGGAAATTCTGTAAGGTAAGTCAGGAAATTATAGGCAGCTGATTTCACTTTGCTGGTAAATTACTGAAGTCTGTAATGCAGGATGATATTACTGGGCACAGGAAGACATGAGTTATTCAGGGCCATCTGGCATGGATTTCTATAAGGCTGATTTCTAGAAAGCTGGAATTAGATTAATGGGGTATTTAAATATAGGGAGTGAGAAGGAGAGTGAGATTAGATAGGGTAGGATATTAAACAGCAAAGGCAGTCAGTGGGAGATTGAGATCAGGCTGACTGTGATATTAAAGACAATGGAAGAAGAGTTAAACCAGGCATCTCATGTGGCTAAACACCAACGTACTCTTCCTGTAAAGAAACCAGTTCATTTTATTTTTTCCATCATTTGTGGGCACAGATTAAGGCAACTAAAGCATCAGCTAAACCTGCTGGAAAATCTAAAAATAACCGCTCCCCACAGATTTTTAAAAACTATTTATAGCACTGAATTTCATTCCAGTCTCTGGCATTAGCAAGAGGGTCACAGACTTGCTGCAGAATTGCCTGTCACCAAGAGCTATGGTACTCAAATAGATGTCAAATTTATTCATGGCTACTTCAAATTGAGTCATTTTGTTTGGCATATTTTTATGTTTTGCACAGAGCATGTTACAGTGATGTATCTGTACAGCTCCCTGTGGTGTGTGTCATCTGCATTATATTACCACACAAACACATGTCACTATGTAATATAAATGGCTTTGCACTTCTTCACATAGCAGAGAGAGGTAGTTCAGGCACACGTGTAAGACGTTTGTGTGTGCCGTAGTGTCGTTTTAAAGCCTATTTGCCACAACCAATCAGCCAAGTTTCATAAAACCACATTATTGAATTGCTGCTATTTACTCACAGACATTAGTTATGTAACTGTTCATAATTTTCAACCTTTTCTTACCATGGTTTAATGCCGAGGGCTAAACATCGAGGATATGGATGGTTAATAACATCACATGCTACAATCCAATTATGATCCAACGGAAAAATCAGAAATCAACCCATGACATTCTCATTAGCTTGAAGAATCAAAGGGAATCATTAAATCACATCACATGTGTCTTGTTAACGAGTTTCTACGTGAAACACACAATTTAAAGAGACTATACAGGCTGCAAGCAACCTTATTTAAAAATGAACAAAAACAAACAGAAGACTTGCATTTATATAGCACCTTTTATAACTTTTATGGGAGAAGGCGGGAGAATGGGGTTGAGAAACTTATCAGCCATGATTGAATGGTGGAGAAGACTAGATGGGCCGAATGGCCTAATTTCTGCTCCTCTGTCTTATGGTCTTATGACTGCTTTTGTAAGGTAGGAAAAGCAGCAGTCAGTTTGAGCACAGCAAGTTCCCACACAAAGCAATGTGATAATGACCAGGCGATCTGTTGTTGTGATGCTGGTTGGAGGGACACCAGGTAGGAACCCCCCTTGCTCTTCAACAAAATAGTGTCCATGGGATCTTCTACAGTCACTTGAGAAGACACTCCTTAAAATTCATTGACTGTTTTCTGATTATAAATTGATATTTGTAACTGGAAGTTCGAATCTCTTTTTAAAAGTTTCTCTCAACAAGGATCATAACAACTGCTGCAGAGATCAGTGGGAATGTTAATCGGGAGAGATATAAAGCAAGCTGCCAATTTGCTAATGCACAGAGTCAAAGTTATATCCCATTGAAGTTTAATATCAATTTATAATCAGAAACAATCAGTAAATAATGAATTACTGTGACATATCTGAACTGTCATTGTAGACTTAATTATTAAACCTGTTACTTAACCAAATCTATTAAACAATTTTCATCCTTTCACGTTCATTATTTACATAATGCTGATCAGGTTCTTTTATTCCTTTCAAGAAAGGGTTCAGTCATTCACACAACATCTTAGATAAATCACTGTAAAAAGTGGTGATAGAATTGTTAATATAATTAGAACAGTTGACTGAGGGACAATGTGGCAAACCATATTTGGGAATCTGGTATTCTCTAGGGCCTGGATTTTTCCGGCGGCAAACAGGCTCGGCGGGAACGGGCGGTCCCAGAGCCACAGCGCGACCAGCTCCGTGCCGCCATTTTACGCAGGCCGGCCTTAATATGCGAGTGGTAGCGCTCAGCGCGACCAGTGTGGGTGGGGTGGGGGGGGGAGGAGGGAGAGTCAGGGTCAGCGCTCTTTCATGCACGCACGGGGAAGAGCGCTTCAATTCCCCTGAGGCACGCTGCTGCCTCAGGGAGATTGAATCGATATCAAAAAAATCAAATAAATGGTTCAAAAATGAATTTAAACATGTCACATGACAGCGTCACATGAGACGGGACATGTTTTGATGTGTAGGAAAATAATTTCATTTATTTAATAAAAGCTCGAGGAAGCCTCATCCCGCTCGTGGATGAGGTTTCCTAAAAAAAACGCAAAAGCCGCTTGGCCTTTTCACCTCCCCACCAACCGTAAGGTTGGACAGGCAGTGTTAATGACGACTTCAATTACTTTCCTAATGGCCTTAATAGGCCGTTTACATGTCAGCGGGCGCGCCGCTGACTCTGGCGAAATATCGCAGGACTGCGTAGTGACAACAGGACACACGCCCAAAGTCATCACGCGTCATTTTACACGTCGGCATGTCGGGTCCACCCCAGCACGCCAACTGAAAAATCCTGGCCTGCCTGTAGGCTGGGCGCGAAATCCCAGAGGATTTCTTGATGAGTAGTTAAGCTGAGAGAGTTAAGGATTCATCCAGTGCCGTTATTTTAATTTAATAAGACCATAAGACATAGGAGCAGAAATTAGGCCATTCGGCCCATCGAGTCTGCTCCGCCATTCAATCATGGCTGATAAGTTTCTCAACCCCATTCTCCCGCCTTCTCCCCGTAACCTTTGATCCCCTTACCAATCAAGAACCTATCTATCTCAGTCTTAAATACACTCAATGACCTGGCCTCCACAGCCTTCTGTGGCAATGAATTCCATAGATTCACCACTCTCTGGCTAAAGAAGTTTCTCCTCATCTCTGTTCTAAAAGGTCTTCTCTTTACTCTGAGGCTGTGCCCTCGGGTCCTAGTCTCTCCTACTAATGGAAACATCTTCCCCACGTCCACTCTATCCAGGCCTTTCACTATTCTGTAAGTTTCAATCAGATCCCCCCTCATCCTTCTAAACTCCATCGAGTATAGACCCAGAGTCCTCAAACGTTCTTCATATGTTAAGCCTTTCATGCCTGGGATCATTCTTGTGAACCTCCTCTGGACCCTCTCCAGGGCCAGCACATCCTTCCTGAGATACGGGGCCCAAAATTGCTCACAATATTCTAAATGTGGTCTGACCAGAGCTTTATAAAGCCTCAGCAGCACATCCCTGCTTTTATATTCTAGTCCTCTCGAAATAAATGCCAACATTGCATTTCCCTTCCTAACTACCGACTCAACCTGCAAGTTAACCTTAAGAGAATCCTGGACTAGGACTCCCAAGTCTCTTTGCACTCCAGATTTCTGAATTCTCTCCCCATTTAGAAAATAGGCTATGCCTCTATTCTTCCTACCATAGTGCATGACCTCACATTTCCCCACATTGTATTCCATCTGCCACTTCTTTGCCCATTCTTCTAACCTGTCCAAATCCTTCTGCAGCCTCCCCACCTCCTCAATACTACCTGTCCCTCCATCTATCTTTGTATCACCTGCAAACTTAGCCAGGATGCCTTCAGTTCCTTCATCTAGATCATTAATGTATAAAGTGAAAATTTGTGGTCCCAACACTGACCCCTGCAGGACTCCACTAGTCACCGGCTACCATCCTGAGAAGGACCCCCTTATCCCCACTCTCTGCCTCCTGCCAGACAGCCAATCTTCTATCCATGCTAGTACGTTACCTCCAACACCATGGGCTCTTATCCTACTGAGCAGACTCCTGTGCGGCACCTTGTCAAAGGCCTTCTGGAAGTCTAAGTAGATAACATCCATTGGCTCTCCTTTGTGTAACCTACTCATTACCTCCTCAAAGAATTCTAACAGATTTGTCAGGCATGACCTCCCCTTGATGAAACCATGCTGACTTTGCCCGATTTTACCATGCACTTCCAAGTATTCTGAAATCTCATCCTTAATAATGGACTCTAAAATCTTACCTACGTCCAAGGTCAGGCTAATCGGCCTGTAATTTCACGTCTTTTGCCCCACTCCCTTCTTAAACAGGGGGGTTACATTAGTGATTTTCCAGTCCTCTGGGACCCTCCCTGACTCCAGTGATTCCTGAAAGATCACCACTAATGCCTCCACTATCTCTTCAGCTATCTCCTTCAGAACTCTGGGGTGTAATCCATCTGGTCCAGGTGATTTATCCATCTTTCAATTTTCCTAGCACCTTCTCCTTGGTAATGGCCACCATACTCACCTCTGCCCCCCGACTCTCTTGAACTTTGGGGATGTCACTCGTGTCTTCCACTGTGAAGACTGACGCAAAGTACCTATTCAGTTCCTCCACCATTTCTTTGTTCCCCACTACTGCTTCTCCAGCGTCATTTTCCAGCGGCCCAATGTCCACTTTTGCCTCTCTCTTACCCTTTATATATCGAAAAAAACCTCTTGCAATCTTCTTTTTTATTACTGGCTTGTTTACCCTCATATTTAATCTTCTCCCTCCTTATTTCTTTTTTAGTTGTCCTCTGTTTTTCTTTGTAGGCTTCCCAATCCCCTGGTTTCCCACTGCTCTTCGCCGCATTGTATGCTTTCTCTTTAGCTTTTATGCTGTCCCCGACTTCCCTTGTCAGCCATAGTTGCCTCGTCCTCCCTTTAGTATGCTTCTTCTTCCGAGGGATGAATTTTTGCTGTGTCTCACAAATTACTCCCAGAAACTCCTGCCATTGCTGTTCCACTGTCTTTCCTGCTAGGCTCATCTCCCAGTCAATTCTGGCCAGCTCCTCCCTCATGCCTCTGTAGTTGCCTTTATTCAACTGTAATACCGTTACATCTGATTCCAGCTTTTTCCTCTCAAATTGCAGCGTAAATTCTATCATATTATGGTCACTTCCTCCTAAGGGTTCCTTCACCTTAAGCTCCCTTATCAAATCTGCCTCATTACACATCACTAAATCTAGAATTGCCTGTTCCCTAATGGGCTCCACCACAAGCTGCAATAAGCTTATTGGTTGTGAATGTTCTCATATAAAGATTGTCTATGTTCCTATGAATTGGTTCCAAAAATCAATTTTCAGTATTTAGCACTTTATTGAATAAATTGACAATATGATTTTAAAACTCTTGCATAGCCAGTCACAAGAAAATAAAAATCTATTAAAAGTTTCAGCCCAATGTCCTGCCATTTTAAATGAAGAATCGTGGTAAATTACACAAATTGACCTTAACATTACTCATAGTAAGTTATGCATTTTAAATACACTAATAAGACCATAAGGCATAGGAGCAGAAATTAGGCCATTCGGCCCATCGAATCTTGAAAAAATGCCAAGTTTTAATTCAGTCCCAGAAAATAACTAAAACATTTTGCATTTATATAACCCCTTTAATGAAGCCAAACATTTTGTGGTGCTTTATATGAGCATTTGCAGGCTAAATTTGAGACTGAGCCTCAAAATGATATCGGGGCAGTTTGGTCAGAGGGAAGTTTTAAGGAGTGTCTTGGAAGGAGGAGAGGAAGAGAGAGGTGGAGAGGGAGAGAGAATTAGGGGGGAGTTCCAGATCTTAGCGGATAGGTAGCTGATGGGACAGCAGCCAATGGGAGAGCGACGAAATTTGGGATTGCCCAGAAAGGCCAGAATTGAAGGAATAGAGAGATCTTAGAGGGTTGTCCATCATATTATCCAACTAACATCTGAAATAATTAAAATGGTTGCGGTCTTAATACCGTATTTCAATATCTAAGGGATATATATCTCTACCATCTGAAACATAGCTCAGGATCAGGTAGCTTGTGTCAAAACAAAAATAAAAATATCTGGAAAAACTCAGCAGGTCTGACAGCATCTACGGAGAGGAACACAGTTAATGTTTTGAGTCCATATGACTCTTCAACAGAACTAAGGAAAAATAGAAAAGAGGTGAAATATAAGCTGGTTTAAGGTGGGGGGGTGGGACAGGTAGAGCTGGATAGCGGGCCAGTGATAGGTGGAGATAACCAAAAGATGTCATAGAAAAAAGGACAAAGAGGTGTTGAAGGTGGACACCTCTTTGTCCTTTTGGTTATCTCCACCTATCACTGGCCCTCTATCCAGCTCTTCTACCTGTCCCACCACCCCCCCGCCTTAAACCAGTTTATATTTCACCTCTTTTCTATTTTTCCTTAGTTCTGTTGAAGGGTCATACAGTCTCGAAACGTTAACTGTGTTCCTCTCCACAGATGCTGCCAGACCTGCTGAGTTTTTCCAGGTATTTTTATTTTTGTTTTGGATTTCCGGCATCCGCAGTTTTTTGCTTTTAGCGTGTGACAAAGGTTGCAAATGAGCAGATTCCCCAGCAATAGTTTAAAAAGCACAGATGATCAATATTGCCAGTTTCTATAATCTCACCTCATTCATACCTCCCTCTGGGACTTTCTATATCAGGATCAATTTTGAAAGAGACATGAGACCCTGGTGTAAATCAAAAGTCAGAACCACATCAGCTCTTTTCCATGATGATGAAAGCAAAATACTGCGGATGCTGGAAATCTGAAATAAAAACAGAAAATGCTGGAAGAACTCAGCAGGTCCAACAGCATCTGTGGAGAGAGAAACAGTTAGCGTTTCTAGTCCATATGGCTCTTCTTCACAGCTCCCCGGACCTGCTGAGTTTTTCCAACAGTTACTGATTTTATTTCATCCCTTTTGCACTTTGCTATATTTGTAAACCATTGTACAAATTTTCGTCATGTAAATTGAAATAAATTGTTAAGAGTGACCATCCAGCTTGGTTTGACAATCCCAGATACCGAAACCAAACTCTTCCTTGGATACTTTGCACTGAACGGAATCGAAACATGTTGCGAAAACAATTTGATACAAAATGTTTTAAGAATTTGACGTAACTAAACGCTTCCTGTCCTATTTCTCAAATCTGAATTGCCTGTACAACATTTTTATACACGAGTTAATTTCCCATGATTTTTGCACATGACTATCCATGAAATAGGAATCAGTTGCTTCCGTTTGAGAGGCCAGGCATGACCTCATCTTAGCATCTCATCTGAAGGATTGAATCTCTGACAATGCAGCATTCCCTCAGTACTGCACTAGATTATCAGCCTGGCTTTTGTACTCAAGTCTAAATCATTGATATGGATTGTAAAGTAGCTGAGGCTGAAGCAGTGATCATTGTGCCCCTCCCCCACCAATTTAAAAAAATGGTTGGACCTGTAGTGAGTTGGAGGGGTGTAGTGTGAGGGCAGGACTGGGACAGATAAAGGTCCTTTCTCCACACATTGCCTTGGGAGTCAATGAACAGAAGGTCAGGTACCTGGGAGATACTGGCTGATATCAGAGGGAAATGGCGACATCACTTTGATGATCAGCAGTTACAGAGGCTTGGCAACAGGCGCCTACAATTCACACCTGATAACCACTTCATGTGCGGCATTTGGGGCAGAACCTGCCCCTCATAGATTGGTCTCTTCAGCCATCAGCAAGCATGCGCGATATGAAGCCACCCCCATCCGCAATGGATCCGATTTACTGCATTTCCATTATCTTACACAGACGGAAGGATGCCGACAACGACCTGGCCAATATTCATCCCTCAATCAACATCACTAAAACAGACGATCTGGTTATTATCGTATTGCTGTTTGTGGGATCTTGCTGTGTGCACACTGGCCCCTGTGTTTCCTATATCATAACAGTGGCTGAATTTTGCAAGCCCTTCATTGGCTGTAAATAAAGCGCTTTGGAAAGTACTGAGGTGGGGAAAGGTGCTGTATAAATACAGGGTTTTCTTTCCTTCTTTCTCTAAAAAAGCAAAAATGAAATAAGGAAAAAGAAAATATGCTCCATGGATGTAGATTCGGGTTGCTATGCGTCCAGGATTGCCCTGGAGTGTCCAGGAATTAAAGATTAATCTCTGTGCACTGCTGTGAACAACCCAGGGGAAGAAACCATAGCAACGGAAAAAAAATATTTTTAAAAATTTTCTTTGAACATTTTTGCCTGTCAGTCATAAAGGTAGTGAAGATGAGAATTAAAAAAAAACTGTTTGACTGCCAATCAAGAATCATCCAATCAGGTAATGAGGAGTCTGGTCATGTTCTGATTGGATGTGGGAAGGTGGGACACCACAAGGGGAGGCATGTTGGGCGCCGAATGGCGGGGGTGTGGAGGTGGGGCGGTCGGAGGCAGAAGGTCATGTGATCAAACCTCCAACCAGAGTTGGCAGCCTTATGGTAGATGCACACAACTCCTCTCCATCCCTCTGGTATGAATGGTAACACTATTCTGTCATAACTCTCTACTCAGTGTCTCTGCTAACTTGAGCTGCTAACAGTGCAAATTAATGTCACCTTGTGTAATTTAATTTTTGTATGTAAAATCTGATGTGAGCTCTAACAGTTTGTCATTGTTGATTAGGGCTGGTTTGCTGTCAAAGGGCTGTTTTGGATATCAGTGCATGATGGGTCCATCTGTCCATCCTCCCAGATAGCACAGCTGTGCAAAACAGACGCTATTTGCTTTACTCGGCTAATTATATATTTACATTGCAAATTAAGTACAGCAATGTAGCAACCACAGAGGCATGAGGGAGGAGCTGGCCAGAATTGACTGGGAGATGAGCCTAGCAGGAAAGACAGTGGAACAGCAATGGCAGGAGTTTCTGGGAGTAATTTGGGAGAAACAGCAAAAATTCATCCCTCGGAAGAAGAAGCATACTAAAGGGAGGACGAGGCAACCATGGCTGACAAGGGAAGTCAGGGACAGCATAGAAGCTAAAGAGAAAGCATACAATGCGGCGAAGAGCAGTGGGAAACCAGGGGATTGGGAAGCCTACAAAGACCAACAGAGGACAACTAAAAAAGAAATAAGGAGGGAGAAGATTAAATATGAGGTTAAACTAGCCAATAATATAAAAGAAGATTGCAAGAGTTTTTTTGGATATATAAAGGGTAAGAGAGAGGCAAAAGTTGTCATTGGGCCGCTGGAAAATGACGCTGGAGAAGTAGTAGTGGGGAACAAAGAAATGGCGGAGGAACTGAATAGGTACTTTGCGTCAGTCTTCACAGTGGAAGACGCGAGTGACATCCCCAAACTTCAAGAGAGTCGGGGGGCAGAGGTGAGTATGGTGGCCATTACCAAGGAGAAGGTGCTAGGAAAACTGAAAGGTCTGAAGGTGGATAAATCACCTGGACCAGATGGATTACACTCCAGAGTTCTGAAGGAGATAGCTGAAGAGATAGTGGAGGCGTTAGTGGTGATCTTTCGGGAATCACTTGAGTCAGGGAGGGTCCCAGAGGACTGGAAAATCATTAATGTAACCCCCCTGTTTAAGAAGGGAGTGGGGCAAAAGACAGGAAATTACAGGCCGATTAGCCTGACCTCGGTCGTTGGTAAGATTTTAGAGTCCATTATTAAGGATGAGATTTCAGAATACTTGGAAGTGCATGGTAAAATTGGGCAAAGTCAGAATGGTTTCATCAAGGGGAGGTCATGCCTGACAAATCTGTTAGAATTCTTTGAGGAGGTAATGAGTAGGTTACACAAAGGAGAGCCAATGGATATTATCTACTTGGACTTCCAGAAGGCCTTTGACAAGGTGCCGCACAGGAGTCTGTTCAGTAAGATAAGAGCCCATGGTGTTAGAGGCAAGGTACTAGCATGGATAGAAGATTGGCTGTCTGGCAGGAGGCAGAGAATGGGGATAAGGGGGTCCTTCTCAGGATGGCAACCGGTGACTAGTGGAGTTCCACAGGTGTCAGTGTTGGGACCACAACTTTTCACTTTATACATTAATGATCTAGATGAAGGAACTGAGGGCATCCTGGCTAAGTTTGCAGGTGATACAAAGATAGGTGGAGGGACAGGTAGTATTGAGGAGGCGGGGAGGCTGCAGAAAGATTTGGACAGGTTAGGAGAATGGGCAAAGAAGTGGCAGATGGAATACAACGTGGGGAAGTGTGAGGTCATGCACTTTGGTAGCAAGAATAGAGGCATAGACTATTTTCTAAATGGGGAGAGAATTCAGAAATCTGGAGTGCAAAGGGACTTGGGAGTCCTCGTCCAGGATTCTCTTAAGGTTAACTTGCAGGTTGAGTCGGTAGTTAGGAAGGCAAATGCAATGTTGGCATTTATTTCGAGAGATCTAGAATATAAAAGCAGGGATGTGCTGCTGAGGCTTTATAAGGCTCTGGTCAGACCACATTTAGAATATTGTGAGCAATTTTGGGCCCCGTATCTCAGGAAGGATGTGCTGGCCCTGGAGAGGGTCCAGAGGAGGTTCACGAGAACGATCCCAGGAATGAAAGGCTTAACATATGAGGAACGTTTGAGGACTCTGGGTCTATACTCGATGGAGTTTAGAAGGATGAGGGGGGATCTGATTGAAACTTACAGAATACTGAAAGGCCTGGATAGAGTGGACGCGGGGAAGATGTTTCCATTAGTAGGAGAGACTAGGACCCGAGGGCACAGCCTCAGAGTAAAGGGAAGAACAGAGATGAGGAGAAACTTCTTTAGCCAGAGAGTGGTGAATCTATGGAATTCATTGTCACAGAAGGCTGTGGCGGCCAGGTCATTGAGTGTATTTAAGACCGAGATAGATAGGTTCTTGATTGGTAAGGGGATCAAAGGTTACGGGGAGAAGGCGGGAGAATGGGGTTGAGAAACCTATCAGCCATGATTGAATGGCGGAGCAGACTCGATGGGCCGAATGGCCTAATTTCTGCTCCTATGTCTTATGGTCTTATGGTTTTCAGTGTTGTCACTGAGAGGGCTACATCATCAGCTATGCCCCAGTGAGTAGCACTCTTGCCTCTGTAGCAGAAGGTTGTGGGTTCAAGTCCTACTCCAGAGACTTGAGTGTAAAAATCTAGAATGACACTGCAGTGTAGTTTGGAGGAGTGCTCCACTGTCAGAGGTGCTGCTTTCGATGAGATGTTATACTAAGACTCAGCCTGCCCTCTCAATATTGTCATGATCTTGGTAGAGACAATAACTTTCTTTTCAAGAAGTAACCACCATTCAAGATCCCAGCTATTTACTAAAAGAATAAAGCCACAAAATTCCACGGTTTAAAACAGAAGAAGTTTTACTATACAAGAGTCAACAAAGCAAACACTAAATATTAAGATAAAAGCAAAAAAACTGCGGATGCTGGAAATCCAAAACAAAAATAAAAATAAAAATACCTGGAAAAACTCAGCAGGTCTGACAGCATCTGCGGAGAGGAACACAGTTAACGTTTCGAGTCCGTATGACTCTTCAATAGAACTAAGGAAAAATAGAAGAGAGTGAAATATAAGCTGGTCCCACCCCCCCTTAAACCAGCTTATATTTCACCTCTCTTCTATTTTTCCTTAGTTCTGCTGAAGAGTCATACCTACTCAAAACGTTAACTGTGTTCCTCTCCGCAGATTCTGTCAAACACTAAATATTGTCTATCCTGTACTCTAGAATTAATATGAGTTAAACACAAGTTAACAGGCAAATTGTGATTGAATATAAACTATAGGTTGCACGTTAAAAGGCAGACACAACTAAGACAGATCTTAAAAATTAGCTCAGCAGTCCACTCAGTTTTAGGAATCACATTCAGTCACAAAACCCTTCAAGCTCGTGTCTTCCTAACGAGGAATTTCAGCTCCCCACTCGCCTTCTAGGAGCTAGTTTGCTCCTCAGCCAACAGCGGTGCACAACTAACCCAGGTTCCATGGGCACGACCTTCACTACAAATGGCACATGTCCTGCTGAAATTATTCAGGTTGGTCTCTGCCTTCTTTAGTTTGCCTGTACTGCCCAGATGACTCATCAACTGCTACTATTCAGCTTGGGCTGACTTGTATCCTTTTATATCTTTTAAACAGTTTACCAAAAGTTTTACTTTCCAAACCCTCAGTTTGTTGTGTTTCCTTAGAAATTTGCGGGGTTGGCTTCCTTTCTATGTTTACCTCTTCTGTTCCCCTTTCTGTTCCCATTTCAGTTCAGTTTCTGTTTCAGCTAGGGCCTGCCTCAAAAGCTACAAATCAAATTTAAATACACCGGTTCCCTCTCAATATGAGTGTTTAAACAGACAGAACACAAGCGCTAGGCAATGACCATCTCCAACAAAAGAAAATCTAACAACATTCAATGGCATTACCATCGCTGAATCCCCCATTATTAACATCCTGGGGGTTACCATTGGCCAGAAACTGAACTAGACCAGCCATATAAATAATGTGGCTACAAGGGCAGGTCAGAGGTTAAGAATCCTGTGGTGAGTAACTCACCTGCTGACACCTCAAAGCCTGTCCACCATCTCCAAGGCACAAGTCAGGAGTGTGATGTAATACTGCCCACTTGCCTGGATGAGTGCAGATCCAACAACACTCAAGATGTTCAACACCATCCAGGACAAAGCAGCCCACTTGAATGGCACCCCATCCAACACCCTCAACTGCCACTCTCTCCGCCACAAACACACAGTCACAGCAGCATGTGCCATCTACACAATGCACTGCAACAGCTCACCAATGCTCCTTCGACACCACCTTCCAAACCCACGACTTCTACCACCTAGAAGAACAAGTGCAGTGATGCATGGGAACACCACCACCTGGAAGTTCCCCTCCTAGTCACACACCATCCTGACTTGGAAATATATCGCCGTTCCTTCACTGTCACTGGGTCAAAATCTTGGGATGGGCAACAATTGTTGGCCTAGCTAGCGACATCCGCATCCCATGAACGAATAAATAAAAGAAACATATCCAATGAACATAAGGAGGAATCCTACAGGAGATAGTTCTGGTTCTGCTTAATTGTTCTCCTTCGAAAGTCAATTAATTCCTTTGAAAGTCAATCTAGGTTCCATTGAGCATCAAAGTAATGATTGGTGTTTTTGCCATTAACACAATAAGAATAAATTCTCTGGAACCTTGGCAGTTAGCCGAATACAGTTATAGGCCAGGAATTACCGTGAAGCTGCTCCGGCTCCACCAACACAACTCCGGTTCAGTTACAATGGAAGTCCCTAAGTCACACACATCAGAAGATCAGATTGTGAGGTGCACAATTCATTTTTTAGGCTTATAAGATGCCTGAGTCAGCTTGTTTTTGCACTTTTCCCTGCAGACTTGCTAGTTGACCCAGCCGGCTCAGTTACAGAACACAGGGCTGCAGAACAACATGGTCTAAAGTATAACTTCACTCCTGGGGCAAAATGTTTAGCTCGGAGAGAGGGCACACGCCCAACCCACTCGAGCGTGAAATGATGGCGCGTTGACATCGGGCAAGCGTCCCGTCAACGCGCAGTCGCGCGGTAGTTCAGTCGGCGGGCACGCACTGGAGTCAGCAGGGCACCCACCGCCAATTAAAAAGCCTGGTAAGGCCATTAAAGAATCAATTAAGTTAAATTTTTCGCTGCCCGCCCAACCTTACAGTTGGCGGGCAGGTGAAAAGGCCAAGGGGCCTTGGCACTTTTTTTTTGGAAACCTCATTCACGGGCAGATAAAAATGTTAAATTTTAATTAATAACATGTCCCTGCTCGTGTAACAGAGTCACATGAGGGGACATGTTTGATTGCATTTTTCAAATGTTTTTTTTAAGACGCTTTATCTCCCTGAGTCAGCTCCGTGCCTCAGGGGAATTTTCAAGCGCTCACTCGCGCGTATGTGCAAAGCTCACACTCACCCTCCTCCCCCCCCCTCCCGGCCCACACACACAGACGGTGCTGAGCGCTGCCGCTCGTGTTTCATGCTGAACTGGCCTTAATTTTCCCGCCAGTGTGAAATCGCTCTCTGGCCTCAATCGCGGGCGGTGATCGGCTTCCCCACCGTCCCCACCGAGCCCACCCAACATGCCGCAATTCTGCCCCTAGATTCAAAACATCCGATTCATCAGGTGGAATCTATGAACCAACATCATTTTACTAACAGTCTCTGTCACAATACAAATAGCAGGAGAATTAATTATTAATGATTACAATAAAGTAACTGTATATTTAATATCGATGAAAGCAGAATTACCTTGGCTTTACTTATTCACAACGTAATGAAGTCGAGTTCTATGTTCATAATTACATTTCGGCATGGGGAACACCAGGCCCCTTCATTTCCCCAAATACCAGGGAGCTTTGAATCCACAGGTTCCCCACCTGGAAGCCGGCCGGACTGACAGGTTTTGAGTCCCTGTTGGATGGGGACTGCTCCAGAGGAGGAATTTCAGGAGCAGGAGGGAGCTGCTGATTGGTGCAGAGGTTGCGAGGTTGGGTGGGGTGGTTGGAGATTCAGTGGATGATCTCAGGGAGAGAGGTTGGGGACAGCGTTGGTGGAGAGGGTGGGTGATTACAGAGGTCTGCCTGATCGTGGTAGGCAGGAACTGTGGTTTTGGGAGCATCTGATGGTGGGGCTTGTGCCCAATTGTACGCTGGGGACGTTCTGACTGTCAGGGACAGGTTTCCAAAACCCCATCTGTCTCTGTGAAAACCAGGTGAGATTTTAATATCCCAGCTGACCCAGCTCACCTGTTTGACCAGGGAGGGGGTTGGGGTTAGAATTCCTCCTCTGCGTTCACAGTTTATTATAACATATCACAGGTTACTAACAGTATTGAGGCCATGCATCTGTGACACAATCATAAAATGCACATAACCTCCTCCTGTCACAGTGGATTGGTTGCTATGGCGCTTGGCTGTTTTGTTTGCCTCTGGGGTGTTCAGGCATCTCATCCTGTTCCTAGTCTTGGTTAACCTTGCATGTATCTTTTTCCTTGTACTGACACTCTACTCCTTCTGTCTGTGCTCAGTGTGTTAAGCCGGACAGTCATGCTACCGTTCTGTTTGATTAAACACAACCTTTCTTGACCTTCTTAAATTACAATCTCCAAAAGCTCCTTTTAAATTTATAATCTGCCCCAAAAATCTCTCTAAGATTCCTTGCCCCTGTGTGAATCATTTAATTTGGATGGGCAGAATGTGGCTTCAAATGTCAGTAACTAAAACCAGGGGAATACTGGGGCTCACTTTCACCTGGTCAAGTCAGTATGAAGGGGTCAGTTGAGGTTCAGTGGGTAGCACGCTCACAAACGTGTCAGTGAGTAGTGGGCTGGGGTCCCACAACCTGAGAATCTAGGTTGCCAGTTCAGCGCAGTGCAGCGCTGACGGAGTGCTGAACAGTTGAGCTGGTGGCTTTCGGGTGAGAAAGCACTTCAGAATGACCTGGGGCAGGATTTTCCCATCGGCGATTGGGCGAGGGGCCCCTCGCCGATGTGTAAAATGATTCAGGGTGACGTCAGGCGGAGCCCTCGCGCCCCATTTAAACTTTCAAGAAGGCGGGGGCAGCAAAATCAGCTGCGCGCCCGCCGACCTGTGTTATTAAAACAATTAAATGACCTGCCCATCCAACCTTAAGGTCGGCGGGCAGGCCAGGAGCCCCAGCGGGAAGCAGAACAACCATGAAACCTCATCCACGGGCGGGATGAGATTTCATGTTAGGTTTGAAAAATTTTAATAAAGTTTTTTTGGAAATTATGAACATGTCCCAACTCATGTGACATTGTAAGGGGAATTTTTTTAAATCTATTTTTAATATTGTTGAAAGTAGAGGTGATCTCCCTGAGGCTGCACTTAGCCTCAGGGAGATGAGTGCGCTGTTTTGTGCACATGTGTGAAAGGGCACACTCTCAATTTTAGGCTTCCCCCCCCCCGCCCGCACAGGGAGTGCACAGCGCTTCCCTGTGGACGTCATGCTGGGCGGGCCTTAATTGGCCCACCCACGTAAAATGGCGCCGCGCCTCCGATCGGGGGCGCCAATCGGAAGTGCGCCCGTACGTACCCACCCATCAACATCCCCCCCTCCGACAGGGGGAAAATTCAGCCCTATAAGTGCAAGCTTGTTTTTTAACTGAGGTTTTAAGACACACGTATTGGTTCCAAAGAAATACTGAAGGTGTCGTCATTCAGATGAGATATTAAACCAAGGCCTTACCTGCCCTCTCAGGTGGATGTAAGATGTCTCATGGCACCATTTTGAACAAGAGCAGGGGAGCTCTCCCTGGTGTCCTGGCCAATATTCATCCCTCAACCAACATCACTAAAACAGATTAGCTGGTCATTATTGCATTGCTGCTTGTGGGAGCTTGCTGTGCACAAATTAGATGCTGGGTTTCCTACATTACAACAATAATTACACTTCCAAAGTACTTCACTGGCTCTAATGTGCTTTGGGACATCATGGGCTGCATCTTCCGGTCGGTGAGTGGGTGTGGGGGTTGGAGTCTGTTCGCTGATGTGTAAAATGACACGGGGTGACATCCGGTGTGCGTCCCTGGCGGGGACATCACCCCGCGTCGTTTACATTTTCAGTTTGGCGGGCACGCAGCCAACTGTCAACGGCCCAATAAGGCCATTAAAAAAGTCATTAAGCTGATTAATGGACCAGCCCGTCCAACCTTAAGGTTGTCGGGCAGGTCAGGAGCCCAGGCGGCCTTCAGATAAAACATGAAACCTCATCCACGGGCAGGATGAGGTTTCATGAGGTTATTTAAATTTGTATGCGATGTCTAAATAAAAGAAATTGACACGTCCCAGCTCATGTGACACTGGCACATGAGGGGACACGTCAGTTTTTTTTTTTATCATCGTTATTCAATGTTTGATAGCTGAGCCGATCTCCCTGAGGCAGCACTTAGCCCCAGGGAGACGAGTGCGCTCTTTAGTGCGTATGCGCGAGAGACCGCACTCCCGGCTCAGGGAATCCTCCCCCCCTGTCTGCACAGGGAGCGCTCAGCGCTTCCTGGCACACTTCACGCCGGCTGGGCCTTAATTGGCCCGCCCACGTAAAATGGCGGCGCGCCCCCAACCGGGCCCACTCGTGCCCGCTTCTGCACAACCTCCCCCACCGGGGGGAAGGTCCTGTCCCATGAGGTCATGAAAGGTTCTATAAAAATGCAAGTCTTTCTTTAATGGGACGTAACAGTCTCTCAAATGGGGTCAATAGACTCACTGTCCCATTAACACCGTCGCTCCTTCTGCCACCATTTTTTTAAGGGGCCTTCCCTTAGATGCTGAACTCCTACTTGTTTCAGGCAGTTGGGCACAAATACTAATCGAGACCCCGTGACGTAGTTCAGATTCCAGTTTGAATTTTCCGGAATTCGCTGCTGTCACTGCCCAGGTGTCCTGGGGTTTGGGTGGCCTAACGTGATGGTACTTAAAAGATTCATTGCCGGCATCTTCAAAAACAATCCATAAAAGTTTCAGGATTATATTAATGAGCAGGATTGATTTTCTGAGCACCACAAAATTAACGCAAGCGCTGGTGAGAAGCCAATGATAAAACAAACGACAGGAACCAGTTCTCCACACATCTATGAAGGAAACCTCTCCAAGGTTTTTATTTGGGTAAAGATAATGGGCAATCTAGGAAATTGAGGGAATGAATTTTATACCAACGCTCACGCGATGCTCAGGAATATCCTCTCTCCATCCCCCAAGGTGACTGCCACATACACAGCTGGTCTAATATCTCCAGAGAGCAGCTCCCAGGGAGGCCTGAAGAGTTTCCTCCCCTGATAATGAAGAAGGACAATCCAGAATGTAATCGGCAGCATCCCATAATTCTCTCAATGGAGCAGGACAGCACAGAAGGGAGACCAAAGCACCAGCTCTGGGTAAGGCCAAAGGTTCAGTGATACTTTCCGACTCTGTTCGAACTTGCAGTGCATTTAAAGTGGCAGCTGGATAAGAACGTGAAAGAGAAAGGAACGGAAGGGTATGCTAATTGGAAGAGATGAAGTAGGGAGGGAGGAGGCTTGGGTGGAGCATAAACACCAGCATGGACCCGCGGTGCTGAATGGCCTGTGTCTGTGCTGTAAACTGTCTGTACCTCTGTACAGCGGACCCCAGATGGAATATAAAGCGCATTTCACACTCTTTCACGTGATTCAGTTCTTGGAGAGTTACTGGGCAAGATGTTTAGATGATGCTGGAATTTTACGGCCTATTGCAGCAATAGCTTGCACCTTTCAAGGTCAATGCCTCAAGAGTCTTTCTTTTCAGAACAAACTTTAAAAATTGTCAAACCTGCGGTGGAGGGGGGAGCATGGGAGGGTAGTCTTCACCTATATAAAAGCCATCAGCTGCTTTAAGATTGTCAGAACAGGTTGACAGAAGACTGCTCAGTGAGTAGCACACTCATCTCAAAGCAAGAGCTCATTGATTCAATCCCTACTCAAGAGACTTCAGCACAAAATGCAGGCTGACCCTTTCAGTGCAGTACTGAGGGAGTGCTACACTGCTGTCTTTCCATAATAAGACAATCTGAGGCCCGCCCTGTCCTCTGAGATTAACAGTACATATCCCATGGTATTACTTGAAGATGAGCAAATATATTCTCCTGCTATTTTGGCCAATAGTTATTCCTCAGCCAGCTAGCCACTTATCACATTGCTGTTGGTGGGAGTTTGCTGTGTGTGATCGCTTTCACTGTCCCTCCATTACAACACTGACTACACTTCAAAAAAAAGTACTTAACTGGCTGTAAGGAACTTTGAAATAAATGCAAGGGGTGGAATTTTATGGTCCTACTGAAGTCAATGGAATTTAGAATGGCTCACCGCATTTTACATTCCCATTCCCGGCTGTGACTGGGTCGTAAAATTCCAGCCAAGGTCTTTCTTTCTGATTAGCCGATATGGAATCCAAATGTGTTCATTTACAGCATACTCCACATACCCAAGAATAGAGAATTTGCTTCTAGGATGCCACCAGGGTTATGGCTGCCCCAGTCTACACAGGGATACCACTGGGGCTTAATAGCTGAACCTGCACAATGTACCAGCAGACAGCACAGGTAGAGACTGCAGACAGAAGCCCACTCCCACATTAGTACACGGTACCAATAATCCCAGCTGCCAATGTCAGGTCTACACTTGCAGGTCTAATTAATGGCCTAGGGTTGACGGGGAATCATCCTCCAATCCATGAAGCACTGTCTTCGGTACTGGATTCTGAAGTCTGTTACGATGACAAGACCTTCCATCTCCACATATCACCCAGGAGCAAATGGGGTCCCAGAGAAACACTGCTTGCCAATTATCGATTCCAACAAAGTATCAATCTTAATTCTTCTTTAATGTGACGCTTGTTTTAAATCAGCAGTTTTATGTTAATATAACAGTAAAACAAGTAGTACACAAAGCAGATATTAAAAGGAGGGGGAAATTGCACAGGGGACTACGGAATCTGCTAGTACAAGTCACTCATGGCCAGAACTCAATGCACCATCTCTAAAGGTGGAGGCAATGGTTAGTACACTCTCAGGCGGCTTCATTAATTATCCCATGGATCAGTTCTTCAGACCATCTGGATATCAAGCTTGGAATATTTAATGCTGACTGGATGCTCAGAAGTATTCATTCGTAGGATTACATGAACTATAATCACTTTGGCTTATAATTAGATAGCCCGTCATCAGCAGGAAAGGAAAAGTACAAACGTCAAACTCTGCTAATTAGTGCTAATGTGGATTAATCTGTCATAGGCCATTGTCAGGAAGTGTACCATTTCATCTGAGTCAAAACTACAGTTAGGTGTTTAGGTTGGAGAAGCTGGGGTTGGTCTCCTCGAAGAAGAGAAGGTTAAGGGGAGATTTGATAGAGGTGTTCAAGATCAGGAAGGGAGCAAACAGGGTAGAAAGGGGGAAACTGTTCCATTGGTGGAAGGGTTGAGAATAAGGGGACACACATTTAAAACGATTGGTAAAGTATCCGATGGCAACATGAGGAAAACTTTTTTACGCAGCGAGTGGTTAGGATCTGGAGCACACTGCCTGAGAGTGCAATGGAGGCAGGTTCAATCGTGGCTTTCAAAAGGGAATTAGATAAACATTTAAAGAGAAAAAAAAATTGCAGGGCTACGGGAAGGTCAGGGAAGTGGTATCGCTAAATTGCTCTAGCAAAGAGCTGGTAAGGGCTCGATGGGCCAAATAGCCTCTTTCTGCACTGTAACCATTCTACGATTCGATGCAAGTAAACAAGATGAACAGCAGACATCAGGAAACCTGATTTGGACAATTCTAGTATAATTTAAATGTAGCCCCTACACCTTCCTCTCGAATATGAGATTGCACGTAAAGCTAAACGTCATATTATGAGAGTGACAAAAGCAGCAAGGATTGGAGGATCCACATCCAACCCTTTGATTATTTCTTGTTTTATCTTTAAGGCTGGTAAATGGGCTTCAAATGGAAATAATTTGATAAGCTATTGGTAAACAAAATAAGAACAAGGCGCACGAATATAGTGAAACAAAAGCAGTGAAAAACTATTGGGGGAGTTTTCCGTGCCCACTGGAGACAGGCGTGTTCGGTGGCACGAGTGGACAATATGGCGAGATCCGTTTCATGACGGTGTGAAACCAGTTTGCGATTGTCCATTCAGCCCGTTGATGGCAGCCTGCATTTCCCGCCATTGAATGTCAGGAACCTCACTGTAATACATCTGCATATCATTCTGAGGCCAGCCCACCGGAACCATCCCCACTCCACAGGCTGGATCAACCACTCACATCGGCAGGAAAACAAGCCAACGTGTTTCACAACAGAATATATACGCTGTGCACCTGGCGAGCTGCACTTCACTCGGGACTTCGAGGTTTGTTTGCCTATCTTGCTTCGGGCAGCACTCACAGTCACCAGCGCCAGGCTTCACAGACAGCACCACATCACTTTTAGAGAGGCTCAAGGGAGGTCTCTACCCACCAGACCAGCCATATGTGGTTGGCTTTTCAATAAGACCATAAGATGTAGGAGCAGAAGTAGGCCATTCGGCCCATCGAGTCTGCTCCACCATTCAATGAGATCATGGCTGATCTGATAATCCTCAACTCCACTTTCCCGCCTTTTCCCCATAACCCTTGATTCCCTTACTGATTAAAAATCTGTCTATCGCAGCCTTGAATATACTTAATGACCCAGCCTCTACAACCCTCTGCGGCAAAGAATTCCACAGATGCGTTACCCTCTGAGAGAAGAAATTCCTCCTCATCTCTGTCTTAAATGGGTGACCCCTTACTCTGAGATTATGCCCTCTGGTCCTAGACTCTCCCACAATGGAAAACAATCTCTCAGTATCTACCCTGTCAAGCACCCTAAGAATCTTATATGTTTCAATAAGGTTGCCTCTCATTCTTCTAAACTCCAATGAGTACAGGCCCAACCTACTCAACCTCTCCTCATAAGAAAATCCCTCCATACCTGGGATCAACCTAGTGAACCTTCTCTGGACTACCTCCAATGCCAGTATATCTTTCCTTAGATAAGGGGACCAAAACTGTTCACAGTATTCTGGGTGTGGGCTAACTAGTGCCTTATATAGTTTTAGCAAGACTTAGCTATTTTTTTACTCCATTCCCTTTGAAATAAAGGCTAACATTCCATTTGCCTTACCTATTACCTGCTGAACTTGTATGCTAGCTTTTTGGGATTCATGCATGAGGACCCCCAAATCCCTCTGTGCTGCAGCTTTCTTCAGTCTTTCTCCATTTAAATAATATTCAGCTCCTCTATTCTTCCTGCCCAAGTGCATAACCTCACATTTTTCTACATTATATTCCATCTGCCAAGTTTTTTCCCACTCACTTAACCTGTCTACATCTCTCTGTAGACTCTTTGTGTCATCCTCACCACTTGCCTTCCCACCTTTTTTTTATGTCATCTGCCAACTTGGCAATAGTACATTCACTTCCCTCATCCAAGTCATTGATATATATTGTAAATCATTGTGGCTGCCCCCAGCACTGTTCCCAGACACTCCACTAGTTACAGGTTACCATCCTGAAAATGCCCCCCTTATCCCAACTCTCTGTCTTCTATCCATGCTAATATGGCTGCAGGGCTGGGGCTTGCTTGGGGCAAGGGGAGAGGTGACCTCAGGCAAGGGAAGAGGCTGCAGGATGAGAGCTGTACTGGGGAGGGAGGTAACATGCGGATCGATCTGTGCAAGTGGCCTCAAGATGGTGAGGGCTGAGGAGGCAGCCTCCAGAGGAGATGAGGCCAGATGGAAATGTGAGGGTTTGTGTGAGAGAGTGGGTAGTGAACTGGCAGTGAGTGAGATGCCAGTGAAAGCGTGATGGGTTGTGAGTGTGTGAGTTTAGAGTGATGAGATGGTTTCCTTACCCTGGCAGCACAGATGAGATCATTCGTCCTCTATCTGCACTGGATGGCCAACCTCTTCTGTGCAGCATTAACACTGATCACCACCGCCACTACCTCCCAAGCCGGAGTGCTAATGTTGCTGCCCCTCCTGCTGGCCGCAGTTGGGGTAGAGGACATTACAGCGGGCCTCCACGGTGTCCAAAAGGCACTCCAGGGGTGAATCACTAAACCTGGGGGGCTGCAGTCTTCTTGCCTTTCAAGGCCATGTCCTCTTTGCTGCAGCCCTGGGCTGGAATCACTGAGTGTGGCTGTACTTTAAATGTAGTGCCTGGCCTGATGAAGCAGTGAGGTGACAACATGGAGGGCGAATCAGAGCCTGCCCACCATCAAATGGAATTTCCCAGGAATGTATAATTAATGCGGGAGGATTGGGATGATACGGTGTGAGAAGCCACCATTGAGGCAGGCAGTTAAAACGTCGTTTTTCCCACCCGCTACCGGACTTAGTGCAAATTGGGGACAATTCCGCCCTCTACCAAGTCCAATAAGAGTCATATCAGATTCGAAACGTTAACTCTGTTTCTCTCTCCACAGATGCTCTCCACTGAGTAGATAGAGAGAAACATTTTCTTCTGATGGGGTAGTCTAGGACAAGGGGATATAATCTTTAAATCAGAACCAGGCAAAATTAGGAAACACCTCTTCACGCAAAGGATGGTAGAAGTGTTGAACTCTGTCCCAGAAAAGCAGTAGATTCTGGCTCAATTAATGATCTTAAAACAAAAATCCAAAATCTTTGCTTGACAAGGGTATTTAAGAATATGGAATCAAAGCAGATTAGTGGAGATGAGGTACAAATCAGCCATGATCTCACTAAATAATGGAACAGGTTTGAAAGACTGACTGGTCTCCTGTTCCTATGTTCCTCTGGTTGTAGTAAACTCTTTACTACAGATATACTCAAAGCCCAGTGACACCTGACAATCCAGGCAATAGAAAAAAGCTCAGTACTTTCTTCATATTTGCTCTTGGAATGTAGGTGACGCTGACAAGGTGACATTTATTGCCAGTTCCTAACTGCTTTGAGAAAGTTCACCTTGAGTAGCAATTATTTGTACAACTGAGTGGTTTGCTCGGTCACTTCAAAAGGACTTATGAAGCAATCACATTATGTGGATCATGTGTGGGTCAAACCGAGTAAAGTTAACACATTACAAAAATAAAAATACCTGGAAAAACTCAGCAGGCCTGGCAGCATCTGCGGAGAGGAACAGTTAACGTTTCGAGTCCGTATGACCCTTCAACAGAACTAAGTAAAAATAGAAAAGAGGTGAAATATAAGCTGGTTTAAGGGGGGGTGGGACAGGTAGAGCTGGATAGAGGGCCAGTGATAGGTGGAGATAGCCAAAATATGTCATAGACAAAAGGACAAAGAGGTGTTGAAGGTGGTGATATTATCTAAGGAATGTGCTAATTAAGGGTAGAAAGCAGGACAAGCAAGGTACAGATAGCCCTAGTGGGGGTGGGGTGAAGGAATCGAAATAGGCTAAAAGGTAGAGATAAAACAATGGATGGAAATACATTTAAAAATAATGGAAATAGGTGGGAAAAGAAAAATCTATATAAATTATTGTAAAAAAATCTTAACACATTCCCTTCCCTGAATGGTGTCAGTTAGCAACAGGGGTTAGCTACTTATAAAAGCCAAACTAATCACACCATGATACAGCATTAAAGGAGCTCACCCAGCTTCTGTCCAATTAGTCCCCTTCCCCTGATTTTTCCCCAAAGCCCTGCAAATGTTTCTCATGTTCTGGATATTTATTTAAAGAAATAAAAAGGCAGGAACTTATATTAATAGTGCATTCTACAAAGGATGTCCCAAAGTACTTGACAAACAATCGATTACATTCCAAGTTTAATTATGGTATTCATGTAGGAAATGTAACAGCCAATTTGCAGACAGTAATGGCCCAGAACCAGAAATATTTTCAATTGCTGTTTTTTTGGTTTGAGGGGTAAATATTGGTCAGCACACTGGGGGGACAGCTCCCTCAACTTCTTCAAGTAGTGCAGTGGAATCTGTTACAGCCTTCTGAGAGGGCCACAATACCATGGTTTGAAGTGAAGATTGGTTGGATATAGCATGGCCATCTCTGTAAAGATTTTTGTTATCCAAAGAGATTAAGGGATAAGGGGCAAAGGCATGCAGATGGAGTTAGGTTGCAGGTCAGCCATGATCTCATTGGATGGATGAATATGCTCGAGTGGCTAAATGACCTTCCCCTGTTCCTATGTTCCTATGTTCCCATGTTGACACGAAAGTTGGTCACTGACTACTTTCTGTTTTACCTTTAAGACAGGTAAACGTATCAATTGAATCATCGATGTACTATGATAAGCTGATGTAAATAGCATAAAAACAAGGAGCAAGATTACATTCTAACAATGAGATGAACAATTTTAAGCCAACTATCATTCTGCATAAACATTTTGCATCGAGCACACATCAATTAAACTGAACTGTATTACATCTGAAAGTATGGGCGTGCTCCAAACTACGATTAATTTTGTTGGAAGTGAATGACTCTGATGGGGACAATTCAGGTCAATTTCATATGAAAAATATATTATTTTGAAAATCAATCTAATGAAGATCAAAGACATATTCTTATATAGCGAAACATTAACCTTCCAGGGCACCACTTAGTTTGTACTCAATAGACACAACTGGAAAAATCTAATCAGTTTCCTGACATACCAATTGTTCCAGCTATATTTCAGAACTGCATGAAACATTGGAAAAATTGTATTAATGCCTCTTGAGAATCTATCAAATACTGTTTAATTTATTTATGTTTCCTCCAATGGAATTACTGTGACAGAGAAAAAATTGGTGCACAAGATCACATATCTTCATCTTTCAAACTAAATTTACAGAACAGTGGTATCATTATTTTCAGGTTTTTACACTCGATAGCCTCTTCCTCAGGTCCAAAATATTCAGCCATGACTGTAAATAGACCTTGCATCCCTTATAATGTGGAGTGCCCCCTCACCTGCCAATACCTAGTTGCACAACAGTGTGATTCAGAGACTGCACCTTATAACTCTTCATTCTATATTCCAGCTACTGGAGCTTTCTTCTAGACTGACAGAGCACTTTACAATAGATGGAGCACAGCTTCAGACCAGTTTCTGGATTGTTTACATAAAATAAGTGAACAAAGAGTGAGGTGTCACACAGCGAAAACATATGTACATGCCTCGGTCATGAAGAAACAACAGAAGTGCAACTTCTCTAAAAACCACACATGCCTTCTTCATCTGAACCATTTGAACTAAAGGTAATCTTTCTCATTGCCAATTTCACAGAAAGGGGAGAGGAAGAGCTGAGGGCCATGAAAAAAAGAGAGGGGAGAAAGGGGGCACAGATTAAGGCGACAGAAGCAGGCAGCAGAGAGGAAGAAAAAGAGAAGAGAGAGAAAATAAATAAATGTTCCTTGCCCTTAGAATTGCCCTTTTATGATTTATCTGACACAGCATGGTTACTTCACAAATACTGGATGAAGAAAATTAAGGCAACTATTATTGACAGCTACTTGGAGCTGGTGGTGTAGTGGTAATGTCACTGGATTAGTAATCCAGAGAGGACATGGGTTCAGATCCCATCATGGCAGCTGGTGAAATTTAAGTTCAATTAATATTAAATCCAATTAATAAAATCTGGAGTTGAAAGCTAGTCTCAGTAATAATGATCATGAAACTATAACTGATTGCTGTAAAAACCCATCTGGTTCACTAATGTCCTTTAGGGAAGGAAATCTGCTGTCCTTACCTGACCTGAGCTACATGTGATTCCAGACCCACAGCAATATGGTTGATTCTTAACTGCCCCCTGAAATGGCCTAGCAAGCTACTCAGTTCAAGGGCAATTAGGGATGGGAAACAAATGCTGGCCTTACCAGTGATGCCCACATTCCATGAAAGAATAAATAAATCAACAAATGTGCTCATTTTAACTAACTGAGCCCCAGTGTCTTCCCTTTCTTCAGAGTTATAGCATTAAACATCATCAACCAACACCTCAAAAACAGACTTTACCGGTGGTTGGATTGTGCTCAAACTAGCTGCTTCAGTCCCTACATTACAATAATCACACTTTCAAAGTACCTCATTTATAAAGAACTTTGGGATGTCCTGTGATTGTGAAAGGCGCTAAATGCAAGTTTTTCTGTCTTTCTTCCCTTCAGTAATGCCTCTTGTCGGTAAATGACCTGCCAGCAAGTACAGACCATCCAAGTGCATACAAAGGCTGACTTGCTTGCAGCATTTACAGAAAACTACCTCGGTGTGAATCCTCAGCTTCAGGAAAAGCAGCGGAAAGATTATATATTAATAAAAAGATGGATTGGCATCCAGGTACCTGGCAGGCTGCAGTGCTGCAATCAGCACGAAAGTATATTTAAACCATGCATTTCAGTAAACTAAATTGGTCAAGTTAGTTCAAGCAAATAAGCAATTTGCAACAGACCACACTGCCTTCAAGGCATTTTCCGAAGGTCAGGAATGGAGTGTCAGAGTGAAAATCAGAGAGATATGACAACACCAAGCTATAGATCACAGTCAACAAGCTGCTGGAATTTTCTCTTACACAATGCAGTATTAATATCATGGAATGCACCTGCACATCCCCATCTTAAAGAGATTTCGCTGACCTATTAGTAAATCGGGAGAATTCAGGAGCAATTTGAATCAAGGAAAAGATGTTGCTCCTCAGATTTTAATATCCAAAAATGTGCAAAATTTAAGCCAATGCCTTGAAATTGGGGTCTTTAAAATTAAAATCTGAACCCATGGCAAATTTGTACGGAATTCCCTTGCCCAATAGTTTAACGAAGGCACTAACCTGGTTATGGAGATAATCAATATTAGACATTAAGAAACCCAAGAAGGAATTCTTTAGTGAGAAAACTGTGAGAATGCGAAGGTGAAGAAAGGGCGACAAGGTGACAGATGGAGTACGCGGTGGAGATGTGTGATATTATTCACTTTGGTAGTAAGAATAGAAAAGCAGAATATTTTTAAAGGGCGTGAAACTTGTAAATGAAGATGTTCTGAGCGACTTGCGTGTACTCTTACAAGGAATATAGAAAGTTACTATGCAGGTGCAGAAAGCAATTAGGAAGACGATTGGCATGTTGGCCTTCATTGGAAAGGAATTGGGGCACAGGAATAAGGAAGCCTTGCTACAATTATACAGGATTTTGGTAAGACCACACCTGGAGTGCTATGTGCAGTTTGGTCTCCATGTTTAAGAAAGGATATACTTGCATCGGAGATGGTGTAGATAGTGAAGGTTCACTAGTTTCATCCCTGGGATAAGTGTGTTGTCCTTTTGTTGCCCTTGGGTGAGAAGCTGAGTAAACTGGGACCATATTCTCTAGCGTTTAAAAGAATGAGAGGAGATCTCATTGAAACATACAAGGTTGTAAAGGGGCTGGACAGGGTAGATACTGAAATGTTGTTTCCCCTGGCTGGGGAATCTAGAACACGGGGACACAGTCTCAGGATAAGGGGCCAATCATTTAGGACTGAGATGAGGAGAAATTTCTTCACTCAGAGAGTTGAAAATCATTTGAATTCTCTATCCCAGAGGATTGCAGGTGCTCCATCATCGAATATATATTTAAGGTTGCGATAGATAAATTTAGTCTCTGAGGGAATTAAGGGATATGGGAAGCAGGTGGGAAAGTGAAGTTGAGGCCAAGAACATAGGAACAGGAGTAGACTATTTGGTCCCTAGAGCCTGTTCCACTATTCAGTAAGGTCATGGCTGATCTTCTTGTGTTTCAAGTTCCACATTCCCATCTAACAAGGGTCAATTAATGATCATATTGGATAGGGGAGCATGTTCAAGGGGCTGTGTGGTCTTCTCCTCCTCCTATTTCTTATGTTCTTATGTTCTACGGAACTCACTGCCACAGGAGAATAGTACAGATACATTTAAAGCTAGAAAACGAAGAGAAGTATACGTTGATAGGGTGAGATGAAGAAGGCTGGGAGGAGGCTTCAGTGGAGTAGGAACCCCGGCATGGATCTGTCCATTGCCTGGTTCTGTGCTGTAAATTCTGTGTGCCTCGATATAACCTATTTAAAACAATCAGGTTAATGCCTTAGCTAAAATAGCAGGCAAATACCAGGATCGAGGATGATACAGAGCTAGTAGTGAAACTCTGTGTGGTACCGCCCACCCAACTCTACCACCTCATCCCTGGTGTGTCAGAACCTTGTGGGAATGGTCTCTGGG
This sequence comes from Cetorhinus maximus, assembly GCF_964194155.1. NCBI lineage: Eukaryota > Metazoa > Chordata > Chondrichthyes > Lamniformes > Cetorhinidae > Cetorhinus > Cetorhinus maximus. The sequence goes on along the minus strand of NC_135886.1, from coordinate 143,179,008 downwards.
GGATCTGAATAATAGTCAGTGAGCAGGAGTTTCCACCAGGCTCTTCCAAAGTTACAGCAACTTTGGGGGTGGGGGTGATGGGGGGAGGGGGGGTGATGGCAGAAGGGCATCTAGCACAAATTCACGAGAATGATAGCGTGGTTTAAAAAGATCAATAACGGGAACCAATCAGATCAAATTAGGGTTTCCAACTCTCCAGGGTTGACCCGGAGTCTTCAGACGTTAAAATTATTTTCATGGAACCAACCATCAGAGGCACGATGGGCTGAATGGCCTCCTTTGGTACTGTATCAATTGCTTCTAAAATCATTGGGCCATTAATAATGAGGTGTATCCACACATTCTTTTGAAGATTCATTTATTAGCAATATAAAACATTTTGGAGATGGGAGAAAAGGCATTTTACAGATTCAACCAATCAAGTAACGATGAATTCATGATGATGATTCATTTTCCAATGGAATCGAATTCTGCCAATAGGCGACTAATGAGAGGGGACAGTTGAGACAGGGCAGTTAGATTTGGGGCTCATATGATGAACCCTCCTGGAATGTGTTCAACTACAGTTGACTTGTGGAGCTGAAGAGGTTTTTTTCCAATCCTGCATTTGCTGTGTTGCATTGATTTTTTTGAATTTTACAATGATAGCACAGAAAGAGGCTCCTCAGTCCTTTCTGACCAAGCCAGTTGCTTGAAGGGTCTATCCAATTAGTCTCACTCCCCCGCTCTTTCCCATCACCCTAAAATTTGTTTTCCCTGAGAGTATTTATCCAACTCTTTTTTTGCAAATTATTATTGAATCTGCTTTCGCCACCCTTTCAGGCAGCACATTCCAGATCACTGGAACTCACTGTGTTCAAAAAATGTTTCCTCATGCTGCCGCTGGGTTTTTTGGCAATCACCTTATATCTGTCTCCTCTGGTTACTAATCCTCCTGCCACTGGAATCTGTTTCTTATTCGCGATGTAAAAACTGTTCAGCGCAGAAATGGGCAAACGCTCCCGACAGATCCAGGCTGGTGTTTCTGCTGCACTCAAGTCTCCTCCCACCCCTCTTCATCTCGCCCTATCAACATATCCTTTACTCGATTGGAGCTGTTGGGTCTGTTTCTGCAACACAACTTCTGTTTCCTCAACTCTGGAGTCGGGGTCAAAATCAGGTCAGCCATGACCTCATTGAATGGCAGAGCAGAATCGAGGGGCCAAGTCACCCTAGTCCTGCTCCTGATTGATATGTTCTTGGGTGCTGTAAGTACGATGTCACACCTCTATTAAATTTAACTTAACTTCCTTTCTTCATGGAGAAGAAACCCACCTTCGCCAATCTCTCCGCATTAATGACGTACCTCAGCCCTAGTACCGTTCTAGCAAATGTCTGCACTCTCTTCAAGGACTTGAATTGCAGCTGAGGCCTGAGCTGTGTTTTATAATGGATTAGCATAACCTCCTTGCTTTTGTACTCTAATCCTCCATTCATAAAACCAAGGAAACCAAGGATCCATATGCCTTTTTAATCAGCCTTCTCAACTTGTTCTGCCACCTTCGAAGATTTATGTACATACGTTCCCAGGTCTCTCTGTTCCTGCACACCTTCTAAAATGGTACTGGATATTTCGTGTTGCTTTTACTCAATCTTCCCACCAAAATGTTTCACTGCATAACATTTTCTCTGTCGCGTGTTTGTCCATTTCGCAAGTCCTTCATCCTGAAGTCTGCTACTGTCAGTATCATTATTCAGTACATTCCTGAGTTTCATATCATCTGCAAACTTATACCCAATTATCCAATTATTTTTTGCAAATTATTATTGAATTTGCTTTCACCACTGGCAGCACATTCCAGATCACTGGAACTCACTGTGTTCCCCGTACCCCCAAGTCCATGTCATTAACATATATCAGAAAGAGCAGTGGCCTTAATGTCAATCCTGGGGAATACTATTGTATACCTCCCTCCCTCCAACCATTCACCACTACTCGCTGCTTTCTAATCCTTCATCAATCTTATATCTTTGTTGCTGATTTAAATTTAATAACACCATGTGCTCAGTTGTAAAGGCCACTCAAGACATAACTGCAACTTCCATGGAATAGAAGTCTTTTATACACACATAATAAAAAGGTATTTATAGAATAGATGGAGCCAAACAGAAACAAAAAAGGTCTTCCTGAGGAGGCAGAAGGCATGGCTGAGGTAGTGAGTATACTGCGTCTGTCTTCACTAGAGAACAGGATGTTGCCAATGTAGTAGTGAAGGGCAAGGTAGTACTGATAACATAGAAATGGATAAAGAGGATGACAATTCTCAAAGTAGAAAGATCATTCCTTTAATCCCATGGGCATTAATTTGGCTAATCTGCCTAGCTAGGCTAACCAGTCTATCATGCAATAATGCCCAAGGCAACTGGGAAGAGTCAGCATGGTTTTGTGAAAGGAAAATCATGTTTAACCAATTTATTGGAGTTTTTTGAAGGAGTAACATGCGCAGTGGATAAAAGGGAGCCTGTAAATGTACTGTACTTATTGTACTACTGGATTTCTAGAAGGCATTTGATAAGGTGCCACATTAAAGATTATTACGGAAAATAAAAGCGCATGGTGTAGGGGGTAACATATTAGCATGGATAGAAGATTGGCTGGCTGACAGGAAGCAGAGAGTATGCATAAATGGGTCTTTTTCTGATTGGCAGGATGTGATGAGTGGAGTCCCACAGGGGTCTGTACTGGGGCCTCAACTTTTTACGATTTACATCAATAACTTGGATGAAGGGAGTGAAGCCGTGGTAGCTAAATTTGCAGATGACACAAAGATAGGGTAAGTAAGTGTATGTGAAGAGGACATGAGGAGGTTGTTGATGGATATAGATAGGTTGAGTGAGTGGGCAAAGATCTGGCAAATGAAGTTTAATGTGGGAAAATGTGAAGTTGTTCACTTTGGCAGGAAGAACAAAAAAGCAGAGTATTACTTAAATGGAGATGGCTGCATAATTCTAAGGTGCAGAGAGATCTAGGTATTCAAGTACATGAGTCGCAAAAAGTTAGTATGCAGGTACAGCAAGTAATTAAGAAGGCTAATGGGATGTTATCCTTTATTACGAGAGGGATTGAACATAAAAGTAAGGATGTTATGCTTCAGTTACACAGGGCATTGGTGAGACTGCACCTCGAATACTGTGTGCAGTTTTGGTCTCTTTATTTAAGAAAGAATGTAAATATGTGGAGGTGGTTCAGAGGAGGTTTACTAGATTGATACCTGGAATGAATGGGTTGTCTTATGAGGAAAGGTTGGACAGACTGGGCTTGTTTCCACTGGAGTTTAGAAGAGTGGGGGATGATTTGATTGAAGTATACAAGATCCTGAATGGTATTGACAAGATGGATGTCGAAAGGATGTTTCCTCTTGTGGGTGAGTCTAGAACTAGGGGGCACTGTTTTAAAATTAGGGCTCGCCCTTTTAGGACAGAGATGAGGGGAATTTTTTTCTCTCAGAGGGTTGAGTGACTTTGGAACTCTCTTCCTCAGAAGGTGGTGGAGGAGGGGGGTCATTGAATATTTTTAAGGCAGAGGTAGATTGATTCCCTTGCCTAACAAGAATCTAAGGTTATTGGGGGTTAGATGGGAACTTGGAAATCGAAACACAAGAAGATCAACCGTGATCATATGGAATGGCAGAGCAGGCTCGAGGGGCCGAATGGTTTACTCCTGTTCCTATTTCTTATGTTCTTATATTGGCCAGATTGTGGCAAAGTCGTGGAGACTCAGCAGCCCTTTAAAGAAGGCCGATATGGAAGTCTAGCCCCCATTTTTGAGTGCTGAGTTCAAACAGACCCATTTTTACTGTAGCAAGGGCCGTATCCTGGGAGTCACAGTTTTATGGAGGAGATGTAAATGTTTGTGAAGGGCAGATAAGGCCTGTAGAATTGTCAATATGTCAATTTATTTAAATCCCCAGAGCAGCTCTTTAAAAATTTGAAATATAAACAGCCTGCCTGCGTCAGTGAGAGTCGAATAAAAACTGTTTGTTTAGATATGCGATCAAGTACTTGAAGGGCTTTTAAAATTTTGAGTGGGCTTTTCTGAATGCGAGTGTTTGTTTACTAGAGTGAAAACTGTAACAGATACTTGGATCTTTTTTTCATTTCATCTCAATATCCATGGTGGCTGTTGCGTGAGTTGGGATAGAGGGTGTAAGGAAAAAGGGCGGTGGGTGAGTGCATGGGTTGGCATGAATTGGCATGGAGGCTATAAGGGGCCAAGTGGATGGGTGGGATAACATGATTAGTCATGGGGGGAATGAGGGGCTATTGGGGGTGTGTGGGGGTCAAGATTTGGCATGGATGGGGCATGTGGAAGGGAATAGTGGAAGGGGGTGAGATGGGGTGTAAGGGGTGAGGGCCTGAAGACCTAATATTTAACCAAACATTTGAGAAAAAGTCCCAGAGAACTGAGATGGGCCTTTTAAACAGGCCACCTCAGTACTCAGCAGCTCCTGTGGCCACCTCTGATCTGTGCCAGACTCCATCCCATACCTGCCCTTCTGGGAATCATGCAATTTGGGGCACTTTTCCCATGGTGGATTCGACAAGCTGCGAAATTTCCCAGCTTGAGTTACCTGTGTCAGGAGCGAAATTCAGGCCCATTGGATCAAATGTTTTGTGGAAGTAACTATGCACAACAAAAACTTTACTACTCTTATCATACCTCTTCATTGATTCAACAAGGAACTCATCAAGTTAATCAGCAATGAGTTTCCTTTAACAAATCTGTGCTGACTGTCATTTATCAGCCCATACTTTTCCCAATTGTCTCTAAAAGATCCCCCGTGACCAATATCGGACTAATTAGCCTGTAGTTGCTGGGTTTAGCTGTTTTCCATTTTTTAAACAGGGACTATAATATTTTAAACCCTTCAAGATGTCTGATTCCACCCCCGTATCCAGTCTGAAATGGAAGATTATAACCAGACTCTCTGGAATTTGTGCCCTCACTTCCTTCAGTAACCTAGGATGGCATCCCATTCAGACTGGGTAACTTTCTACTTTGAGAGCTGCCGACCTTTAGTTATCTGACCTTTATCTATGTTTTCCTATTTAATATCACGGCTGTCTCTGCCTTTACTGCTACATTAGCAACATCTAGAGAAGACAGATATAATTTTTTCATTTAATACCTCAGCCATGATCTCTCCCTCCACAAGAACTCTGTCTACCTTTTTACTATTTATATTGTGTGACAAAGAGAGACATGTTGCCAAAGCTCTTCATCTTGCACTCATCAGGACAAATGCAAGAATGCCAAACTTCAGGCGATCACAACAATGTGTACTACCAGAGAAAAGAGTGCTGATTGGTTAGTAAGTTGACTCTGATTGGCCAAGATGTTGCCATGGAGAAAGCAGCAGGGAATTTAGCCCCCCCCCCAAGCTTCCAGGTAATTGAATAAAGGCACAAGGCTTGAACATATTTCTTTTGCCTGCGGAGAATGGGCCCCTGAGAATGAGTGTCTGTCACTTCTAGCAAGTATAAATGAGCCATGTTATGAGCTCGACTGATTATTTGAAATTGGTTGTTAGTGTCGCGATGAGCGCACTCAGGATTGTTCAGCAAGTGCTGCCCAATCGCGGAATCACATCTAACAGTAAACGTTTTGTTTTGTTTTGCGTTTTGTGAATGTGGGCTGGCTGAGTACCGTCTGTACTCTGCTAATTATGAGCAACTGAAGGTACATGATAGAACCATGATAGGGTCCCCCTTGTCCTCACTTATCACCCCACCAGCCTCCGCATTCAAAGGATCATCCTCCGCCATTTCCGCCAACTCCAGCATGATGCCACCACCAAACACATCTTCACTTCAACCCCCATGGCGGCATTCCGCAGGGATCGTTCCCTCCGGGACACCCTGGTCCACTCCTCCATCACCCCCTACTCCTCAACCCCCACCCACGGCACCTTCCCATGCAACCACAGAAGGTGCAACACCTGCCCCTTTACTTCCCCTCTCCTCACCATCCAAGGGCCCAAACACTCCTTTCAAGTGAAGCAGCATTTCACTTGCACTTCCCTCAATTTAGTCTACTGCATTCGCTGCTCCCAATGCGGTTTCCTCTACATTGGAGAGACCAAATGCAGACTGGGTGACTGCTTTGCGGAACACCTTCGGTCTGTCTGCAAATATGACCCAGACCTCCCTGTCGCTTGCCATTTTAACACTCCACCCTGTTCTCTTGCCCACATGTCTGTCCTTGGCCTGCTGCATTGTTCCAGTGAAGCCCAACGCAAACTGGAGGAACAGCACCTCATCTTCCGACTAGGCACTTTACAGCCTTCTGGACTGAATATTGAGTTCAACAATTTTAGATCATGAACTGTTTCTTCCATCCCCAACCCGTTTCCGATCCCCCTTTTTTCCAATAATTTATATAGATTTTTCTTTTCCCACCTATTTCCATTATTTTTAAATGTATTTCCATCCATTGTTTTATCTTTGCCTTTTAGCCTATTTCGATCCCTTCCCCCCACCCCACCCCCACTAGGACTATCTGCACCTTTATTATCACATTCCTTAGATAATAGCACCAGCTTCAACACCTCTTTGTCCTTTTGTTTGTGACATCTTTTGGTTATCTCCACCTATCACTGGCCCTCTATCCAGCTCTACCTGTCCCACCCCCCTCCTTAAACCAGCTTATATTTCACCTCTTTTCTATTTTTCCTTAGTTCTGTTGAAGAGTCATACGGACTCAAAATGTTAACTGTGCTCCTCTCCACAGATTCTGTCAGACCTGCTGAGTTTTTCCAGGTATTTTTGTTTTTGTTTTGGATTTCCAGCCTCCGCAGTTTTTTGCTTTTATGAAGGTACACGCTGTTTGATTCGATCAGCCAATCACTGGGACGAGCAGCCTACGCACTGGCACTGAAACGCGTTTTTAATGTCTCTCTTTTCAGCAACAATCAAGTTTTGTACTACCAAGCAACTGTTCATATTTGTATAAAAGACTTTTATTTTATCCCATGTAAGTAAATTATATCTTGAATGATCTTTACAACTGCATACATTGTGTTATTAAATTTAAATCAGCAGGAAAGAATCATTCAAGGTGGCCGTGGCAGCATATTTAAGTGATTACATGCAGTGAGCATCCCCTTGAAGTACTTTCTCAACAGATATGTGTGAATCAAAATGGGAGGCTGTACTTAGCCTTGCTCAGTAAGCAGCTGCTAAACACGCCATTAGCGAAACAATAGCAACGGTTGTTGAAATTAAATGTTTAACTACACTTCCTCTTGAGAATCTGAACTAAAGGTGGTTAGGAATTGATGCTGATTCCGTAGGCTTGTTGGAAGCCAAACAACAATTGAATGAAACATTCCTTCAGATGAAAAGCTCGAACCTGTATTTATATCGTCTTAAGATGTCCCAAAGCCCCTTACAGCTAATAAAGTATGATTGAAGTGCATTCACTGTTGTAGTGTAGGAAGCACAACAGCCAGTTAGCACACAGCGAACTCCCACAAACAGCAATGAGATCATCGACCAGGCAAACGTACAACTCCTGGAAACATTACTAACTGGTAGCACATAGAATTTAATGCATGGCGATCTGACACCATTAAAATGTCAGCCAAGTTATCTCACTAATGTTATTAATCTCAAACACTGATCTCAAAGGTAAGGTTATAGCATTTAGGAACATCAAAACATAGGAAAATAGTAATAGGAGGAGGCTTTTCAGCTCTTCAACTCTGTTCTACAATAAATTACAAGAGCAAAATACTGCAGATGCTGGAATTCTGAAATGAAAACAGAAAATGCTGGAAATACTCAGCAGGTGTGGCAGCATCTGTAGAGAAAGAAACAGAGTTAACATTTCAGGTCGATGAGATTGTGGCTGAACTGTATCTTAACTCCATCACCCTGATTCCACAGCCCTTAATATCCTCGCGGAACAAAAATCTATAGCTGAATTACTGCGGCATAACTGAACTGCCTCCATAACCTGTATTAAACCTAACCACTAATTATTTGCGTACTCAGTGCTTAAATATTGCTGACTAGGATTCAAAGGTTAAGATATATTTGTTAGTTCATGACTTTACTGTCTAATGTCTCCTTTGATAGTTGTAAGGGCGATTTCATTATCTGCAGCTTGGGCAGATGCTGATGGCAGGTTGGTTGTACGCTTCAGTCAATCTACTTTCTAAAATATCTCACCAAACACATTCCTGCACAAACAGATAGTGACAAAATCAGCTTGGAAATGTATAATAGGCCACGCTGTCCTGTTTTTTTGCATCTCGCATTCAGCCTGTACACGTTTCCCACTGTTAAACTGCCTTTAAGTCAATTCTTTCCAGGCTGTTCTCAAACGCCAATACCATTTGTGTCAGTTTCCACATGAATGATCTTTGCATTATCTTTCCCCGTGCAGGCTTTCCATTTTATCGGGGATCTAAAATTAGCACAGTGGGTTTGACACATCACCACCTTACCCAGGACAAATAGCAATGAAAGGATGTGCAATAAAGGGCTTTATGCTCAAGTGATTTAGGATGTGGTAGAACATGACATCAAATTCCTGAGATATAAACATCAGTAGGAACTTGAAGTGGAAAATAATGCATTGGGAAGTGATACATTATACATAGATAGCGAATTCAAAAAGGCCCCAATACTGGCTCTTGGCAGACTCCTTCGCTAACTCGTCACATTAGGATTAAATGCTCATCCAGTTTAACCAGTGATTTGAACCAGAGTGAGAATTGGACAATAAATTATCAGTTCCCCATGAGAGTGCAGGGATGAGTGGGGTAATGATAGGGATGATTCAGTGATCCAGCAAAGATGAATTCAGTCTTGCTGCAATTCCCCATTCATGAGCAAGTGGAGAGTGGAACTGACCTTGACAGATTAAACAAAGGCAGCTCATTATAACAATTTCAGTGGGCTGTGTGTGTGTTCATCACAAATTTAGGAAGCAGAGCAGTGGGGAAATCAGCAGCAGTTAATATGAACCATTTGAGGAGCAACAAACGAACCAGAGGTTGACATCAGGAGAAGTAATTTTTATCTGGCAAATTGTTCTGAGCTAGAATGTATTGCCTGAAAGGCTGGTATTAACTTTCAAACAGCAACTGGACAAATACTTGAAAAGGAGAAGTTAACATGACTATAAGGAAGGAGCAGAGGGAGTGGGATTAATTGGATGGCTCTTTCAAAGACCTAGCATAGGCACAATGGGCTGAATGTCCTCCTTCTGTGCTGTAACAGTCTTTGAGCTGGAATTTTGACAACTATCAAGTAGTTTCACAGTCAATTTTACCAATACCAACATTTTATTTCCAAATTATTTTTTCTTTTAAAAACTGAATTTAAATTCCCAAGCTACCACGCTGGGATTTTAACTCGTATTCAGTGGATTATTCGTCTAAGAAAACCCGCCATCCTTATCCAGTAAAAAGAATTAACCCCTAATTGCCAAGCAAGCCCCTCATTGTTCTAAAACTGCTGTTGCAGCGGTTGAAGATAAAGACCTACCACTGCCTTCTCAGGACAACTCAAAAACAGGTAATAAATGCTGACCTTGCATATAATATCCACTGCCTATGCTTATCGATCAACATTGGCACCCAGCAGCAGCATCTCCGTTTTAAAATTCTCATTCTTGTTTGCAAATCCCTCCATGGCCTCCTCCATCCCTACTTCAGTAACCACCTCCTGCGCTCCAACCCTCCAGGTTGTCTGTGTTCCTCCAATTCTTGCCTCCAATTTTCATCGCTTCACCATTGGCAGGCGCAGCAGCTGCCTAGGTTCAGAGTTCTGGAATTCCCTCCCTAAACTTCTCTATCTCTCTTTCTTCCTTTAAGATCCTCCTTAAAACCTCTCTTTTTGATCAAGCTTTTGGTCACCTGTCCTAATATCTCCTTGTGTGGCTTGTGTCAGAATTGGTTTGATGATGCTTCTGTGAAGAGCCTTAGGATGTTTTACTGTGTTAAAAGTGTTAAAGAAATGCAATTTGCTGTTATTGTTGAGAATGAATACAACAGAATTAAGAATTGTAATGAGGCTTGTGCACAATCAATGCAAGACCATGACAAAGTGTACATATCTTCCTTCCATTGGTGTCATTGGTCCTACTTGTCTGAATCTGTGAGGACCACATTCAGAATGCAATGGAGTTGTCCGTGAACGGACTATGGTTGGATCGGTCCTGGTATCTCTGAGTGTGAGTTGGACTTTGTCTGTAAACTACTCAATTAGACATGATTACACATATAGTGGTGCTGACAAATCACACGTGACATTAGCCAAATGTTAACCTTAAACAAAAAGTGATGGTAGCTAATGATGTGTTTCCACACGTTATGCTGGATTTTACTTCCCCTCCCTCTGGGTGTGATTTTGATGGGGGCTGTATGTAAAATAATTTGGGTGGCTCAACCACCACTTTCCCACCCACGCCGAGTTCACCTCAATAATACGCTAGGTGGGCAGGTGCTGAAATCAGCAGCTCACCCATCATATGTAAATAAATAATTAAGGGTCAGTTAACAAGCCAACTGACCTGAATAATATGCTGCCCGCGCCACAACACGGTTGACATGGGCAGTCGGGCAGGAGTGGGCAGGTTGGTTTTAAGGGCCAACATGAACAAAGGCAGGAAGGAAGTGGAGGCACCTCATTCTGGGGGTGCCCTGCATGCATTGGGGGCACTCCCCCCACCCAAGATGTCACTTCCCCTTCCTTCCGCGTCGCCTGCTTGACAAGTCATGACCCCCCCTAAACCCCCTCTCCCCACCTCCCTTGTCTCTGGGATCCCTTCCAGCTCTTAAAACCCCAGGGCTTACCTTCTCGGGGAAGCAACGTTCCTCTTCCACCTTCTTCCTGCTATCTCAGCAGCACCCACTAATCAACTCTGGTGCTGCTGGGAGTGATAGAGCCGCAGCCAATCAGGTTGGCCGGCAGCTCCAGAGGGTGGGACTTAGTCCCACGGTCCACCAATCCCACCTGTCCATGGTGTATTATGGATATGGGTTGGGCTGGCATGCAGTGAGTCACCTACCGACTGACTTCCGGGGGGTGAGGCAAGCAGTCTGCCCTCCCATAAGATGCAGACCATAATGTACATTGATCAACAGTCACAAAAGTTGATGTGTATCAACAAAGTGCATTTTTCATTTTGAAGTATTATAATAATTTTTAGATGCACTGACGTAGTCTCTGTCTACAAGTCAGAACATCATGATTAGAAAGTCAAACCTGCCACAAAGCTTCAGCGTTCCCCATCGTCAAATCCCAGTATTAAAGCTAAGGTCTAAGCAGAGCCAATAGTCCTTGTTAAAGGACCGGGCAAGCATAAATGCACACTCTCAGTCACATCCTTCATCTTCAGGCAGGAGCGCGAAGACGGAGGGAAGTGGATCACGTTCATTAAAACACTCGACTGCCCTGGAGCCTGCCTTTGACTTTACTTTGTGGTATTGGATGAAACATAACCATAAGACCATAAGTTTTAAAATTTTATGATTGCACATGTTTCAAAACAGTAAGGCTCAGATGGGACTAAGATCTTAAAGAGTTGAGAGCTGTGTTTTATGTAAGGAGGCTGCTCAGTCTCTCACTGCACAGTTGATGTGAGAAACTAGGCAGCAACAACAGTAGGCAGGTCGTTATTCTTCGGTGGCTCTCAGCACCAGCTCCACAAGAGCAGAGTTTAGAAAAATTAATGAGCTGCAAGTCTGTCTCGGGTGGTAGGGTTAGACAGACAGTATCATGAGGGCTGGCCCCCACCTGATATTCAGACCCACTGAAGGGTGGAATCTTCTGTCCTTAGGCTATGAGCATGAGTCAATACCATTGCTGGGCCTGAGCCTGCTCTGTTACAGGCCACCTCTAGGTCTGCCATCCAATTAAGGATGGCGGGAGGGACCCCGAGGCTGCACGCCCAACTAGAGGGCCTGCAACTTTGGAAGGTGTCATGGAAATATAATCATTTTCATAATATTATTGTGATTGATTGTAAAAATGGGTTAACAGTGGGGTTTGGATTAGTTTCTCTGTATGTACGGGGAGGGGTTTAACTGAATTGGAGACAGCCGGTCTGGAGGTTTTGAGTTATCAAAAAGAAAGTAGGTTTGAAATGCTAAATATATAAACATGGCTGAAGTTTTAGAATGTGAGGTGTAAGGAACATTTGCATTTTTAGATAAATTAGGTTAGTTTGAATTTCAAAGAGATGGTAAGATATTACACCTAGCCAGAAGAAGCCAAGCCAAACAGTGTGTTTATTTTTCCCGAGGATTACTGATAAAATTAGTGCTACTGTTGCCTTAACGGAGGTGTAGCTGGGAGCCAGGTTAATTAGGGGGTTTAGGAGTTATTAAAGTAGTAATTTGTAGACCTATGTATGTGCTTGAAATCTTTTCTCTTTTTAATAAATGTTTACTTTAGTTTTCTAAAAAACCTCTGAAGATGTGGTAATCTTCTTAATTCTGAATTCAGGGCACGCAACTCAAAACAAAATACAAATTACAAAACAGTTGTGGCAGCTGTTTCAAGTTTCCCTTTGGGATTCGAGCAGCTCAGCATTTACCATCCATTGAGCAATAACAATGGGCACTACTGGAGGGACAAATTTCGAGGGACCATCTGAAGAGGTTCTTTCATGTGTGCTCTGCTGAAGGCAGGTCCTTGACTCATTGTCTGCTGATGCTTCAACCTGAGCTGTTTTTCTTGGCAGCTTTGGTCAGTGGTGGTTTGCCATTGTCTTCCACTCTCAGGGGCAGGGTAAGGAGGCAGGCCCCTAGTCAACCTCAGCTGGAATGGGAATCAAACCACATGGTAGCCATCCAGTCAACTGAGCTAACCGGCCCCCTCTGAAGAGGTTCAATGTCAATAAAAAAAATCTCTGGCCACAGCTGCAAGGCCACCCCTGTGTAGGGTCCACAGGATGGTCAGCAACAGGAGGCTGCAGGCTCCAGCAGGGCCTTGTGGGACCTCCTGCCTCCTTACTGGCAGGTTACAGGTTGCCTACCCATCCCTGCCAGGGAGGTAGTCCCTGCAAGTGCTGACCTCTCTCCAGGAAGATCACCCAGAGGTGGGAAGGGGATGGGCGGATCACTGGTCCAACGCTTCAACCTCAGGAACTCATCACAATCCCATGTGGAAGCCTGCCCTGTGGGACAGGGAATATTCAGCCCGAAGTCAGCAAAACTGACTACAGGGCGGGCGGTACAACAGGCAGCTAACTGCTACTGCCCAAAACGAGTATCTACTTGCAACACGTTTGGGACGACAGTTTTTTGGAACAGTGCCTTTCCTTCGCTTGATGAACCAGGGTCTCTTTTGCTTTTGCTGTTGGTTATCAGCTTCCAGTCATTTTGGGAGGCCTCAATTTTGCAACCACTAAATTTCACCTGACACCTGTCTTTATAATCTGTTAGTTTGGTTATGTCGTACTGAAGCCGCTTATGGTCCAATTCATTGCTATCCATGCTCCCTATTTCACAGCTAAAGTGCTGTGTACAGTTTTGGTCTCCTTATTTAAGAAAGGACATAGTTGCAGTAGAAGCAGTTAGAAAAGGTTCATTCGAGTGATTCCTGGGATAAGGAGGTTTACTCATCAGGAAAGATTGGACAGGCTGGGCCTGTATCCATTGGAGGTTAGAAGAATGAAAGGTGATCTTACTGAAACATATAAGATCCTGAGGGGACTTGATAGGGTGGATGCTGAGTGGGTGTTGTGCCAGAGGCCAGAACTGGGATACACTGTTTAAAAATAAGGGTCTCCCACTAATGACGGAGATGAGGAGGGTTTCTTTTCTCTCAGAGAGTTGTGGGCTTCTCTTCCCCAGAGAGCAATGGACGGAAGGTCAATGAATATTTTTAAGGCAGAGGTAGTCAAAGGGTATTGGAGGTAGGTGGAATGTGGAGCTGAGGCCACAATCATGGCCACAACCATGAACTTAGGGAATGGTGGGCCAAGCTCGAGGGGCCAAATGGCCTGCTCCTGCTACTAATTCGCATGGTCATATGAGGCTTTTGCAGATATTGTTTTTGTGTCCCCGATATTCAAATCCATGGGCAGAATTTAACACCCCACAGGCACACCTGACCCGAGCGGGCATAAAATAGTGAGCGACGATGTCAGGTGAGCCTCCTGACATCATCGCACACTCGCACAACATTTCGGTCAGCGGGTACACGCCAGAGTTGGCAGTGCGCCCACCGACAATTGAAAGGCCTACGAAGGCCAATAAAGTTTCGATCAGCAGTGATTTTCGCTGCCCGTCCAATGTTACGGTTGGCGGGCGGGCGAATCGGCCGTGCGGCCTTTGGATTTTTGAGGGAACCTCATCCAAGGGCGGGATGAGGTTTCCGATATCAATTAAAAGAAAATGTTTGGGTAGAATTTTTATTATCTGCATGTTTAGGTGAGTGAGTCCGATGTGTGGATATTTTCTTTCTGCATTTTCACATCCTTATTTCTTGGTTTTAAATTCCTCAGCCCCCTGAGGCAGTTCTCTGCCTTCATGGAGCTTTCACTATGTACTCCCCCCCTCCTCGTGCCCACGCTGACCTCAGCGCTCACCCTCCTCCACCCCCCCCAACCCCGGCAGCGCTGGCTGGCTGCTAATTGGCCAGCCGGTGTGAAATTGCGGTCGGGGGCCGATCGCGGGTGACAGGCCGTTTCCCGGCCACTCCTGGGCCTGCCCATCACCCCGAAAATCCTGCCCCATGTGTCCTGAATTAGTTATACGCACAGGACTGAGCGTTCAGTCTCAGCGGCGATGTAAAGTGGAGGGGAGCTGATTGGCTGTCTATTGGTCACTCTGCCTGACCTTCCTTCTTGTTTCAATGGTAAGGGGGGGAATATCTCCAAAAAAGCCAAGCTGTTAACATTCCTGATGAAGCTGAAAGTTCCACCCCAACAGAGAGAGACAGACGAACAAAAAGGAAAAGACCTGACATTTTATTGCACTTTTCAAAACCTCAGAATGTCCCAAAGTGCCTTGCAGACAATGAAGCACTTAAAAAGGCTTGTAAAGTAGAAAATGCAGCAGCCCATTTGTGCACAGCAAGCTCCCACAAGCACCAATGTGATAATAACTAAATTATCTGCTTTCTGGCAATGTTGGTTGAGGGATACATATTGGCCGGGACACCAGAGGTAACTCCCCTGCTCTCCTTCAAAATATATCCACCTCCGAGGGCAAACAGGGCCTTGGTTTAACGAGCGATCTGAAAGACGGCACCTCTGACAGTGTAGCATTCCCTATATACTGCACTGGAGTGTCAGCCTAGATTTTTATGCTCAAACCCTGGAGTGGGATTTAATCCCACAAACTTCTGTCCCAGGGGCGAGAGCGTTACCGACTGAGCTACAGCTGACACAACTGGGAGAAAGAAATACAAATATGCATTCAGAGAATTAAAACTACTAAATGAAGAACAATTGGTCCAAACATTAGTCCTTGAAGATACCATTGTTTATATCCCTCTAGTATTACGTTATTGTTTGTGGGAGCTTGCTGTGCACAAATTGGCTGCCACGTTTCCCCATTTTGTACAGTTCTTCCAAAGTTCTTCAGTGGCTGTATAGAGAGGCACTATATAAAATCAACTTCTTTCTTTGTTGTTCTTTCTTAATAAGCACTCACTCCCAGAAAACAGGAACGTCACATGCAAGTGATGAGGTGAAAATTGGTAAGTTATCACGTTTTTGTGATTCCAAATGAAGGGGTTGCAAACCTTTTACATTAGCGCATTAAGAAAAGCATTAAAACACGATTCAAACTTCATTAAATTCCATTGATCTGAAATCAAACTCCATTTGGAATGAATCCTTTTCACCCCTCTGATGAACACATTAAGCATTAGGGTTTTTAATTAAGAAAGAGTGCTTTAGTTATCCAATTCAGAAATGAAAGCAAATCACTAGCTTCAATTCTCACTCACTACTGTCTCCTTACCCTTCCTCCCTTCTCCCAACCGTCAGTCGATTTTCTCCTCTGGGGGTGTGTTCCCACTGGGCTTTTTCCATCTTCATTGAGAGTGTCTTTTCACATCGTCCCCTCTGCAGGTTAATTCTTCCATACGGTCACCCTTCCCCACCTCTTTAGCCCCCTGCAGACCTGCAAACCTTTGAGAATGCTGCATTTTTCAAACTCTTGCCTCTTGCACATCCCATCACTTCCTTTGCTCCACCATTGGCAGCTGGGTACCCAGGGCCTAAACTCTCAAATCCTTTCCCTAAATCTCTCCTCCTTTAAGACTCTATTCAAAACGTACCTCTTTGACCAAGCTTTTCCTCACTTGTCATAAGCTCCCCCCTTTTGTGTCAGCCTTGCCTCTGAATCACAAGATTCCAGGTTCAAGTCCCAATCCAGTTTGAGCACAAAAATCAAGGCTTACACTCTGATGCAGTACTGAGGGAGTGCTGCACAGTTGGAGGTGCTGTCTTTTGGACGGGGCATTAAACTGAGCCCCCATCTACCCTCTGAAGTGGATATAAAAGGCACTATTTTGAAGAGCAGCAGGAGTGTTCTCCATAGCATCCTGGACGACAGTAATCCCTCAAACAACATCACAAAAACAGATTATCTGGTCATTATCACATTGCTGATTGTGGGATCTTGCTGTGCACAAATTGGCTGCTGCATTTCCTAAATTGCAACAGAGACTATACTTCAAAATTTAAAAAAATACTTAATTGGTTGTAAAGTAATTTGTGATGTGTGGTAGTCGTGAGAAGTGCAATATGAATGCAAATCTTTCTTTTTTAGCTCAATGCCAAATTTTGTCTGATAATCCCTCATGTGAAGTACCTTGGAACATTTTACAATGTTAAAGATGCTTTCTATCTCCATCTCAACTCATCATGCTCCCTCTCCTCGGAGTTCACTGTCTTCCTATCCTCCCTTAATCTCTCCCTCCAAATAAACTCTACAACCGTATTCATGGCCTTCCACCTTGACCTTGTCACCTCACATGGCCTCATTTAATCCCATCGTTTCAATCACAGATAAGGCCATCTTTGACCCCTTCCATGTATCATTCACCAAGCACATCCCCTTCCACACCACAACCCTTCCTCCTTCTGTATTCGTCCCTGGGAAAAAAAACTATCCTCCAAATCATTATACCAGCACTTTCAAAATCCTAACTATCCAGCCTTTGCCCCTCCATTTGCCACAACACATCTGCAGCTACTGATTTGTTCAACCACACTCTCACCTCCATTTCTGATGTCCTAATCCCTGGTAAAATTATTACTCACTCTCAGCTTGGCCGTTCCCCTGGTATGGCCCCTGTCTCTGCTCCCTTCGGTCCAAGGGGTGCAGGTTTGAAAAGCTAAGGTGGGCAACGGGTTTAGTCGCCCACCAGATCTGGGTGGACCACTTAAAACACTGCCAGGTCCTGCTCTGTTAAAACTGTTCCAGGATCCTGGAATGTAAACATAACCCACGGCTTCTTTTCTCTACTGCAAACCATCTCTTAAACCCCTTTCCCCTACACCCTCACCTCCAAGAATAAGTGCAAGGAGCTCCTCACCAAAGGAATTGTCACAATCTATGATGAAGTTCTGGAGGTGCTAGTGCAAACATTGCTCTAAGGATATGAAGGCTTTAGGGAGAGTGCTGAAAAGATTCGTGAGAATGGTTCCAGGGATGAGGAACTTCAGTTACCTAGATAGATTGGAGAATCTGGGACTGTTCTTAGAGAAAACATTGAGAGGAGATTTGTTAGAGGTGTTCAAAATCATGAGGAGGCTGGACAAAGTAGACAGTGAGAAACTGTTGCCATTAGCGGAAGGATCGAGAACCAGGGCACACCAATTTAAGGTGACTGGCCGCCGTAGCAAAGGCGACATGAGGAGGGAGTGGTTAGGATCTGGAATGCACTGACTGAGAATGTGATTGATGCAGATACAATTGAGGCTTTCAAAGGAAAATTGGATAATTATCTGAAGAGAAAATATTGGCAGGGCCACAGGGAATGGGCGGGGGAATGGGAGCTGCTGAGCTGCTCTTGCAGAGAGCCAGTACAGAGAAGAGGGGATGAATGGCCTTCTTCTGTGCTGTAACCTTTCTATGATTTTATGAATCCAAATGAAATTCAGGAACGGTATGTCCCTCTTTCCACCTATGGACCATGAATTAATCCCGAGACTCTCATCTGCACCATTCTTATCTTATCCTATCTTAAATACTTGACACAGTTACCAACTTAAAACATGTCAAGGCATTTTGCATGGCAACTTACTTATGGAGTTCAATGCCTGGAGGAAATCAAACCATCTTTCCGTTAATCTTCAGCCTCTGGCTCATGTATGATGTCCCATAGCCCAGCAATTGTGTGGTTGGAGAGATCCTGCCAATGGGACTGAGTAGCCAAAGATCTAACAAGGAAGCGAGTTAATTTACCTGTATTACAACACTTGGCCTCTGCCTGTGACTGGTCAGGATGGACCTGGTTATAGTTGCTTTGCAAGCAACCCACCATGTTCCAGCCTCACCTAGGACGACCAAGTCTGGTTGGATGAGTTCTACAACATCACTGCATGACCTCCTGCCTCCAACTACTACACTCCCCACACTCGCATCATTGCTCACCTGACACATCCATCCTCACAGTGCCCTGCATCCCCATATCCAATCGGAAGCAAAAACACTCTATTACCGGATTGGTTGATTCCTGACTGTCCGTCAAACAGCTTTCCCTCCATTGACAAGGTTTATTTTCATGACAAATAAAAATGTTCAAAGAATATTAAATAAAAACACATCTTTCCCCCAATGCCACTTTGATTTTCCTCCTGGGTGTTGTCCACACTCATGGCCTGGAGATTAATCTTAAATTTCAGGAGGCTGCAGGTTGGCCCTGGAGGGTGGACAACCCCTCGTCCGCATCCCACATGCATTTTGTGTCTTGTGATGACATCAAGCTTCAGTAAAACTGAGCACGTGCAGTGGCCAATCTGTCATAGCCAGTAGGCTCACACCTCTTGGATACTGGTTGCCAAGGGGACTGATGACCTCATTTAAAAGTAC
Organism: Cetorhinus maximus; assembly: GCF_964194155.1. Lineage (NCBI taxonomy): Eukaryota > Metazoa > Chordata > Chondrichthyes > Lamniformes > Cetorhinidae > Cetorhinus > Cetorhinus maximus. The sequence continues at coordinate 143,159,959 of NC_135886.1, read as the reverse complement.
CTTTGGGAACCCTAGACTCCGAGACCAGGCCCCTGTTCTACCAAGCCCCTGGTTTATTTATTAACTAGCTCTCAGTAAACGGGGGACAACGGAAGGGCAATATTTATTGTTCCTCTGCAGTTGTCTTGAGAACTGATTGATTAAAAGCCACATGGTGCAGGGATTAAAGTCATGTGTAGGCTAGGCCAGACTCCTTTCCCTGGAGCACATTACTGAACCTGTTTATTTCTCTGGTTGCCCACAAATTAGTGCGTTCATTGAATTCAATTTCCATTCACACCCTCTGGGTTGCAATGGCCACTAGACGACTGTATCACTGTAACCATATTACTTCTCATGTTCACCTTTGTGGCTTGACAGAAGATTGATTTCCTTGTTTCAAAATTCTCCACAGCTTGAAGCATTAAAAGCTCATCGTTCTGAGATTTCAGTTAATTAATAAACCTCTCATGCGAAGGAGGAGAATCTCATTTTGATGCCTGTGAAAATTAAGAATGAGTGATATCCTGTCTCTGATTCACTGACAACAATGTAGCAATAATATTCAAAGTGGTTAAGTGAGATATTCTCCTCTTCTCGAATACTTATTTGCTCCAGGTTAGACAAGGCTAAACTCAACACTGAGTGACAGGGCAATAAGTCTCACATGGGAGGCAACTCAGGAAGGTCAACAGAAAAACCAGTGACGACAAATATACTTCTACGGAATTACATAGAGTGCAACTGCACAGAAATAGGCCATTTGGCTCAAATGATCCATGCTCCATTCGAGCCTCCTCCCACACCTCTTCAAGTCACCTCAGTAACATATCCTTCCATTCCTTTCTCCCTCATGTACTTATCTAGCTTCCCCCTAAAAGGCATCCACACTATTCACCTCAACCACCCGTGGTAGCAAGTTCCACATTCTCACCATGCTCGGAGTAAGGGATCCCCTACTGGATGCCTAACCTATCAAAACCCTTTCATTATTATAAAGACTTCCATCGGGTCGCCCCTCAGCCTTCTCTGTTCTACAGAAGAGACCCGCAGCTTGCGCAGTCTTTTCCGATCGCTCTGAACTCTCCGTTCCCATATCATCCTTGAAAACCTTTTCCATACCTTCTCCAATGCCTCGATATCCTTCCCATTTCACATTTATTTTGACAAAAAAAATAACTTTGGCTGCCAGAGGACAAGGTATCTGTAATCATTGCTTAGACTCCTGAATTTTATAAGTCTTCATGGGAATGCCAAAAGCAAGAACTTGCATTTACATAGCACCTTTCATAATCTCAAGATGTCCCAAAGCACTTAACAGTCAGTTAAGTGTTTCTTGAAGTGAAGTAATGTAAGAGACGTGACAGCCAATTTGTGGAAAGCATACTCCCACAGAAAGCAATATGACAATGGGCAGGTAATCTGTTTCAGTGATGTGGGCAGAGGAATAAATATTGACTAGGGAAAACTCCCCTGCATTTCTTGGAAACAGTGTCACAGGATTTCTTTGAACATACCTGGAAGTCAGCACTTCTGGCAGTGCTGTGCTCCATCAGCGCTGAGGCACTGGGAGCATCGGGCTGGATTTTGGGTTCAAGACTCTGGAACAAGGCTTGTACCCATAACCCTTTTACCCAGAGGTGAGTGTGTGGCGCACTGAGCCACAGCTCCCACATAAACAACAGCAAGAAGTTAATATGTAATGTGATATCCAAATTCAAATAACGTCAAAAAACTGTTTTGTCCAGTAACGCTATGACCAGGATGATTAGGCTGTCAATCCATCGCTGCATGAGTCATGGGAAGACCTGCTTAGAATTGCACTCAGGAACATCATAAAGGTACTCTGAGTGGAAAGTGGAAAGTATACACTGGCCCAAGTAAAGGTTGCCCATGACTTTGGACTCAAGGCACAGAGATGGAATAGAGTAGAATGAGATGAACCTTGTGTTAACCCTTAGGGTGCTCAAAACCAACATTTGTTGCAAAAAGTGGAAAGGTTTCATGATCCTGACAGTAACATCCTTCACCTCAATAGATACAAAAAAAAGTTTTGCAGAATTTAAGAAGGGAGCAGAGGTGTAAAGGCCAGAGGAAGTAAATAACAAGCTGCACTTCCATTTATTTTATATCAAAGAGGTACAGTATTTACCCAAACAACGTGTTGGCTCAGATGTCAGTCATGGCTCAGGGGGTGAAGCTCTTGTCTCTGGTTCAGGAGGTTATTGGTTTGAGCTCCATTTCCAGAGGCTTTAGCATCTAATCCAGTTTAACACTCACAGCGCAGTGCTGAGGGAGTGCAGCAATGTTGGAACTACCATCCCAGGATGCATCTATACACTCAGAGGGTGGCAAAAGATCCCATAGTCCTATTTAAAGGAGAGCAGAGCAGTTCCCCCCCAGTATCCTGGCCAATATTTATCCCTAAACGAGAATCACTGAAACAGATGATCCGGTCATTGGAAAGTGGCGTTAGATCCAAAATTGGCCCAGTGGTAGGAAGACAACAGGTCAACCGGTGTTTTTGTGACTGGAAGGCTGTTTCTAGTTGGGTTCCACAGGGCCCAGTACTAGGTCCCTTGCTGGTCATTCTATATATTTACACTTAAATGTAGAGGCATGATTAAGATGATTGCAGATGATTTGAAAACTGATCATATGGAAGAAAGCTGTAGGCTACAGGAAGATACCAATGGAGTGGTCAGGTGGGCAGAAAAAAGCAAGTGGGAGTCAATCTGGAGAAGTGTGGGACAATGCATTTGGGGAGGAGAAACAAGGCAAAGGAATTCACAAAAAAATAGGAGGATTCTGAAAAGTGTAGAGGAACAGAGGGTCCTTGGAGCGCATGTCCACAGGTCCCTGAAGGTACAGGGCAGGTGGTGAAGAAGGCAAATGGAATCCTTCCCTTTAATAACCAAGGCATAGAATCTAAAAGCAAGGAAATTAAGCTGGAACTGCATAAAACACTAGTTAGGCACATCAAGAGTACTGTATATTGGTCTGGTCACCACATTACAGGAAGAATGTGACCACAAGAGAGAGGATACAGAGATTCATAAGGGTGTTGCCAGGAATGGCGAAGTTATGAGGAAAGATTGGATAGGCTGGGGTTGCTTCTTGGAAGAGAGGAAGCTGAGGGAAATTTAATTTAGATGTATAAAGTTATGAGGGGCCTAGGCAAAAGGAATTATTCCCCTTAACAGAGAGGTTAATATCTGGGCGTATAGATTTAAAGTAATTGACAGGAGGATTAGAGGGGAGTTGAGGAGAAATTCTTTCACTAAGGGTGGTGGGGGATCTGGAACTCAGTGCCTAAAAGGTAAAGGCAGAAACGCTCACTGTATTTAAAAAAAATACTTGGACACGCATTTGAAATGCTTGAGCCTGCAAGGCCACTGACCAAGAGCTGGAAAGTGGGGTTGGGATGGATAGCTTTTTCCCAGCTGACAGAGACATGATGGGCCGAATGTCCTCCTCCAGTGTGGTAAATTTTCTGTTTCTTGCTGCGTGCAAATTGGCTGCCACGTTTCCTCTATTACAAGAGCTACTACATTTCAGTGGCTGTAAAGTATTTTGCGATGTCCTTAAGTTGTGAAAGGCGCTACAGAAATGCAAGTCAGTCTTACTTTGGTGGGTGTAACATCGTAACAGGAGGGGTAGAGAAAACCTGCAAGCAAAGAAGTCTAAATCCTTGACTATCAAAGTACAATGGGACAATCTATAAATTTAATACACATATAAGGAACAAGAGTATTGATGCTATAAAGGATAGCATTTTCATCCATTTCATGCTGCTTTATTGCTGTCCTTAACCCAGGATCATGGTCTCAGATATTTTCATACATTTCTAATGGAGGCCATCTGTTAAACTGCCACATATTTCATTCAGACTCTCTCAGCATGAATTCCCATCCACCAAACCAGTCAGTCGACTGTCTCGTGATTTATTATTTCGCTGACAACACTTGTTTAGATTATAAATGAAATGCTCCTGATTCTAAAGAGCTTGAAATAATTCTTATGGAAAAATAAAACCCTAAATGCGCTCCAGTAGTTCAAGGATACTGTAACTTAAAGAAATGCTGCTCTCCTGTAAACATCATAAACATCGGCCCATCCAAACTCTGCCACCAGTACCCTAACTCACACCAAGTTCCATTCACACATCACTTCCTCTGCTCACTGACCTACACTGCTTTGTTTTGAGCTTAAAATGCTTATCGTTGGACAGTACAGTGTCTCAAGCCCGGCTATCCAAAAACTGACCCGGGTCCGGAAACCGGACATTTTTTTGAAGCTGTCAACATCTGCCATCCTCTCCTCGCTGATGTCTTTGGTCTCACTGTATGGGAAATTCCTTGGAGCTGTTCCCACTCCATCATCAGAAGTGCAGCAAAAACCTCTATTTACATCAGCAGAGATTCTGCCACACTTCTGTCAAAGTAATACTGATGGATCTGAAGCAGCTCCAAAGAATCTCCTTGGCTGAAGAACTCGGAATGTTAACTCTGTCTTTCCCTCCACAGATGCTGTCAGATCTGCTGAGTTTTTCCAGCATTTTTTGATTTTGTTTCAGATTTCCAGCATCCGCAGTATTTTGCCTTTAGCTTGGAAGGTTTCATTGTCATGGACTCCCTTCTACTCAGACTCTGCTTTAAGAATCAGGCTAAGGAAACCCTTGTAATTTTTTGTCAGAAACTGGGGATTTCTGAGGCATAACGCGATGATTTTGCTTCCTTGGTGTCAATACTTCCTCCTCGGTTCATTAACTCTGTTCAGCTTTCTGAAATCACACTCAATTTACAGAATCATCCTTTTAAACAGGATTAAAGGGAGCCGGACAGGAATGAATGAATCAGATGAGACTCATTCAAAAGGTTGTGTTCTATTGAAATGACCCTATCCAATTTGATGGAGGTTTTGTTTAATTTTAAAAGGAATTGATAGGCAATTAATAAGTGTGCTGCTGGTGGTGAAGTCCAGGCTAAAGGGCCATGGCCCTAAAATCAGACTCAAGTCGTTCAGGGAGAAATTTGGAAATGCTTCTTCACACTAAGGGTCAAAAAGTCCTTTGGCCACCAAGGAACTCTCTCCCATAAAAAGCTCAATTAATAATTTAAAATCTTTGGTTGATAGATTTTTGCTACAATATGGGCAGGATTTTCCCGTCGGCAAGTGGGGGGCCAACGTGTAAAATGATGGATGGTGATGTTGGGCGGAACTCCCGATGTCACCGCACCCCATTTAAATTTTCCGGTAGGCGGGGGCGCAGCAAAATCAGCTGTGTGCCCGCCGACCTGTCAATGGCCAATTGAGGCCATTGACAGAGTAATGAAGCTAATTAGTGGACCTGCCCGTCCAACCTTAAGGCTGTCAGGCAGGCCAGGAGCCCCAGCGGGAATTAGAAAAAGCATCAAACCTCATCCACGGGCGGGATGAGGTTTCATGTAGGTTTTTAAAAATTTTAATAAGGTTTTTGTAAAAATTATGGACATGTCCCAACTCATGTGACAGTGTCACATGAGGGTACATGTTAGGGAAATTTTATTTTTCTATTTTTAGCTTTTTTTTACATTTAGAGCCAATCTCCCTGAGGCTGCACTAAGCCTCAGGGCGATGAGTGTGCTCTTTCATGCGCATGTGCAAAAGAGCACACTCTCAGGTTTAGAGATTCCCCCCCCCCACCACCCCCAGCCGCCCGCACAGGGATTAATTGGCCCGCCCACGTAAAATGGCACTGTGCCCCCGATCGGGGGCGCCGATCGGAAGCGCGCCTCTGTGCGCCCAACCTTTAACTTCGCCCCCAATGGGGGGAAAATCCTGCCCTATGCATGTCAAAATGGGCACATGGAATTGAGATACAGGTCAGTTATGATCTCAACGAATGGAAAAACGGGCTGGTTGCTGTGGGGTCTTTTATATCCACTTAGTGGGGGCTGACATGCCTTGGTTTGACATCTCACCTGAAAGATAGTACCTCTTCTGGCACTGACACAATGGGCTGAATGGCCTTGCCGTAAATCTTCCCATGTTTCTATTACCTACTCCGATGTTCCTTCACAGAAGGCATAACTTAATTTTTTATTCACTCATGGGATGTCACATCGCTGGCTAGGCCAGCATTTATTGTCCACATTGCTGTGGGCCTGGAGTCACATGTAGGCCAGGCCAGGTAAGGGTGGCAGATTTCCTCCCGAAAGGAAATTAGTGAACCAGATGTTTTTTTTTCGACAATTGACAATTCTAGATTTTTTACTGAATTCAAATTTCACCGTGCTGGGATTTAAACTCAGGTCCCCAGGGCATTCCCCAGGTCTCTGGAATACTAGTCTAGTGACAATACCACTACACCACTGCTTCCCCACATACCTCCAGCTTCTCCAGATTGAAATACATGGCTTTGGTTCTCAGGATTCTCATCATCTCAGACGGCTGATCAAGAGATGTCCTATTGTGTGCTCTGTAACAACGACACTCAAACTCTGGTGGGATAATCCATCTTTCAGATGAGATGGTAAACTGAGGCCACAGCTTCACTCTCAGATGTCCTGGCCAACATTTATCCCTCAATCAACATCATATGATCAGGTCAATATCACATTGCTGTTTGAGGGATCTTGCTGTGTACAAGTTGCTGCTGTGTTTCCTACATTACAACAGTAACTACACTTCAAAAGTGGCTGTAAAGTGTTTTGTGACATCCTGAGTTCATGACAGACGCTGGATAAATGTAAGTTTCCTTTTCAGTGATGTCCTTGTGTCTCTGATATAATTTTCTAATGAACAACATACAATTTCTGTGTTAAATCAGGTAGATCTTCAGTTGAGAACGAATTACAGTCTTGCTTAAGACTAAGGGTTGGGCTTTTGTTGGATTCAGGAAGACTCCACGGACCTTACAAACTACGGCAGGACCCGGATGCAGAAGTCTCGCCCCCATTTCCGACAGATTTCATTTTTGCCGGTAGGGGTAAAGGGGAGAGGTGTGATTCACATAAAAGGGAACCCCAATCTCAAAAGGGCCATTGGGGCACAAGTGCTGAGTTCAAACAGACCCCAGATTGGCTGTTCCAAGGGCCTTAACCCATAATGTGGGAGTTACAAATTGAAGGAGCAGATATAAATGCTGTTCAAGCTGGATGAGGATGGTATAAATGTCATGACCTGAAGTTTTCTTTAAATCCCCTGCTCTTTAAACTTAAAGGCTGCAGCTGTCATTATGAGTTAAAAAAAAACTGCTAGACTGCTTTGATTAACAGGCCAGCTGCTGCAGGTTAGAAAAGAGCAGTAGCATCTGTTGGTGCAGTTTCAATAGAGTTCTTTGTTGATGTTCCCCCAATGGTTACTAGCATGTAATTATGAATGCTTGGCTGAGTTTAAAAAGTTACAATTATTTCAGCAGTGAGCTCAGTATTCCCAGTTTGATTGATAATTTAAAGTGTCTATTAAAGGATTAGATGTATTTGATATGGTGCCTGAGTAGAGATTAGTTTGTTTTTTGAAGAGATTAAACACTTAAGGATATTTAAAAGTTTGGAATGGGTTCTATGAAAGGGAGCTTTTTCACAATCAAGTATGTATGAGTGAGAGCTGTATTTGATTGTTAGAAGTGCATTTTTCATCTCCACATGGCTCCTAAGGTCTGCCCTTGGTGGATACTGGGTGAGGGGCATTGGAGGTGGCTTGGAGGACATGGGGGTAAAAAGCTGGCATTGAGTTGGCATGGAGGGTATGAGGGATGGGGGGGTGAAGGGGTGTGAGGAGTGAGGGCTAGAGGTCTTCTGTAACAACTGGGACAAAGTCCTAGAGAACCGAGGTGGGCCTTCTAAACAGCCCATCTCAGCACTCGCCCACCCCTGTGACCACCTACATTCTGCTTCCAGTGCCAGCGGGACCGACTCTGTCTCACACCACCCCCACCCCTCCCAGAAATCACAAGATTCAGGGCACTTTTTACCAAGACAGGTCTAGCAAATTGGGAAATTTCCCCCCTCAGAAGCAAAAATGTGGCTGCAAGTAACACCTTGGTTCATTTGGCAGCACTCTTGTATTCATGCCTGAACGTTGTTACACTTGAGTCTTACTGTGCACAAAATTGCTGACATTCCTTATCTTGCAACAGTGACTGTGCATCTAAAGCACTTCACTGACTGTTAAACATTCAGTCACTTCAAAGGGCAGTTAAAAATCAATCATGTTGCTATGGGACTGGAGTCATAAATAGGCCCAGACTGTGTAAGGGTGGCAGACTTCCTTCCCTAAGGGGACATTAGTGAACCAGTTGCATTTTTATGACAATCCAACAGTTTTATAGTCACTTTTACTGAAGCCAATTTTTCATTTCCAGATCCAAAAAAACTGAATCGAGGCCCAAATAAGAATTTCGAGCTTGTTCTGCATTTTATTCTTCCTGACTGAAATATCCTGGTGAATGAAACAGGCAATCTCATCGGTAATTATTACATGTGCCGCTGCACTCCCTCCAATGCTTCATTTCAGTCAACATTTTTTTTTTTCCATTCCTGTTCCACTCAATTACTGAGTCAATTTTTCCTTGTTCTTCCCAGGATGCTGGTGGGCTATTTTTCTGTCCGCTATTACAGTTGGGCAATTACTTTCTTCCCTGCTTAAACCCACTTCAACACTGACCATGCTGAATTTTTGGTCAAGTTTCCATTACAGGGAATATATAAAATACTGCAGGTATTGGAAATCCGAGATTATGTTACGACCGAGATGGGAGGAGTGCACAGTTTACATAGCCCTACTACTCCACACATCACACCATTAATTTAAAAGTTTAATTCACTCACCAAAATGGCCAATTATTTACCTTCGTTACTGTTAGACCCAGAATAAAAGAGACTTTAACCAGGCTTCTTTCAATAAGCTCAGAATGATTAATTTATTATAAAACAAAAACCCTTTTTGTAAAACAACTTGCAAGAACTGGTCAACACACAATCTGTAATCTGGGAGTATAACTATCTAACTCTTTTAGAATTCCCCAGCACACACACACAAACAAACAAACAGGCAAAGGGCAAACAAGTAGTCTCTGCAGAGATAGGAGGTTGAAGAAAAAACTTTAGAAGGAAAAGAGGATGAAGTTCACAGAGTTTTGACGCTGTTTGTCTGGGGCTCCCTGGTGTGAAGGCAGATTGCTCGTCCCAGTAGATGCCTGGATGTTCTCACCAACAGAGCTTTGGCGTGGGGGAAAATAGAGCCAGAACAATCCTTCTCATAGCCTCTCAGGCTTCCAAATATAGTCAAGTTTTCCTAAGATGAGGATTCCTAGCTGGATAATGACAGCCACAATGTGCTCACTCAAGGCAAAGAGTGCGAGCTGGGCAGCTTATGCCCTTCTCAGTTCATTTCCAGAGATGTCCCAGAGAGCGACACCCACTTAAGACAGAAATCTACCCCAATACTTTGAAATTTATGAGAGCTTCTTCTCACTTCTTTATTCTTTTTCCACCATTTTCGCTAAATTACATAAGTATGTGGACAGACCCTGAGACACTAAGATTATCGGAAAACACGGCTCAGAGTAAATTGTTTTGAAAAATAGTGAGGCTGTGACTTCCCGGTCACCCATAGGAGCTGGGGGAATGTTTTAACAGAATTGGCTAAAGGACACATTTTTTTTTTGGTCTTTCCAGCAGTTTGGTTCGAGGGATTGTTGCTGAATGAAGATGAAAATCATTCTCAGAAATAGCCATGATAGCCTGGCTAATATTTTTCAATAAAAGCAATAAACTCTTTGCTATCATGTTGTGGGATCTTGCTGTGTACAAATTGGCAGCTGCATTTCCTACATAACAACAGTAACTACACCTCAAAAGTACTTTCAGGGCCACCGACCCAAGACGTTAACTCTGTTTCTCTCTCCCTAAAAGCTGCTGGACATGCCCAGTGTTTCCAACACTTCCTGTTTTTATCTAATTTATCAGATTGGCTGCCTTTTGTTAACCACATTTGAGGTCAAAAGATTGGTGGACGAACACAGCAATTCTCAAAGTTTGATGTCAGGGAACTTATTGATAAATCCCTGGAATGAAGTAGATGAGTCAATTATTTCAGCAATCAGTATTCTGGTTCAGTGAAGACTCTGTTGTCCCTTGTAATCTCTCCAAATTCTAATGACTAATTTATCAATTCCAGTGGGCAATTAGTCAATAAATACTGATAAATTTCCTGATCTTGCTGACTAAATAATGACCAATCTGCCATTGTGGCATTCAACTAATTACCAATATCAATATTTGCTCAGCTAGTGTCTTGTTCATTATTTAGGCACTATCACCCCTCTGCTCTCTGACCTAAACTGGCTCCTGGTCAAGCAAGGTCTCGATTTTAAAATTTTCATCTAGTTTTCACATCCCTATCCCTCCTGTCTCTGTAATCTCTCCCAGCCTCACAAGCCTCCGGGGTATCTGTGCTTCTCTAATTTTGGCCTCTTGTACATAATTGCTCCACCATTGGTGATGGTGCCTTCAGTTGCCTCGGCTCCGAGCTCTGGAATACTCTCCCTGCACCTCTTTGCCCTCCAACTCGCTTTCCCCCTTTAAGAGTCTCCTTTAAAACCTCCCTCTTTGACCAGGTTGGTCATCTGACCTGAGGTCTCGTTATGTGGCTCAGCGTCACACTTGTTGTTTTATAACAACAATCCCGTGGAGCACCTTAGGAAGCTTCATTATATTAAAGGTGCTGTATAAATATAAGCTGTTGTTTCATGAGAAAAGCCTTATTATCTACCAACAACATCAGGACCATCTCAATTTTAATTATGACTAACTGTGTACAATTATATACAACATCAACTTACATTTATATAGGGCCTTTAGTGTTGTAACTCACCCCACAGTGCTCCATATATGCCTCATCTAATAAAAACTGAGGCCTTATTAGGCCAGGTGTCCAAAAGTTTGATCCAAGGCGTGGGTTTTAAGGGGTTTCTTAAAAGAGGAGGAAAGGGTGGAGAGATGGAGAAGTTTAGGGAGGGAATTTCAGGTTCTAGGCAGCTAAAGGCATGGCCGCCAATCTCTTAGCCCTTAGTGGTGAGCTGCTTGCTTCCACTGTATAGACAGAAAATCGGCGCCACCCTCTACCTGCACTAGCTGATTAGTTAGTCTTTCCCAGGGTTCATCGAGGAGCTGCCAACCACCGAAGGCATTCACAAAGAACTCCTCCAGTTCATGTGCTCCTGGCTCAGAATTGCTTCTCAACTTTCCTTCTGCCCCAGAGTTCTTCATCTTCTCTATGGGCACCGAGGCAGTTTGAATTATTTACTGCTTTTTTTTCCCTTCCATCTGTTAGTTTTGGTGTTTATAATTGGCAACCTGTTGTGCAGTCTTAGAAACAATGCCTGACTCTGCTGTCTTCAGGGAAACACCTTGAGCGAATAAAACAACACTCTCTACATCAACTCACTTACCCAGTCCTCTTAGTCAAAAATCCCCCTCCTTCACCAGCTCTAAGGAACATATCTTAAATTGATTACACGAGCCTCATACAATTACGCACTCAGAAACAGGCCATTCGGCCCAGCAGATGTTTATGCTCTACACAAGTCTCCTCCCATCCCCCCACTTCATCTCACTTCATAAACATATCCTTTCTATCCCTTTCTCCTTCATTAGTGTTTATCCAGCTTGCCCTTAAATGTTTTCTATTTACTTCAGCCATTCCCTGTGGTAGCGAGTTCCACATTCTCACCACTCTCTGGGTAAAGGAGTTTCTCCTGAATTCCCGATTGGATTTATCAGTGAATGGGGTGGATTGGCACCTTCACTGACTGTTAGTAACCTGGTGGTGTGGATCGTCAACCCAAGTCAGAATCCATTTGATCAGTCGAGTGACATAACAGGCAGGCAATTTATTCTGCCTACTCAGTGCCTCGATAGAAAGACTTACAATTATATGGTGCCTTTCACATCCCAAAGCAAAACAACAAAGCACTTTCAAAGTATAGTCACTGTTGTAATAGAGCAAACACAGCAACCAGTTTATATACGTACAGCAAGATCCCACAAACAGCAATGTGATAATGCCAAGATCATTTGTTTTAGGGAATGGTTGAATGATAAATATTGGCCAACACACCGGAGAGAACTCCTCTCCTCTTCTTTGAAACAGTGTCACAACATCTTTTACATCCACCTGAGGGAGCCAGAGGGGGGCCTCAATTTAGCATCTCATCCAAAAAACAGCGCCTCTGACTGTGCAGCACTCCCTCATTGCTGCACTGGGGACTGCCAGCCTGGATTATGTGCTCAAGTCTCTGGAGTGAGGCTCAAACCCAGGACATTTTGACTGAGAGCCAATAGCGACACCCACTTAAGACAGAAATCTACCCCATTACTTTGAAATTTGTGAGAGCTTCTTCTCACTTCTTTATTCTTATTCCAACACTTTTGCTAAATTACATAAGTATGTGGGCAGACCCTGAGACACTAAGATTCCTGGAAAACACGGCTCAGAGTAAATTGTTTTGAAAACTAGTGATGTTGCAACTTCCCGGTCAGCCATAGGAACTGGGGAAATGTTTTAACAGAATTGGCTAAAGGTCACTTTTTTTTGGTCTTTCCAGTAGTTTGGTTCGAGGGATTGTTGTTAAATGAAGATGAAAATCAGCCAAGCAAGGACATGAGCATATACGGGAACAATATTAACCTCTTCATATTCTAACTACTCCACAGATACATGGAGCAAGCAGCTTCCAATGAGCAATTGATGACATCAGCCACTGGTATAGTATCCAGAGAAATCCCAATATGAGCAGATGGAGAATTTACATTCAACCTGCAAACTCTGCAAATAATAAGCTGGTGCCATTAAAAGTGACTGTGAAGCTGGTAGATTGTCATAAAAAAAAATGCAACTGGCTCACTAATGCCCCTCTGGTGAAGAGAACTTATTCTTACCCGGTCTGGGTCTATGTGTGATCAATCCCACACCTAAGTGGTTGGCTCTTAACTGCCCTTGGAAACTGGCATAGCAAGCTCTTTAGAAACACAGAAACATAGAAAATAGGAGGAGTAGGCCATTCAGCCCTTCAAGCCTGCTCCACCATTCATTATGATCATGGCTGATCATCCAACTCAATAGCCTGCTCCCGCTTTCTCCCCATATCCTTTGATCCCTTTCGCCCCAAGGTTATATCTAACTCCTTCTTGAAAACATACAATGTTTTGGCCTCAACTACATTCTGTGGTAGCGAATTCCACAGGCTCACCGCTCTCTGGGCAAAATTTTCTGCCTGTCGGGCGGGCGGGTCTGACCCAATCACGGGCGGGCAGGGAGCCGATCGCCACCAGCAAAACAGGCCCCGCCGCCATTTTACATGGGCGGGCCAATTAAGGCCCACCCAGCGTGACGTCCGGCGGGAAGTGCTATGCGCTCCCTGTGCGGGCAGTGGGGAATCCCTAAAATCGAGAGTGTGCTCTTTCGCGCATGCGCACGACAGAGCGCACATCCCCCCGAGGCTAAGTGCAGCCTCAGGGAGATCACCTCGACTTTTAAAACTATTAAAAATAGAGAAAAGAAAAATCTCTTACACGTCCCCTCATGTGACAATAAAAACTTGCACCCCAATCAGTGAGCATTGAACTCACACTCTTGCATCCAATGTCACATGAGTTGGGACATGTTCATAATTTCCATAACAACTTTATTACAATTTTTAAAACCCTGCATGAAACCTCAACTCGCCGCTGGGTGAGGTTTCATGTTTTCTCTATTTGCCGCCGGGGCTCCTGGCCGACCCACCAGCCTTAAGGTTGGACGGGCAGGTCCTTTAATTGTTTAAATGATCCTGTCAATGGCCTCAATTGGCCATTAACAGGTCGGCGGGCCCGCAGCTGATTTTGCTGCACCCCCGCCTTCCTGAAAATTTAAATGGGGCGGGATGGGGTTCCGCCCAACGTCACCCCGCGTCATTTTACGCATCGGCGAGCGGGCCCCGCCCCCTGCTCGCAGACGGCAAAATTCTGCCCTCTGGGTGAAGAAATTTATCCTCATCTCAGTCCTAAATGGTCTACCCCGTATCCTCAGACTGTGACCCCTGGTTCTGGCTGGATCAAACCCCTGAGATATGAACAATAAATGCCAGCTTTTCTCGCGATGCCCACATCCTGAAAGTGAATTAATAAAAACTTGCACCCCAATCAGTGAGCATTGAACTCACACTCTTACATCCAATGGAAAGTTAATTATGTTAATCAGAAATTATACATTAAATTTTTGATATTCATATTATATTTTTCAGATCCGCAGTAAAATATTATTCTTCTCAAAAACATAGATGACAAATTTGTTGTGTTTAAGTGTAATTAAATGCACTTAAAGATAAAGCTGTAATGAGTTATAATGACTTGGACTGGATTGCTTTGCTATGGTTCAATAATAGAATCCAATTGCACAACTGTTCATGCAGCATTAACACAATTGTAAATTAATTGCTTAATTAAAATTTATCGCAGTTGAGATGCATTTGTGTTGAAACTTTGCATTGCTAATAGAGATGTTTTGCAAGACAAGGAGATGCAACAGTTTAGGCAGGGAGCTTTGGAACTGATGGGTTGCTAAAATTAGCTGCTCCTATACAGCGCAATTTGCTAACAGAGCATTGAATATTGGCTCAAGAAAGTGCTTGGTAGCCTAGCTTGGAAAAAAAGGAAATAGATTAGCCAAGAATCAAGTCCTTAACCCAACTGACCGAACACAATTCCATAGTCAGGCCTCTTTTACTGATTGCTGGCATTCGTGGGTCTACACCAAAATGGTCTCTTAGACCTTTCCATAGATAAAACGCCATCCCATTGCTGCACGATTGGTCTGTTAATTTCTTTGTAATATGGATAAGCTGTTTCCTTTTGACCTGATGGGACACATTTAACTTTGACGTTGGTGTCGCTATAGAAAAACGAAAGAACATGCATTTCTGTACACCTTTCACAACCTCAGGACATGTCAAAGGGCTTCAAAGTCAATGAAATACTTTGGAACTGTTGTAATGTAGGAAACGTGGCAGCCAATTTGCACACAGCAAGCTCCCATAAACAGCAACGTGATAATGATCAGATAATCAGGAATTTTTTTTAAGATACAAAAACATAAATTGCTGGAAAAGCTCAGCAGGTCTGACAGCATCTGTGGAGAGGAACACAGAGTTAACGTTTCGAGTCCATAAGACTCTTCATCAGAACATCATTTTTTTATGATGTTGGTCGAGGGGTAAATATAGGCCATGGCACCAGGAGAATGTCGTTGCTCTTCTTCACATAGTGTCATATCTTTTACATCAGCTTGTGAGGGCAGGTGTATCCAAACCATCCAAAATATAGTGCGCAGCACTCCCTCAGTACTGCTCTAGATTATCAGCTTGGGTTTTGAATTCAAGTTTCTGGGATGAGAGTTGGGCTCACAACCTTGACTCAGAGGAAGGCTACACCTATAATCTGAAGCATGGAGCACAGTTGTTATGCATAAACTTCAGCAATTCTGCAATATCAATGACTATTTTTAGCCTGAACATTTACCCCCTTCCCCATCTGTGCACAGTGTGTACCATTTACAAGATACAAAGCAGCAACTCTCCATGGCTCCTTTAACAGCACCTTCCAAACCCACGACCTCTACCACCTAGAAGAGCATGGCAGCACTATGGAGACACGCTCCACCACACAGACTGCAGTGGTTCAAGGTAGCGGCTCACCACCACCTTCTCATGGGCAATTAGGAATGGGCAATAAATTCTGGTCTTGCCAACAATGCCTATTTCTCTAGAATAACTAAAAATGCACAGGGTGATACACTGTTTAGTATTAAATGCCATATGTCATATACTAACCCAATTAGCATCTCTGGAGTTCCAAGACTGATCAGGAGGAGGGCAATCAATGCCTCAGGCCTGTTATAATATCTAAACAAATTATGCCTGTCCTCAACTCCATTTACCTGATTTTGTTCCCTATCCCCTAATACAGTTATCAAATGAAAATCTATTGATCTCAGTCATGGTGCTAACCCAGTAAATGTGATAAAAATGAAGAATTATAGTTCATTTAACTATATCTAGCAGTCTACAAGAAGCAGCTATTTGTGATCCAATCTCTTCTATTCTATCAGCATAGGCTGGGAACTGTAAATCTTTAAGCTCATAAGCATTGTAATTTAAGTGTCCCATTACCCCTATGTTTTCTTCCCCATTATGCCTCCTCTCTGATGTCCACTTCAATTGCTGAAGAACATTCAACATCAAGGAAAAGCGTGATTTAAACGATGCAAGATTGAAGATATGGTGTTGTATTTCTTTTCCAGAATAAGGATCATCACAGCAAGTTATTCTTTAAATCAAAGTTTTTGGATCATTTTCAAATTACATAAGACATCCAGAAACAGGCCATTCGGTCCAACTGATCTACACTCGTGTTTATGCTGCAAAAGGGCCTCCTCCCATCCCTCTTCATCTCAGCCTATCAGCATAACAATCCTGAGATCTGATGGGTCTACTGCGTTGGTTATAATTCCTGTTATTCCTGTTCAGCTCCTCTGCCATATGGAGATGACCTCGGGCTGCATCATCTCATTAATGTTAGAATCTGTGGGAGAAATTTGAAATGAAGGGCAGAACTATTTTGAGGCTTTTAATTGTCACCTGTATAATCCTTCCGTATATGACACAATGAGACCCAGGGCAACTTAGAACTGACACCAAATTCTCCTCCCTCCAGCTGAACGATTACCTCATCCCAGCTCAGTTATTGCATAGAGAATGTAAACCTATAATCATAGACATTTCAACACACAAGGAAGCCATTCAGCCTGTTGACCCAGAGACACATTACTTGCATACTGAAGCTGTCTAGTTTACATAATATACTTAATATTTACAGCACCGAAATGGCCTAATTGACCTAACCACTCTATGCCAGAGTTTATGCTCCATATGAGTCTACCCTCACCCCTACTTCATCTCAACCTATCAGCACATTCTTCTCCTCCCTTACATACCCTTGTGGGGGAGATGGTAGCCTAGTCGTAATGTCACTGGGCTAACAATCCAGGTGTTCTGAGGGGACTGATTCAAATCCAACCACAGCAGCTGGTAGAATATAAATACAATTCATTAATTTTTTAAAATCCACAATTGAAAGCTAGTCCCGATAATGGTGACCATAAAACCATCATTGATAGTTGTAAAAACCCATCTGGTTCACAAATGTCCCATATTTACCTGGCATGGCCTGGATGTGACGACAGAGCCACAGCAATGTCACTGACTCTTAACTGTTCTCAAGAGCAATTAGGGATGGGCGGCAAATTCTGGCCTTGAATGAATTAAATACCTACCTAGCTTCTCCTTAAAGGCATCTATACTGTCCACCCCAACTATTACATTGATAGCGAGTTCCACATTCTAATTACACCCAAAGTGAAGGACTTCCTCCTGAATTCCCAACTGGAGTTTTTAGTGACTATCTTATATTTATGGCCATTTGTCCTAGTTCTCTCCACAAGTGCAAACATCTTCTCTACACCTATCTTATCAACCAATTTTATTGGGCTCGATTTAACACCCCCCCATTTGTGGGTTTGAAGGTGGGCGGGGTGGGGCATGTTAAATCCCTGCCAGCCCACCCCTGCCCCACCGCAATTTTAACAGCAGCCCTCCCCACCACTGGACCAGTTGATGCCCTCTTAAGTGCCTCATCCTGCTGCCGCCAGTGTTAAACTGGCAGCAGGAGTGGCTTGCATCAAATGATCAGCCTGGTAAGTTACCCTGGACAGGCTGGTAGTGGGCAATGGGGGAAGGTTCCCTCCTTCAGAGGCCCCCTTGAGCCAAGGGGGCTCCCCCCAAAAAGCATAATCACACCACATTTCCCTCCCCCTTGAGCCTCTCAAACCTCGGCCCCACTCCCTCCCCTGCCCCAAACACTCACAAAAGCCCCGCTGAATGTTTCATCAAGCCCACCGTGCAGTTCCAGCAATGGTCACCACTCACGGTGGCGCTGCTGGTACTCGAGAGCTTTCAATCCCTGATTGGCCAGCAGCTCTCTGAGGTGGGACTCCCCGTCCCCGAAGGGCAGGAATCCCGCCTCCAGCCCATTCACGGCCAATTGGCCAGTAAATGTGACTATGGGGCGGCCATTGTTCCCCTGGGCTGGCTTCCCTCCAATCTCTTTAGGTAGTGCTTCATATAATACAGCCCATTGTCTTGAAGACCAATTGATTAACGGCGAGAAAATGCGAGAGCAGAGGGGTCATTAGCAGTGAGAGTGTGAGAGGAGAAGCAGGGCCAGTTTTGGTCTCTCAGGGAATTAAGGGATATGGGGAGTGGGCGGGAAAATGGAGTTGAAGCCCAAGATCAGCTGTGATCATATTGAATGGCAGAGCAGGCTCGATGGGCTGTGTGGTCTAATCCTGCTCCTATTTCTTATGTTCTTAAGAGTGTTCTTATCATGTCATCCTTCAGCCCTCCCTTTTCTAGAAAGAAGATTCAGCTTGTTCAGCCTTTTTTGTATCCTTTTAGTCACGGTACCATCCTTGTCTTTTTCAAAACATTCTCCAGTGCCTTTATATCCTTTTTGTCATGCGGAGACCACAGTTGTGCACAGTACTCCAAGTGTGGTCTAATCAAGATCCCAGACAAGTTCAATCTCTTTTTACTGCTCTTTTATTATTCCCTTTAATATCTTTCCTCATCAAGTCTCTATCCATTTATCTATTTAATGCTGTGCTTGGCCTAACTTCATTAGCCAGAGCTCGCAATGGATTCCACACCTTAATCATGTTTTGCATGACAAAATGCCTTCCAACCTTCCCTTTCATAATTCGCATCCCAATCTTAAACTTATATTCACTGGTGAGAAATTGCAGGAACAAACCCAGATGGAACCAGATGGTGGTGAGCCGACTTCTTAGAAAGACAAACAGGATCCAATATCAGAAATGGACCAGTTTCCGCAAATATTCAACACACTTACATACAAAGCAGCTGCCCCATTACGAGCTATCCATGTATCAGCATATTGAAAGAATCCATTTAGTTTACAAACGCACATTCATCTCATTTGACTGCAATATTAGAAGCACCCTTTACATAGGATCAGCAATATATACAGGCGAGCAGCATAGGCAAAGAGCAGCTGATTCTAATGGCCTGGGGACAGGCTGACATATTTCCAGGACTATGTGCCAGGATCGACATTGCCCATATGTTTTCTCACACAGTCTGAAAAGAGAAACTTGGCACCTCATTCTCAGGCCTCAAGTACAACTATAATTCATTTTGTGATTCTCGTTGTGGTCAGCACATCCAGATTAATTCCCCCCCCTCCAAAAAAAGCTTCTGCTTAAAGGGGATATGGTGGCGTAGTGGTATTGTCACTGTTCTGGTGATCCAGAGATCCATGCTCTGGGTTTGAATCTCACCACCTCAGAACTTGAATTCAATAAAAATCTGGAATTAATAGCCTGATGATGGCCATGAAACCATTGCCGATTATTATAAAAACCCATCTGGGTCACTAATGTCCTTTAGGGAAGGAAATCTGCTGTCCTCACCTGGTCTGGCCTACATGTGACTCCAGACCCACAACAATGTGGTTGACTCTTAAAATGCCCTCTAAACAAGGGCAATTAGGGATGGAAAATAAATGCTGGCCCAGCCAATGATGCCCACATCCCATGAACAACTAAAAAATAATTCCTGGAAGGAAGAAAACAGGACAAATTGGGAAATAAGATGACTGATCCAGACTGGTTTTGTACACCTTAATCAGGAACACCCGAGTAATGGTCTGAATGCTCTTCTCTTCCGGGGCTTGCCTCAGTTTTTCCAGTGTCGGAGTTAACGCTGACACACACTCACATGGCCGGATTTTCATGGTGCCAATTGGGATCAAATGAAGGTGGGACTGGGAAACATGGTCGCCCTTCCTGTCTCCGGTTCTGCCCTTGGCCATATTCACAAGGCTGGGGGGAGGGAGGGGGCCCTGGAACCCACCCACCCTTATGGAGGAGGCAAGTGAGAGTGGTGTGGGCTCATTGAGGAAAGTGTTTTAATTTTCACGGAGGCGCCTGGACCTGAGCAGCTGTCGGGTTTTACAGCAGCTTCATGGAGGCGGGAAGAGTTTAAAGGTAAGTAAAATAGTTTTGCCTCCTTGAGGTTGAGATTGGGGCAAAGGGGAGATTGAGGCGAGAAGGTTGAGGGATGATTGAGGAGAGGGAGTGATTGAGGTGAGGGGGTAACTGGAGTGAGGGGGTGATTGGGGTGAGGGGGTGCTTGGGGTGAGGGGGTGATTGGAGTGAGGGGGTGCTTGGGGTGAGGGGGTGATTGGGGTGAGGGGATGATTGGGGTGAGGGGGTGATTGGGGTGAGGGGGTGATTGAGGTGAGGGGTTGATTGGGGTGAGGGGGTGATAGGGGTGAGGGGGTGATTGCGGTGAGGGGATGATTGGGGTGAGGGGGTGATTGGGGTGAGG